>NW_005841854.1:3996039-4017857 GCF_000455745.1 Alligator sinensis | reverse complement strand
GTTGCTGTTAGTCTGGCATTGGCAGCTCATGTTCATCATGGAGTCAGTAATGACTCCAAGATCCCTTTCCGCCTCTGTGGTTTCAAGAGGGGCAGGCCGGGGAGTCACCAGACCTCAGTCCCACCCCCGGGGATCCCACCCAGCTGCACCCACAGCTTGGGGGGCCGGTGGTCACCAGGCCCCCCAAGGGCTCCTTCTGGGTGGCAGCCTCAGAGGAGCCCCAGAATGGCAGCACCACAGGGGCAGAGCCCCTGGCAGCACTGCGAGTCCTCACCATGGCTCACAGGTAGTCCTTACCTCTCTCCTTGTTGATGGAGTCTCCTCCCTCCTGAGGAAGACTCTCTTGCTGCCCTGCCTGCTTCTGCCTGTGTGAACGCCGGCACAAATGCTGGCACGCCCTTACAGAATGTGCCTGTTTGTGTGCTCTGTTCGCGCACAGCTCAGGAGCGCGGCTCCCTGCCCAGCTCAGCAAAGAGGAATCTGGGGGCTTCCTCTCTGGATCCTCTGCAGCTGCACCGGCTCCTGCCCCACTTACCTTCGGGGGGTCAACTGCTGCTGCTCCTGCTGTTGCTTCTCAGCCTCTGCCACCTCAGGTACATTGAATATGTAATATATATATAAAAAAAAAAACAAAATTGCCCAACTGATCTGTCTATATATAGTGGTGTTTCATTATAATAGTGGAAAAACATGAATTTGGGGTATTTTAATGAGAGAATTTGGGTTTCTTATCAAACATTTTGCAGTTTTTAAACAGGGAACACCAGGATCTCTGCTGGTAAGACTGTCCCAGCCACCTGCTAAATTTACTCTGAGAGCTGCTCTAATTAAAGTGCAGACAGTGTCTCATGTATCAGTGTCCCCACACTTCAAAATGGCAGCAGGAGTGCTTGACGTAAAGCTCACTGAATGAGCTTTAGTTAAGGAGCTGCCACTACAATTTTGAAGTGTGAGGATGCTGATACACGAGACATGGAGGCTGCCTGGAATGTGTTAAATTGCATATGCCAGCAGTCTTGATTATCCAAGTTTGTGCTGACGTGCTGTAAGTACAGTGCATTGAAGAAGCCTCATAGCTTGTTTACAGGCACCCCCAGCGACTAGAGGATGCTGAAGAGAGTTTTAATACCTTCTCTCAACCAGAGACATGTGCATTCTGCTTTGAGCACCTACTGGGAAAAATAAATTTAAACACAATTGCAACTGGATCCACCCAGGGGCTCCAGGAGATGGGCTAACTAAGAACAGCTCTCAGAGATTTGAATAGCCCCAGTAAGAGGAGGTTTGACCCTGCATAAATTGGAGTTTCAGGTAAGAATTTCAAAGACCTGAAACAAAGTGGAGGAGTTCTCAGAGATGGTATAGCTTATTGTGTAGTGTAAAATACACTTCTGCCCTAAAGCGCTTGTGCAGTGAAGAACAATCTAATGAATATATAATGACTTGCCTCAGCCCTTTTTAATTCCTGACTTAATTCTCAAAATAGAACAATGGATTCAAAATATTGTCATCTTATGGTCTGACCCATAGATGAGCCTAGGACCAAAAGCTTTAACTGACTTCAATGGCCATTACAGGTGTTCATCACCTCTCAGGTTCAGACCCATGTTTAATAATGTTATCAAATATGATGACATTAGTGGTTTGCTTCTTTCAGATTTTTTTTTCTCTTGTCAACCTCAAGGACCTTCTACATCCTGTTTATCTTCTCCCTTCCCCACTTCCTTTCCAGCCCTCTTTTCTCTAGAAACTGGAGTTTGGAAAAGTTCTACTACTATTCATAGAAGTCTATCCTACACCAGATACATGAAACACAGTGGGTGTATCTACACAAGGGTCCAAAACCTGAAGAGCCATGTGGCTAGGCAGGAGGCAGGCCCCAACCCGATAACCAGCTACATGTGTGTTTCAGTGCAGTTAAGTAGTCCACTCTAAGATAGGATAGTAGTGTTAAGGATAGTACTATCATGGAGTTAATTAGTTTACTATGCCTGAATACCAGCACATACGTAGACTGTGATGCTTTACTGCAGTTAGTCTACTTCACAGTAAAATGAATGTGTAGATGCACCCAGTAAGTTTTTTTTATTCCCCATTTCAAACACTTTCCATATTGATGCACAAAGCAGGCATAGTTGTATATGCTTAGCGAAAAGTGATCGGACTCCTGAGAACCTCACAGTATATTGAAACATTTAACTATATCTTATTTTATTTCACTAACTTTTGACTAACACATTAAGATTTAAATAAAATATATATAGTATCTAGATTTGATATTGATAAAGCACACAATATCTCAGAGGATTTTATAAAGGAAAGTAGTATTATTATTGCCAGTTTTTCAGATGGGCAAACAGACATGGGCAAACTGAGGACTTGAATTGCCTAAGCCACCAAACAGGGTGGGTAGCACATAGGGATAAAATCCATACCTCCCAAGTCTCAGTTCTGTGATATATGCAGTACATCATGCTTCCTTGGTAAAAAAAATACATGAATGCAGTTATCCATTTAGGTATTGAAAGTTCCACATAGGAATAGTATCTGGAAATCTCACATATTTTTACAAAAAAAAAAATATTGTGACATTAAGCTGGATAACACAAATGATAATTCCTTTATAAAAAAGTGCAAAATAAATCAATAACATCTTTAATAAAGCTGTGTTGCATAACAATTCCAATATATTGACACCCAAAATATGAAAATTATATGCTTGACTTCAAATAAACAAAAACATAAATGCAAGTTTCCAGCTTTTGGATTTATTTGAATAGTCTATGTGAAGGGATAAGCAGATGCTTCAGCGGTGGCATAAAAATAATTTTATGCAAAACCTATTCAAGTTTGTGTTGCAAAATTAACTTTTTCCGTTGGATTCTTCGTTCTATTACCACCAGTGAAGGAAGCTGGTAATGTGCTATTTTTGGCATAATTTAGGACCCCAAAAACCTCTTATTTAAACTAAAGCCTGAACTCTCATTTACACTAGTACTTACTGAGGCATACCAGAGCAGCTGCAGTGTATGTGGCAGTACTGGAGCTACCATGTGTGACAAACCGTCACTTCTGTTAGAGTCCTACTTTTCCATCTTTACCCCCCACCAATCAACAAAAGGCAAAGTTTGCTCTCCCCACACCCTTAGTTATCCTAGTGAAGGTTCATTTGTCCACTTTGATAGGGTAAAATAGCCTTAACCTAAACATAAGTTACAAATAAATTCAAGTTAGAGGCATATTACACTGCTGAAGTTGTGCATAAATGACTTTTTAAAAAAGAAGAATCAACACCCTAAATGTTTAAAGCTAAGTTATTCCTCTGGAACCGATTTTTCAAAAGGTATGTTTTAAGGAAACTTGATGGAAAGTACTGTATCAGACCTAAATATTATTACTGCTATCTACTTTTCAGATATAAAAGTCACATATGCCTGTGCTATTTTGTAATCATTGCTATATCTACATTCTTCTCTAACTTGTACTGCTTCATACATTGACGCTGGTAATGAGATGAAAGCTAAATAAAACTGTTGTTATCTAGGAGGGTTTTGCAGTTTTTTTTCCTTAATGTACTTGCCTCAAGACTTGTTTTTTGATTAGAAAAAAAACACATCAATAAAGAACTGATTTTCTTCCTTTTATGGATGCAGTTAGGAGCATCAGAAATGTAGGAAATATTGGATGTATCAGTCTTCAAATTTCTCGTTCTTGTCAGGTACAGAATATATCAAGAATTACTGGAATATCCTTTCTATTATACATTAATACAAATATTCAGTAAAATATAGACTGCTAACCTAAAATTTTAAACAAATAATATTGGAAACTTCAGCTACTCTTTTGGGAATGGAATAACACAACCAGAACATGAAAATGAGGGAAATAATGAAATTGAAAGGCATCAGAATTAATACCATTTAAAAGAAATACAGCTTTTAGGCAACAAATAAAGCTTGTGAAACTCAGTGTTGGACATTATTATGGCAAACTGCTTAATATATATATTATCCAAAATGTATACATTTAATCTTCCAAGATTGTTTAGTGTAGGTAGTAGAATTATGCATATTACAATTAATCAGGCACATGCATATTAATATACATATTATATATATGATTATGTATTTGTATCACATGTATAGTAGTAATTTATATGTATGAAAACACATGCATTTCTGGTTGAGGGCATGCACAAGTGGGCTAGGCCAGCACGGTGCCATTTCACACAGTCAGTGCTGAGTCAGGGCTCTGCATTAGCCCCAATGGCTGCCACTGCTGCTGCTGTAGGGAGGGCTGCATGACATGCAGGGGGGGCAGGGGCAGGCTGGTGACCCACTCTCATGAACAGTGCCCCCCAGCCCCATTCCCTGCTTACTTGGGACAGCCTGGGTCGATCCACCACTGCAGCCTTGTCCTGCTCCTATTTGCTCCAGCACGCTGAGGCAGCATGCTGGGGCAGCAGGGGCACAAGGCAGCCATAGAGATGCTCTGGCCAGAGGCCAGAGTGTTTCTCTGGAGGACTCAGCTTCCAGTTGCTTCAGGGCACATTCCAGAAGCGTGCCCCGTGCTGCTTTTTTTTTAGGGTGTTTTTGGGAGAGGTGGGGAGGGGATGGTCTTTTTGATACTGGTATTTCCCGGTATCAAAATTAGTCAGTGCTGCAAATATGCGGTGGGGGGAACATTTTTTTCATTCCCAGTGTGCCTCTTGCAGTGTCTCAAACTGCTTTCAGACACCGCAACATGCATGTGCACACTCATCCTTAGACACCCTGAGTCGCTGATGGGGAAATTATCTAAACCTGGGTCTTGTGAAAAGAAAACCAGGTCAGTTAACTAGTGGGGAGAGGCTGAACTGTATATATACACTCTCCTCTAGGGCTGTAGAGCTAGCTGGCCCTGGTGATGGACAAGAACAAAGCTTTTCTCATAGAATGGGGGAAGGGGGTACAAGCCCAGCAAGAAGACCTTCTGTCTAGGAAGAGGGACTTCTGCTGGTGGCAAGAGTGCACTTGAAGGACTGAGGCCTACTTATCTACCTCCAGTAGGATAGGGTACTTAACTACCCCCAGTAGGGGTCAGTTTTTCATTTGCTGTTTGTTTTGTTGATAATGCCTGAAGATCTAGGGTAGCTGTAAGTAGAGGTTCAGAGGCCACTGAGCAGACTGCTCAGTACTCTGTGTTTCTTTTCCTCTTGGTTGTTTCATTTTGTTTTGTTTCTTTATATTTACTCTTCCCTTTTCGTGAGGAGGGAAGGCTGAAGCCTTGACAGAGCTGAGTCCTGATTGAAATCCAGATGGGCCAAGCCCAGACTAAAGCAAGGCAGGAAGAAGCCTTGAAAGGGGCTGTAGCCCTAGCCAGAGAAAGAGAGCAGGGCGGGGCAGAGAAAGTGTAAGACAGAGCCATACCCAAGTTAGTCAGACCACCAGCCTAGGGAAGAGTAGCGGGGAGCAAGGCACCAATGGCTGAATTCCAGTTACCAGAAAGGTAGCCTCCTAAAAACAGCATATAAATTCTAACATCAAGGCATGGAAGATGAGAAAAGAGCCAAATAAGGGAGCCAGGGTAGGAAGACCGACATAGTATGACTACCAGGGGGCATCACAGCTACCCTGAAGGTGCACCCTGTTACAGATGCATTTTGAAAAGTTTCCTTCCATAGTACAAAGGGTACACATGCACACAAAAAGATATTTTGATGTCTACATATTAGAGTAGTTAATCCAGAGTAATTCATTTGCACTTGAATTTATATCAGAAAAATTAGTAATGCAATCTGTCCAAATATGCACATAAATAAAAGTGACTCTATAGGACCCCTTCTAGGATAAGTAGTTGAGCATCCTATATAAAAATGAATTATTTTAACATAACATCCAAATTATGGAATCATAAACATACAGGGCTTGAAGGCATCTCGATATCTACTACTCCATTTCCTTACATTGATCATGAATCAAGTATTTTTTTTACTATATTCATTGGATAATTGTCTAATGAGTTTTTGAAAATCACCAGTGATGGAGATTCAACAACACCCCCATAGTCTATTTTAATTCTTTGCTACCCTAAAAAAGTCAGACTTTTTTTCCTAATATCTAATCTATAAACACAGCCCAGCTACAGATTATTTTTTGTTTCTTTTACTCCAGTTGATGGAGTAACAATTGACCACTATCCTTATTATAGAAAACTCTTACAAACCCAATTACTTCAACCTTCATAGGTTTTCTGAAACTTTAATCATGTTTGTGGTTTTCTGATGGTATCTCTCCAATTTTTTCTATATCCTTCTTAAAGTATGTAGAAAAGGATGACCAAATTGGAAAAAGTACTCCTGCCAAAAGTTTATCAGTGTTGAGTAGAACAGAATAATTATCTCCAGTGTCTTAAATATTATATCCTTGCATGAATAGTACATGAAGTATATGCTTGATAAAAAAAAAATCACAAGGATTCATGCAAAAATCTATGTTGAATGTAAGAATGTCAACAAATGGGTAGATGTCAGGTTATCTGAGATGCTGTTTCAGTTGTATGATGTAGAAAGTAGCATAACATGCACTGAATTGGACAGTGTGTTGGGGCAGGGCCTATCAGTGGATGTGCAGAATTATCAGAATCTGTCTGTTAAGGATGTGCAGCTGAAAAACCCAACTAATTGCCTGATGTAAGACACTACCTCTCTTCAACCACCTTACTGAAGCAAAGGAATCTAATACTGTTTCCACTGAAGTCAAAGATTTTGATGGTTATTAGATGTATTAATACCTTTGAGGATCTGGGCCCAGTCTTTGACTGTTAGTTGTCCCAAAATTATGCTCTCAGCACTGAAAATAAAAATCCCAAAACATTAATTAAACCACAACCCCAAGGCTAGGGACAGACATTCAAAAAGCCTGAGCCTGAATTGATTCAATCTTTGCAGGTTAATCTAATCTGGCTAGATGGAACCAATTTGTAACCAGACAGACATTCTTCCTGGACTGACAAAATTCAGGCACATGCATGCAGTGGCTCAGGCTAGAAGTTGAAGGGTGCTAGAGCAGTCCTCCCTTCCCTTGCACAGTGCTGGAATGAGGGAGTGGTATGGCCAGGCCCCAGCAGGACCTCTGATTAGGGATGTCTGCCTACACCATCCCAGGCTTTTTCCCGCTGGCTGCTCAAGGGGCAGGAGTGTTGCCAGACCCCAGTCCCCTGATAGCACTCTGAGGCAAGGGTGTGTGTTCAGTGCATGCATCCATTGATGATAGAGCTTTGCAATCTCCCTCCCTGTTTTTTTATCCTGTCTGCAGCAAACTGACAGGCAAGCAAGCCAGCTGAAAACAGTGTTTATCGTTCCATCAGCAAAACAATAGCCTCTCTCCATTAGTTCAAACTCTTCTTAAACAGCTTACAAGCTGACCTGTTGATTAACTCCAAAAAGCTCTAAGCTGTCATTGTTCTGTCAGTGAAGTTGGAGAGACACACACAGACACCTCTTGGTATTACCTAGCATACCACATATGCCTAGGGTCAATGGGGCTGGGGTCCATGCTGTGGGAGGAGAGGGGGGAATTCCTACTTGAGTAGCGAGCAGCAAGGGGTGGGGTAGGAAAGGGGGAAGCCAGGCAGATCGTGCAATGTCTGCAATCTGCCGGAGCTCCAGCCAGGGAGAGGAGGGGAGGGGTCAACTCTGCTGTGGAGCAGAGAGCCCTGCCGAGTCCAGAGAGCATGCTGGAATGCTGGTTTAACAGAAGTCAGTAAGGGGTCTGGGACAGATACTGCATAACTGATTTGGCTCAAACCGGTTTAAGTCTGCTACTACATTCAACCACTTTTATCTCAAACTACTTTCAGCCATTTTAAAATTGGTTTATGTGCATAGAACATCTGTTCTGTTACAGATTTAAGCCAGTTTCTGATCACTTAAACCAGTTTACGTATAATGTCTGTCCCTAGCCCTCAGGGCTAAACTCTCAAGTTCATGTTGCCCCTTTTGTTCCCCTACAGCAGTGGTGATCAGTGTGTTTGACTGGCTATATAGGCAGTGCCCAGGCTGTTTGCAGGTTGGTTCCAGCTAATGGCCCCATTCTGGCATGGGGTATACAGATGGATGGTCTTTTGTTGGTCATTATAAGCCTGCATAGTTTAGAGAAGAATCTGGGAAAAAGAACTTGCAAAATGATCAGGTAATCTGGTGATACACCTCTCAACTTTTAATATTCTGTGAATATATATAAGATTGCTGATTGCCACTGTTAGGGAAAAGACAAGATATAGTGGTGATCCAGAGAGGCATTTCCCTTCCTTGTTATACTGTATAGTAAAAACAAACAAACAAAACACAACACTGGAAAAAACTCTCTCTAAACTTTACTTATGCATTGATTTCTAGGGGAATTTACTGAGGTTGACATTTATGTTGTGCATTTCAGAGAACAATTGCTTTTGTTATAAAATTTCCCAAATAAAATCAGTATATTCCCATATACCACACTGGGCACATCTGCATGAGATTTCATAGACATTAGGGCTGGAAGGGACCTCAGAAGATCATCAAGTCCAGCCCCCTGCCCCAGGGGCAGGAAGTTAGCAGGGATCATAGGATCCCAGCAAGATAAACATCCAAATGTCTCTTGAAGGCATTCAAAGTAGGTTCTTGAACCATCTCCTGTGGCAGTCTATTCCAAACCTTGGGAGCTCAGACAGTAAAGAAGTTCTTCCTTATGCCCAGCCTGAAACGGTCATGGAGGAGTTTGTGACTGCTCAACCTTGTCATCCCTTGGGGTGATCTGGTGAACAGATGTTCCCCCAAATCCTGGTGAGCACCCCTGATAAACTTATAGGTGGCCACCCGATCACCCCTGAGCCTGCACTTTTCCTGGCTGAAGAGTCCCATAGCTCTCAGCCTCTCATCATAAGGTCTCTTTTCCTGACCTTTGATCATGCATGTGGCTCTCCTCTGGACTCTCTCAAGCTTCTCCGCATCCTTTTTGAATTGTGGAGTCCAAAACTGGATGCAGTACTCCTGCTGTGGCTTCACCAAGGGAGATAGACATCCTAGGATTTCCTTGAAAAGCATCTATGGATGCAAGCCAGTGTTTTGTTTGCTTTACTAGCTGCAGCATCACATTGAAGGCTCATGTTCATCTTGTGGTCAATCATGACCCCCAAGTCCCTTTTGCCCATAGTGCTAGCTAGTGTAGCACTGCCAAGCCTATAAGGATGCTGCAGGTTTTTCTTCCCAAGGTGGAGAACCTTACATTTTTTTATGTTAAACACCATCGGGTTCTTGCCTGCCCATTTCCTGAGCCTGTCAAGGTCAGTCTGGATCACCCTCCTGTCCTCAGGTGTGGACACTTTACCCCAGAGTTTGGTGTCGTCAGCAAACTTGGCCAGTCCACATCTGATAGCAATGTCCACATCATTAATGAAGATGTTGAATAGTGTGGGCCCAAGAACAGAGCCTTAAGGGACCCCACTGGTCACAGCCCACCATAACAATTGACTTCCATCAACCACCACCCTCTGGGTCCAACTATGGATCCAGTTCCCCAACCAGTGGATCTTGGTGAGGCTGAGGCCACAGTTAGCCAGTTTTGCTAAGAGGTGATTGTGGGATACCAGATTGAAAGCTTTTTTAAAGTCAAGATATATGACAATCTCCTCTACCTTGTCCAGGTGATAGGTCACCTGGTTGTAAAAGGAAATAAGATTGGTCAAGAAAGACCTACCTTCAACAAACCCATGCTGGCTCTCCCTCAGGGTGTTGCCATGAGCCAGTCTTTTCCAAGACCTTTCCTAGGGTAGAGGTCAGGCTGATGGACCTATAGTGTGCCAGATCCACTTTCCTCCCCTTCTTGAAAATAGGCATGACATTGGCCTTCTTCCAATCTTTGGGCACTTCACCAGAGCACCAGGAGTTCTTAAAGATCCATGCCAGGGGCTGAGCTATGATGCTAGACAGCTCCTTGAGTACCCTGGGGTATAAACTGTCAGGGCCAGCTGACTTGAAGGGATCCACCCTCTCAAGGTATTCCTTCACAAGGTCAACATTGATAGAGGATAAGGAATCTCCCTCACCCGGGCATCCCTGTCCCATAATGGGCAGGGGCATCCCATGGGACTGGTGAAAGACTGATGCAAAGTACCCATTTAACAAGTTGGCTTTTTCCTGGGCGTCAGTTGTCAGTTGTCCCATCTGGTTTAGCAGGGGTCCAATGTTGCCCTTGCTTTTCCTCTGGCTCCCCACATATGTAAAAAAGGACTTTTTTATTGTCCTTGATACTTGTAGTTAGTTGGAGATGCTGACTGCTCAGTAGCCCAATACTACTGCACAGTACCATCTATCGCATGGCAAAAACCATAACTCAACACTACTGTGTAGTAGGATTTGGCTGCTGCATAGTAGCATCACAAAAATGGTATTTGCCAGCTCTAGTGCACAGTCAGCTGGATTACTGTGCATTCATTTAGTACTTTAATGAGTATAAACAGGTACTAAATGACTGCACAGGAACTCGAGTTACTGCGCAGTAGTGTCAACAAACACCTTTTTTGTGATGCTGCTGCACAGTAGTATCAGGCTACTGAGCAGTAAGCATCTTGTGCAGACACGCCCAGTGTGTTGTGTGGAAATATACTGATTTTATTTAATACAAGTACTAAATAAGTATGCAGTAACAACTGCACAGTAGTATTTTGTATTTCACATTCAAAAGTCAGCTATTTATTTCTTTGTGGAAGTGACTATTTAAGCATAATCTCCACTATCAAGAAAGTAATTTAGAATAGCTTCACTAAGTAAAGAATACTGGCCATCAGAACAGATTTACTTATAACACTGGTTCTCTTTCTATTGTCATTAACTTTTTGGCAAGCATCAAGAGAAATGCATTCATTTAAATGTGCTGTTCTTTAAGGACTGATTGAAAAAAATTAGTTCAGGACCTGGAAATGTAAGCGAATTTATAATTTTCAGCCTATGTATATATTACACTGATTTAGTTCAGATTTTAAGATTTGCAGTTCACCTTTTGCCTTACTTTATAAACTATTTTAATTCAAAGGATAATTCTGATGCTAATCTTCAAAAATTTGGGGAATTAAGATTATTTAATATGCTCTGATTAAAATATTACTCAGCAGTTATGGTATTTGTTTCTTCCATAAACTTAGATGAGCCCGGATTCTGAATGTATCACTTATTCAAATGCATGAAAATGTAATGGTCATTGTCTTCTGTAGAATATAATTAATTTTACAATTTAATCTGATTATTTCTGATGAGGTTCATGTACTTACCAAAGATAATTATGTTTTTGTGGACACATGTACATCAAAAGAGAGATTCCTTACTGTTCTTTCACCTTTGCATTCTAATTCATGAATATGAAATTTATATTTAGGTTAAACTATATTAATTGTAATTTACATTTTTGGTCATGAGTGAAATACACTATAAAAATGGAAGTCTTGAGCAACTGTTTTCCAAAACAAGTGGCTGGCAATATAACATGCAGAATTTTAATCGAAATTGTATCAAATAATTGGAACAAACATATGCATTGTTCATGTGAGCTATCATTAAAAAAGAATGGAATAGCCCTGGGTTTGACTTTACATTTATGGGCTAGTGAATGTAAGACACTAATATTTTGCATAGGTCTAAAGGACTTATTCTTCTTTAAGGATCTATTCAACTATTTTGGCAAAGTCCAGCATCCCTAAAGAGGATGCAAATATAATATATTACAATGTTAAGGTCCATTTACGTTGCCAGAGTTGTGCACAGGGCCATTAGTGTAAGAATGAGTCTGGCAATAAGAGCCAAATTCTTTTTCATCCTAAGTGGCACTTGCTGTGATCATTCAGTTCAATAAATGCAGACATAGAATGGATGAAAAGAAGCAAACAACAGATTTCAGTTGTGGAGCAGTAGACAATAGGTGTGCGCAAAATGGGCCGCATTCAATTCGGATTCAGATTCAACCCGAATCAGGGACAGTGATTTTATTCCATGATTTGGAACACTGTCCCCAATTCGATTCAGTCAGATCTGAATCTAAAGATTCGATGCCGATTCGGAGAATCAGTGATTTGACCATGGACACAGCTTTCAATGCTTTTTCTGCATATCTCGAGGTACCAGGCACAACTCATGAATGCTGCAATGGTGGGGTGGATGGAGCATCCCACAGGAGCATGGGGGGCTTCCCAGCATGCTTGGCAGCAGACCCAGAAGTGGACCAGAAGCACTTCCAGTCCACCTCTGGGTCCACTGGGGAGCGTGCTGTGGGGCATCCTGTGCCCCCCTGGCTTGGCAATTGACCACAAGAGGACCCTAAGTGCTCCCCCAGATCTAGGAGGCACCAGTTGCTAAGCCAGAGGGTGCAGGGGGACCCTCTGCGCACTCCCCAGTGGACCTGGAAGTGGACCAGAAGTGCTTCTGGTCCACTACCGGGGCTGCTGTTGATCATGCTGGGGAGCCCCTGTGCTGCAATGCAACGCTCCATCCACCCCACCATCGCAGCATTCACTAGCCACCTCGTACCTTGAGGTATGTAGAAAAAATAGGTAAAGTTGTGTCTATATCCGAATTGCCTAATCTTTCTGAATCTCTCTGAATCAATTTGGAGGGTTCCAATTCAATTTGGAGAGATTAAAGGGTCTCCTGATTCAATTGAATGGTGATTTGGCCACTGAATAGGGACGAATCGCTGCTGAATCAAATCAGGGACCGAAGTTTCGTACAGCCCTAGTAGATAGTCTCTGCAGTAGACAAACTTTTGTCTCTCTCCAACTAACTAGCTAGATCTCTAAGGATTAATTACTAACCTTTTTCAGTCTGCTTAGTAAGGCAGCATCTCTAAATAATAACTTCTATCATTAACAATAACTTCCCTCTTAACAATAATTATGAAAATCAATCAAGATTCCATTAATACCCATCTTAAGAGGATGGGTTCCTAGCATATCACTCTGGAGAGAGTCTTGACCAAGCACTTTCCTATACCTGTTTTCCTGAAGCTCATTTAACAAGTTTCTATGAGCCTTTCAGGAAGTTTCACTTTCTTCTCAAACCTATGAAGTATCAGATCCAGTTTCTGATTTGTTTTGGGTGGAAAGCTTTTCTTCTATGTCTTGATAGACCTGAGTCCTAATACTGGGATCTGATTGTCTTGCATATTTGGCAGCTGTACTTCTACGCGTCACAAAAAGTTGATAGTTAGTCACAGAATGGGGTCCTGAAGGATGGCCATGATCTTCCCAAGGCCCCTTTACCATGTCAAGTTGGTCCGATGGGCACCCTCTGTTCTCGCCTGCCACATCTTTGATGGAATGATTAATGGGGAGGCTGCTTTTATGTCCTCTCGGACATGGTTTTGATGGATTCTCTGGACCCCGTGGGCTCCCAAACCCCTGGTGCATCCCACTTCAAAATAGATGTTGTGATGGGTGTTTCAGGGCATTGCATGGCTCCAACCACCCTTTTACCACACCCCAAGCCTTTCAGGTGATACTGATGTTATCAAGTCTGGGTCTTGTTGTAATTTGGCCCCCTTTACCTCCCTGGGCTCTCCACAGCCCTGTCTTGCTCAGTGTCTCACTGGCACCAGGGCTCTCTGCAGCCCTGCAAAGTGCAACACCCTCTCTGGTGCCTGGGCTTTTTAAAGCCCTGCAAAGTACTGCGCCCTCTCCGGCACTGGGGTCTGTGCACCCGAAATGCTGTACCCTCTCTGACGCCGGGGTCCCAATGCTGCTGTGGGCCCCCAATGAGGCCACCTCCTTCCCCTAATAGCCTCCCCCAAATCACTGTTCTTATACAACAGCAAAGACAACACAAGCCCCTGGGCTATACATAAATTCAAGTCACCCACTATAATATCATTCAAGCCACACCAGGGGTGCTCCGTCCCTCAACAGTTTCAGAAGCTGTACCTGCAGTCAGGCCTCTCTCCTTTGCTCTCTCTGGGAGAGCTCCTTCCCCTTGGCTGCTGGCAGGGAACTGCCTTCCTGTCCTCAGCCCTGGGGTTTATATATGACCCCTTCTGGTCAGCTCTTCCCCTAGCAGTTTCAGCTCTTTAAAGGAGAAGGGCACCATCGTGCCCTGCGGCAGTTAGAGATCACTGAGGCTGAGTTCCTTTTTCTACATGATGAATATTTGTATTTTTTATAGGTACATTTCTTCCAATAAAGACATGGCTACTTCTTGTGTTTGTTTTGAACAAATAGTTACTCTTGTTAACAGAGCTTTCTAAGTGCAGCAAAATGTTTGGGGCCATGTTGCCTTCCACACTTGGTGCACATCTGCTTATTTGTTCTCTCTGTCATAACATTCTCCTTGCCAATAGAAAAATCCCATCCTGTAAGCATGTCTACACATTCATTAATGTGCAGTGCCTACTGCTCATTAAAAATAGTACTTGTATAATCAAGTACAAAATAAATATGCAGTAGGCTGTTGTACTGCACAATAGCATGATTGTAAGCTTTTTTATGTGATGGTTAATGCACAATAGAATAATACTACTGTCGATCAGTATATTAGCTTGGCTTTTGCCATGCACGCTAATGTTCAGTAGAGTTAGTCACTTGTGCATTAAGTCTCCCATTTAATTATCTCAATTAAACTAGAGGGCACTGTCCTGGTCCAGCCTACAGTGAGATGGATGGATAACTATGGGACTGGCTTAGAGACCAGTCCCATAGAGTTGTACTCAATGGGACAACCTCATCCTGGAGGTCTATCTCTAGGGTTGTCCCACAGAGATCAGTGCTTGGACCCATGCTTTTTAACATATTTATTGATGACTTGGATGAAGGAGTGGAATGCTCTATGATTAAGTTTACTGACAATACCAGGCTGTGGGGAGGTGCATGCACACCAGAGGATAGGGTAAGGACAACCTAGACAGACTGGTTCTATGGGCTGATCAGAATCAGATGAGGTTCAACAGGAAAAAGTGCCAGGTCCTTCATCTGCATAGGAAGAACTTTCACCATAACTATAGGATAGGTGGCAGCCCACTGGCTGGCACAACATCTGAATGGGACCTGGGGGGTCACAATCTACCAGAAGACAAATATGAGCCAACAGTGCAATGAAATTACCAGCAGGGCGAATAGAACTTGGTGTGCATCAGCTGATGTATTGCCAGCAGATCCAGAGAGGTGCTTCTCCCTCTCTACTCACCATTAGTGAGGCCACAGCTGGAGTATTGTGCCCAGTTTTGGGCACCACACTTCAAGGATGCAGATAAGCTCAAGAGGGTGCAGAGAAGGGCCACCCACATGATCAGGGGCCTGAAGGACATGCCATATGAGGAGAGACTCTGGGAACTAGGCTTGTTCAGTCTGAATAAGAGGAGGCTGAGAGGTGACTTGATAGCCACCTACAAGTATGTGAGTGGGGGAGTAGAATATGTCAGCTCCAAGATCTGGGGGAGCAACTCTTCAGGAAGGCACCCCTTGGGAGTGTCAGGACCAATGGAAACAAACTGAGACAAGATTTAGACTGGACGTAAGGAAGAACTTCTTCTCTGTAAGGGTAACTAAAACCTGGAACACACTCCTGGCAGAGGTGGTGTTGTAGCCATCCTTGGAGGTGTTCAAGAGGAGGTTGGATAAACACCTCATTGAGCTAGTTTGAGCCCATTAACCTCCTGCCTATGGCAGAGGACTAGACTTGATGATCTTCCAGGTCCTTTCCAGTCCATTGATTCTATGATTCTATCATTCCAAGTGCCTTATGTAGACATGCCCAGTGAGGCAGATTTTTCTAGAGACATTTTTTAATACTGACTGCATGGATAACCCTTTTGGGCACATCCAGACAAGTGCAGATATGTGGTATATGGTGCCGCAGACCCATTTGTGACGCCACACACCACACATGCAAGCATTCCCTGCTCTGCTACTTTGCAGTGTGTGTGTGTGTATAGTATGCACTATACCAACAAAAAACAGAGTCTGGCCAGCCAGACCCATGCTCCAGATGCCGGCCAGGCTTCCTAATACAGGAGCACAATGACTATAGGATCCTAAATGGATTGACATCTAAGTATTTATTTATTCTAAATAGGAACCTACTTAAATCATGGTGAGACTAAATAATTTTTGCAGGTTGGGCATGACAAAGAGCAAATTTTGTGAATATTTCCATAATGTTCTCTCCTGGCCCTATTCCTCAGAACTGATTGGTGGAGAAGCCCTTGCAGGGGACAAGGGATGAGGAGGCAGCCACCACATTGTTTGCTGGATGCCCTTCATGCCACCCTGCCCCTCAGTGCTGATTGGCAGAGAGGCCCTGATGGGGGGAGGAGGAGGTGGTCACCGTCTCATCTGCTGCCCTTTGTGTTGCACCAGCAACCTATGCCTCCCCTCTCTCCCTCCTCCCCCCACACCCCGATGGACTATGAGGTTGGCTCAGAGAAGCAAGGACTAAATGCTCCCACTGAGGAGCTATAATTTAATTTTTATTAAGTTTTTTTAAAAGTTGATTTTGCTTACAGTGTCAGATTTCAGTTTCTTCAAAATCTGTGAAATCGCTAATTGAGTAGATCCTGACCCATTAACAGTAGCATCCAAAGGGACACAACCAAGAAGTGGTAACTTTTTCTTCCCCATTACATGTTCTCTGTTTTCCATACAATATTACATAGGAATTTCTGCTGATTTATGACCTGTTGGCAACTAATTGTCCTAAAACTTATTGGTTGCCTAATTCAGAAAACCATTCATAATGGAGTTTTGTACATTGGCATGCAAGGTCTTTCTTAGATTCTGAGTCTGATGTGTTCTTTGCATAAACAGTTTATTTTGGTATTTTATCTTATGGTGTATAACAAGTAGGCAAAGGAAAGTGTCCAGTGTATATAAACCTTTCTTCCCTAGGTGTATAGTTACAATATCTGTTTATTTTCCTGAATTGTTCAGTTATCTTGTAGGAAAATATAGGTTACCATTTAGCTAACTTCCTAAAGAGGATTCTTTTTTTTCCCATTCATTTGCATTTCTATAGGGTTTTGAACCAGTGTATAATTCCATACTAAATTCTGAAAGATACATACACATATATAGTAATGCTAACAGGGTGTATCCACACAAGATGTTTACTGTGGAACTGACTTATTAGCTCCACAGTAAATGTCTCAGCATCTACACATATACCCTGGTTAGGCACAGAAAAGTAATAAACTCCGCACCAGCATATCACTTGTATTTATTAAGCAACCAATAACCTTTAGGCCAATTAGTTGCCAACAAGTCATTTCAATGAGCAGAAATTCCTCTGTAATAATGTATGGAAAAGTATTTGTATTTGCAAGTACTACCCTACTGTGGGGTTTGTTCATACACAGCAGTGCACATGTAGATACTGACCTAACTGGCTGGGGCACAAGGGTGCTTCAATGTGGTTGCTGCCTGTTGGCTAGCCCTACACTGAAGCACCTTAAAGCCCCAGTCAGCCCCTCCACAACACATTGGGGCCAGTCATAACAGCCCTGGGTTGGCAGGCTGACCTCCAGGGTCCCCCTGCAACCAGAGCTGCTTTGACCAGGCTCCACATAATTTGCATGAATAAACTCTGGAGCTGATTGCTCTGGTGTTAACTGCTCTGAGGCGCACATTCAAACAGAGTGCCCAGAAACAATAAACTCTGGAGCAGTAAGTTGCAGAATTTATTCATGTGTACTAATTGCACACACAGACATGCCCACAGTTTACTACTAATAATATAATAATGTTATATTAGAAGCTTCCTGTGTGTATCATTGATATTATGCTACTGCTAAAAGCAGAAAAGAGTTAAAAAGAGAGCAGATTTTTAATTAGTTTCCATTCATTTTGTTTAATTAATCTCTTGCAATAGATTTATATTTATCTCACTATATATGAGTAATAACCTTTCTCTTATAATGGGATTATGTAAAACTGGTGTTCCATGTTTGAATCTTCCAGCATAAGGAAATACTGAACACAATCCCCAGTACATCGGTAACCTCCAGTATTTATTTACTATTACTTTATTACCAAAACCTTTTATCTTTTTTAATATTTAACTTACTTTCTATAGTTTCTATTGATAAAAGGATATGTCTATAGGACTTGGCTTGGGTTCAATACATTTTTGTCACTCTATTCAAGATTATCTCAATTTCTTTCTGTATGGCAGATTATTCCTTCTCCCACTTATGCACCAATATTCATTCTTCATAACCATACGGTAGATGATTCACACCATCCTTGACAAGGTTGTTGCCAAAGGCTAGATTGTTCATGATCCTCATGAAGGTTTGGAAGGAATCAAAAAGGTTAAAATGTGATACAGCCCCATATGACCTTGGTCAAACTAGAGACATTCCTGGGAATGAACCTGGGGGAAGCGGGGGGAGGAATTAAAGCAAAATGAGTGATAAGAATAATAAAATTACCCTGTATTTAAGGATGAAGGGAATAATAAATTGTTGCGATTCCTCTATAGTAAAAAACTAAATATGTTAGACACAAGAGTCATAGATTATTCACAAACACCACAGGGTCCCCATAGTCCATCCAACTATGTAATTGTCTTCTTTCTGAATGAACTAAACTGAACAAGATCTTTCATGAACTCATCACTAGTTATTTCAATTACAATTCTTGCAAAATCTTCAGAGACCTGGAATTTGAAACCACTGGAAAGAAAGACAGTTCCTTAATGTATCTACAGCTCAAATTTAAAGTTTTATAGTTACAGGAAAAACTGACTCCCAGGGTACTATTCTTCCCAGAACTCTGAAGAAGTAACTAAATGCCACAACCTGGACTAGAGTTTTTATAGAAGTTTCCCTCTCTTGTGTGCTTTCACAGGTCTGTATGTGCAGGTTTAGCAGCATGACCTTATATCCTGGATTTATCTTTGCACTTGACATATCTGGGGGAGACCAGCATATAATTATATATATATATTCATGTTCATCCCCTCAAATAGAGTCCATGGGATTTCATTGTGTCTGTTAATACTGCAGATTGTTTTATTTATGTACAGTAAATTTAAAATTCCTTAAGGAAAGAAGATGGGATTTCAGCATTTTATTACCACATTCCTTTGTAAATACAGGGTAATATTCTAGGCTTCATCACTCATTTCATTTTTAAAATCATCATTTCTGAGTAGTAGGAAATTGGAGCAAGAATATGACAGTGATTTCATCCTATATTAAAATCAATTCTTTGCTCCCAGCCTTCTACCATTTCCTTTAGTTTGTCATGACTCCCTCTAATCTCAGTAATTGCATTATCAATTTACTAAAATAGGCAGATGGTCTGTTCATAACCTCAGTTCTTGCATATTGTTGATGTCACACCCAATAGCAGAACTAGGAATGATGGGGATAATTTTTGGGCCCCCGGTAAAACAACACAAAATGCACAAACATGCACAGTAATACACTATATATATATATAAGTATAAATACACACATACATAAGTAAAATAATATTTTATTTTTTCACTCACCATTAGTACTGAAACAAGTTTCTTAGCTGGACATTATCAATAGACAATATTGTTAATCCACAAGACTTTTGTTGTCCTAATGTGCTATTCAGATAATCATTTTGAGTTTCGAGAAGGAATGTTCAGCACTTGATATTATTTTAGGGATGGTTAAAAGCAACACAACTGTCATACATACTTCAGAAAAACTTGATGACAAAGCACTGTTATCAGCAATCAATAATTTAGCCAAATGTTCCACTGTAAGTAACTTTAAACTTTCTGATCTTAGACATGGTCAAAATGCAATACATTGTCCAAGCAAGGTGGCAGAAAATCCCTTGTTATATTGTTTCACTAACTTTTCAGCTTCTTTCTTCATCATAAATAGTTCTTCATCAATTTTTGACACAAGACTCTCAGGTAGAATCATGTTAAAATTAAACGATTGAATCCAAAGCATAAAAACTATCTGAAAGCCATGCTAAAACTACATCCAAACAACCATAGAACACATAAAATTTGAAATATGTCTCAACATGAAAGAATGTGTCTCATGATTTGTTTCTTGATGAGAAACATATTGGATGTACTGTCTTCAGGGTAATACTGGCAAGCTCTGAGATGGAAACTAATTCAGATAACAAGGCCCATTGCTTTATGTTATGTCCAAAGAAAGTGTTGACTCTTTCAACCACTTCATAAAAAGGTTTTAATTCAGGCTGTTGTGCGTGGAGTTAACTAGCACCTAATCAATTAGTATCGTTCAATAGGCAGCTTCCTCCTACAGTCCGGCAGCAAATGAGGAGGTGGTCTTTGGCCCCGAGATAGTTAAGAGATGGACCAGGGCGTATCTATCACCACCCAGTCCTCCTGATAATTAGTGATGATTTGATTAATTAGGACTCACATCAAGACATAACTGACATGAATCAACTGTTTATTAATTAATAAACAATAGGTAAGTAACAGTAACAAATAAGTACTCCACTTCAATCTCTGCACACTCTCTAATACCAATGTCCTTAAGGGACTAATTATTTCCCTAGATCCTATAACTATCCTAAATATAAATAAATACACTATTACTAATAAATCAGCCAGGACAGGTGGGCTGAACATTTTTAGGGGAAGAACTGGGAGTAATTTATTGTGCTCTGGCCACTGCCATTGGTCCTCAACTGGCTGCCTGCCTTGGAGCCACTTTGGCAGTGACTTACCTTCCACTGGTAGAGAGAGAGAGGGTGGGACTGGGTAATACTTATGCAAGGAAAGGCAAAAGGGCTCCCAGAGGCATGCATCTGGAGGGTGAAAGGTTCCAAGAAGCCAACCCTATTTGCCTCCACTATGGAGTCTTGCTGGCAGGGCAGCAAATGCTGGAGACCCACGAGTCACTGGAGTGTCTCAGGCAGCACACCTCCACAGGGCACTGCACACTCCAATGTGCTATTGCTCTCTCTCTCTCTACCAATATCTGGGCCCAAGCCCTCACACACCTTCCCACTAGCTCTCTCTCTCTCTCTCTCTCTCTCAACCCTTCAACCAGCCACTCTCAATCCACTCACATGCCCAATGCACACCAGACACATACTGAACTCCATCCACGCAACCTCCTTTGTACTAGGTGTGCACGCAGCTCTCACCCATACTCTGCACATGTCTCAAAATCTTCACCCAACACCTTCATCAGATGCTTTACATCATCCTTAACAGGGTAAGGTCATCTGGGGTTTGCATGGTGACCTACTTAACACTGGACCAGATGACATGGCCTCACTGTCACAGACACAGACCCGAATTTTCACTGCAACAAGGTATTCTGTGAATGCAATAATTAAATGTGAAGTTCAACCTGTGAGTGGCACAGAATATGTATTCCGCATTTGGTTCTATCATAGATATTCTTGCCTGCATTCTGAAATAAACTCTGTTCATATTTACAGTCCCATCATACCTTTGACCATTTTGATCAACACTTTACCTTCAATGCAATTCACAATTTTCTGTTCAAATCTAGCACCAGATATTAACCCATAATTACACCAGCACCAGATACTAATCCATAATTACACTTTCTCAATGGCATTTAGTTTGTAGCATATATCATAAAAAAACCCTCATACAATAGCAAACATGATTAAATTTGTCAGCCTCCTGTTGTGTAGCTACTGTATGAACTCCCTTACCACCACTGCTGACCTATATGGAGAGCTGGGCTATAAAAATGTCAAATTTACAACAGCTGCATGAGGGCTAATCCAGCAACCGTTTTCTGCACAGCAGTGGGAGGGGAGTGAGAAGTGCAATCCTGCCTCCAATCAGCCAGGCCAGACCCAACAATCCCTGGTGAGTT
>NW_005841854.1:3995806-3996029 GCF_000455745.1 Alligator sinensis | reverse complement strand
CATTTCCCTGCCACCATTCTGGTGCTCCTTCGTCCATTTTCATGCCCCCACATAGTGAGCACATCAGGGTGCCTTGGTCCCAGACCTACTCACACTGCTGTCCCTCCACTGCTACAACAGGCTTGGACAGAACTATCAGGAAGGGAGGGAGAGAGCCTGGCTCAAGAAGTGGGGCTGGGCAGCCCAGCTCTGACATGAACTAGCTTTCAGCTCCTGTGTTCAG
>NW_005841854.1:3981830-3995773 GCF_000455745.1 Alligator sinensis | reverse complement strand
GGGTATGACTGAACCATTGTGCCTCCCTGGATCTGCACCACCATCAAATTATGTTAATATTTTAACCCATTACTGAGAAATTCCATTAGCAAATTTTGCCCCAGCACTGTAAATTAGCAGTACAGGGCACAGTTAAACCTGCAATATGTGTGGTTTGTGGCATTTGCCACACCACAAACCTCATGTGCCTGCACATCTGCATGTGGCCTATGTGTTTATTTTTGTGTCTCTATTACACAAGAAAACTGAACCAAATCTCTTGAGGAGAATGGTCTATCCAGGTTAACACCAGACATTCAACACTGCAATCTTCAATAATTTTTTATCATAAAATGATAACTGTATAGAAAACTAGAGCTACTTAAGGAAGTTTGGGATAAACAAATAGTTTTTGTTGTTGCATTTGGAATTTTGTCTCTTTTTTTCCCTTCCATCCTCATTTTAGTTACTTCCACTTTCCTTTTTCTGTTTCCAGTGGCAAAATGGAACTAGGAGAAAACATTGATACATGCAATAAGTATATTTCTTTAGTTGAATCAATTTATATGGAATGTTTTCTCATTTGCTATCATATGAGTTACTTATAATCAGGGATCCTGGTTTTCCCTGATAAAAAAAGAAAAATCACAAATTCTCTGATAACCCCCACAAATCCACAATTAAAATGAAATGCCACTATATATACATACGTATCAATTGAACACAATGCTTTATCAATATATTTACAATTTTAAATCAATTTGGAAGCCTACCAGTGCCTCATTCACTATAGTAAAATAAATTCTAAGTACCTATAAATTTTGTTATCTGATTTGGAGTTTTTTATCATGAAAAATCACAGCTTCCCCTGCCCCCTTAGCTCACTAGAACTTGGGTCCAGGCCCTTCACTCCCAGGGCTATGGGGCCAGGGACTTGGGTCCACAGTCTCCTGCCCCCGCAGCAGCACACAAGCCCCAGCTGCCACCCATGGGACGCTGCTGCTGCCCAAGTGGGGAGCCCAGCTCCCCCACCCCTATGGGTGGCATGGCTGGAGCAGGACCTGTACGGGGAGCAGGTGGAAGCTGTCCACTGAGGGCTCAAGCAGAAGGGGGCCAGCTCTCTGCTGCTGCGTGCATTCCCAAGGGGGAGGGGGACCAGTGCACCCCAGATCTGTGTGCAGGATGGGGACAGGGGTGGGATACCCACTCTTGGCATGGGCTCCCCACCCTGCTGCCCTCACCTGGGGTCTCTGCGGCCAGGCAGGTGGGACCCAGCAGGAAAGCTCCTTGCTGCTGCAAGTCCCGCATTGCTCTGGTGAAGTGCTCCCTGCCTGCCTTGCAGCTGTGAGGGACACAACTCTGCACCCCCGCCTCCCCCCACACCTGCCCGCCTGCTGTTGGTAATGATCACCTTTGGACTGGTAATTAGCACCATTCCCTCCCTCTCGGTCTGAGTACCCACCTCAGGGAAAAGACTGAGGGCCTGACTATGACTCCAGCTCAGTGAGCCTCTGAAGGACCTTCACTGCCCCTGGCAGGTCTGTTTAGGGTGTATGGTGGTTAACCATTGTATATAGTTCATGCTTGATGTTATGTACGTTTCCTACTGTTAATCTTGGATTTTTGTGATTGTGAGTTTATAATATACTTTTGAACTTTATTGGAGCCTTGATGTATTTATAGGGTATATGAGAACAGGCTGTAGCTCTATGTATATCTCTGACCCCAAAATCTACCCCTAAAAGAGATAACACACGAAAAGCCCTGGCTGTCTGAGGAGGCCTAACAGGTCTCCGCCGCTTAGATTTCTTATAGGTGGTCAGTGTCCAGGATACCCAGCAGTGTCCACCTTTCACACCCCATGCACAAATCTGGGGGTCATGTGCCCCCTCTGCCCCTGGGAGTGCATGCAGTGGTGGGACCTGGCTCCATCCCCCCCCCCATGAGATGCCTGCAGCCCCATAGCATTCAGCCCCATACCACTCCCTGATGGGGCGCTATGGCCATGCATTGCAGCCCTGGGCTTCAAGCCACATGCACTGCTTGGCTGGGCAGCAGCCCCAGCCCTGCCCTGCCCTGCCCAACTCCCTCCCTCCTTTCCTCCCTATGGGGGCCTCACTCCCCCACAACCCACCAGACTTATCCGTGGGAGCTGCTTTCCAGGCTGCCTGGTAGCCATGTGCAAGTGTATGAACTTGGCACCCCTTACCTGACTGCCCTCCCCCCACTGTGGAGTGGGGGGAGGGCAGTTTGCTAGCTGGAATGCCAGCCCCTTGCTAGCTGGAACTCTGCCAGCCCACAGAGAGCATTTTGCAAAAGAGAAAAATCCATGTGTTTCTCTGTTAAAATGAAAAATCAATGTTTTTCTTGTGTAAAAGAGAAAATCCATGTTTTTTTTTTTTCCTGTGGGAAATGGAAAACCCAGATCCCTGTTTATTACATATGCTACAAAAGGAATGCAATCAAGGAGGTGTAATTATGGAGAAGTAGTATTTGTTTACAAGTTAAGGTTGAAAATAGATCTCTTATATTTTTCACCCTAAAATTCTCCAAAGAGAAGCTATTTTGCAATTCTAAGTTTATATCATGAAATGCTGGCCCCACTATAATAAGCATTTTGGTATTATTTCAGCACAGAACAGATGTTATTGCAATGCCTTTTGAAAATGAGACAGCAACTGATATTTTGAAAAACTCGGCAATATTTTTAGCTCAATATATGTTTCTAAATGGCTTGATTTGGGTTGATCTGTTAACCCACTGGAGAATTTTTATTATTCTGGAAGCAAGTTTTGTTTTACTTTGTTAATAGCCATACTTTTACAACAGTTACAAACTGCTGAATCTTTCCTCGGTGCTAGTTCAGCATTGCAAACTAGTAAGGTGGTGTGGAGAAATCCAGTATCTATCCATTGACAACTACCCTGTTTGGATACAGCAAGTTCAGAGGTGTAAAGTGTACCTGGGGAGGTCCCTGGGCAGGTGAACAAACCAACAGTCTAGCAGTAAAACACATTAGTACACAATTAAAACTGATTACCAGAGAACAAAGGAACTATGGCTTATTCTTGTGTATCTTGGCATTTATTATATTTTAAAATATGTCTTTATAGTTAAAAAATAGCATATCTTTCAGTTTACTTTTCATGGAAGGTGTGCAAATAGCATGCCGATGGCTGCCTAAAGAGAAGTCTCTTAAGAAAAATATCATTTGCTCTTCATTCCTCCAGCAAGATATATTATTTCAGAATAAACCAAAGTGGAAACATGGTGATGGGTTGGTGAGATTTAGTGTTCATGGGATGATAGAAAATGAAGAAGGGATATATAGAATAAGAAATGTGGCTGCATATTCCATCTGTTCATTACCAGAATGTCATAGTTTTTATAAATTTTTCATTTAGAAAGTGGTAGAATTATAATGTGGAAAACGCATCACATTTTCTAGGAGTTCAGATTTCACTGATGTACATTTTAAATCTTAATTATTTCCTAATGAAGTTTTGTGTTTACAGCCATATATAATACTACCCTCTGGTGGTTGACTGAGTAGAACTACATATTTCCTAGTAGGTTTGAAAATTATAGTCAAAGATACTAAGCTTAAATCCTGCTGATTCCACTTGATATTATGTCTAGGATCCATACTGAGATGTCTGTTCCAGCTATGCTGAAGAGTATTTTAGGGACTTTTGTTTGGTTTAGTTGCAGCATCATATTTAAATTAATTGAAATATCAATATATCAATTATGGTAAAAGTTGATTTTATATTCCAGTAGATAGATAGATAGATGGATGGATAGATAGATAGGAAACCTATCTTTTGAAAAGAAAGTTGGGAAGCCATAATGACCATAGTCCTCTTAACTCTGCTATTTTAAATCTCTAGTCTGTTGGATTTGAAAACTTTATTTATTCCTAAAGATACTGATCTTAAGACTTTTTTTTCCACTTCCAAACCATTTTGAGTTGTTTTCAGTTATCTTCCTTTGCTGATCAAAGGGAATCAGAAAATGCCTAAATTAGCACATTTCCTGTTATTGAATTTCTTTGCTGAGCACACTGAAATAGTTAAATAACCTCACTGCTAGCAGCCAAACTACTGCAAGCTGCTCTGCTGGACTGAAAATGCTTAGGGAGCATAATGAATCAGGACTTGTGATAGAGGTGATATTTTTTATTAGACCAACTAGATTTTTGCAAAAAAAAGTTTTTATTTGCAAGCTTTCAGGCACAAGCACCCTTCTTTAGGCGTAGGAGAAAAGATTGTAAAAGTTCTCCTAAGTAGAAATGAAAGATCATATTTCATAGGAAAGCTGAAAGCATTTATTGGGAGCATAATGGTGTTTTTCCATATAGTTTAATAACAATAATAAAAATGATTAATAATCTAATTCCTGTGTCTTCATAGGATATTAAACAGAAGTCACGATACCTGTTACATAGCACTTCCTATCTACATAAACCAACAGGCTTCATCTAAGAGGCTAAATGCTTTAACTCCGTTTCATAGATGGAGATGGTGAGATACAGAAAATGAACTGATGACCTCAGCCCTAGAGTACGCAACAGGTCAGTGGAAGAACCTAGAAAAGACCCCAATGTTGAAATCAGGGCTTTTATTGAAGTCGATAGGCCCTATGTCATTGACATTAAAGGAACCAGGAATTTGTTCCTAGGTCTCTGTCCCATTCTAGTACTCTTTCTCTTACCTAAACATAGTGTGTGAAAAATCAGCCATTGAAGTAACTTGTCCAACTATATATCTATTAAAAAAAGAAAGAAAATTGAAGGCGAAATTCTGCCTTCAGCTGTGCATATGCAGCTTTGTTTATTGTAGTGGGTTTATGCAACATGAAGGTAAAACTTGGCCCAAGTAACAAAATAAAAAGTATATTCATATCTTAAATGATTGTAAATTAGAGCAGTAGAAATGCATTTCTTCACTCTCTGAGTAATCCTCTATAATACCTCCAGCCCTCCTTGCTTCAGCAAAGATAAATGAGGTAAATTATGCTGGCTTGGTTGTAATTGCATCTATCCATCCTGTGACCCCAAGAGTACCATTTCTTCACTGCACTACAGTCACCATCTTACAGTTATTTTATCTTCTGAATTCTGCAAGTTTTTTAGAACACATAGTCCAAATTCTGCTGTATTCTTCAGTTTACTTATAGACAAGTCCCATTGACTTCCATGTGCCAATTCTTAATATATTGTAGTGTCGATATTTCAGTACTTCTACTTGTACAAACAATTTGTTGAGCTGAAACATAGTCAAATTCCATTTTATTAAAAAATAATGAATAAATGTCTGAGGAATACACCACTTTCACAGAACTATTTCATTCTTTCTTCATAACATAAGCAAAACTGGCAATCTATTTTTATAGCCCTCCATAGTTATTTATGGCTGTGATCTATCATAATATATCACTATACCTATCATCCCCTACTTAGCACTATTTTATAGATTCTCATTCATTTTTCCTTCACAGTAAAGGCACAGCTGGATCACTGGTTTATCTGTCGCTGTACTAAAGAGTGAAGTAAAGGAGACTTAACAGCTCCAAAGATTTATGCTAAGAGAGAGGGTATTTTTTTTTCATCTGGAAGTCATTAAAATAAATGCAGGCACAGTCAATAGTGGATATAAGTGATGGTTGCTCAACGACCTATGAAAACAGAATATGGTATTTTCAGTCCAGTTCCCAGTAGAAGTATTCATATTATTTATGCTGGTGTTTCCCAATTGTTTGAAAGCTACCTACCCACCAACTGGGTAATATTTGGGTTTTTGACTCTAAAGTTTTGTTCCCAATTATTAAATTCATATGCATACAAGTAGGAGTAAAAAATGCCTAAACTGATTAACAGATGGCTGAACACCCTTGGGAATATATTTTAGACTCAAAAGGCTTATTGCTGACTCCATAATCTCCTACCCAGCTGCCTCTGAGATGAATCCGTTGAAAGCTGTTGGCATTGCATTTAGTGATCGTGTGGGTGGATCCTACAGTCACAATAAGTCCCGTACCTTTGTTCACTCGCATAGGCTTTTTCTTTAGATTTCTTCTAAAGCTCAAATGTTTTTGTGGGTTCTTGTCATTATTTTCTTAACAAACTAGCTATACATACAAACAGAACAAAGTCAAATGTTATATTTTGTACTTCTTAAATGTAAATGCAATTTGTTATGCATGTAAGTGATTACCGATTCTGAGGTTAATTACATATGTGGTCCTCATTTTAAAAAGCCTTTCAGCCAGTTTTAGTTGTAATAATTCTTTGAATCAAAAGGATACATCAAATTAAATATTTTATATATAATAATGTTAGGTGATTCTTAGGGGGATATAGTTCATTGGACCAACTGTATCATTGGGATAGAATTAGACAAGCTTTCAAATGCACAACATTCCTTGCCAGGTTATTTTCTAAACACACTTTAGATTTCCAGTCATCTCAAGTCCAATATAACTCAGTGGTTTCTGTGTTTAAATAATAAACAGTAATTTAGCCTTGCTTGTTCAGAAGCTTTGTGCTCAGAAAGGGGCAGTTTTGCTCAGTCGTCCAGCTTCAAAAGGAAAGTCAAGTGGGTGCTTCCACTTGACTTCATCAGTTGGTCCTACCCATTATTTAGAGGGTTGAAGAGGTGGGTTTGAACCTCTGCAGGTAGAGGAGGGAAGCAAATCTTGGTCTCTCACTGTTTGGGGATCTGTTCTAACTCGTATGCTGTTCCATGAAGAGGGAGGGGCAGAGGAAGATTGTACTGCAATTATCACATCTTTTAGCAGTTGTTCTTTTAGTTTAAAAAGGAGGCCCGGTTGCTCTGAAAGCAAGGAGGTTGGCGTCTGCTTTCCAGGAATGTAACTGGGAGGAGGAGGCCTGAAGCAACATCCCTGAGTGCACCTTTGTGTGGAAGGAGGGTGTAACATGGATCATAACCCCTATTCCTTTAAACAGAGAAAGGGACAGCTAACTGGAGCAAGCAGTGAGAGGTAGATAGCCAGAAGGAAAAGGTGAGGAGTAGCTCCCAAAACTGCCTCAAAACATCAGTCTACTTACCTGGATCAAGCTGACAAAAGTGAGAGGCAATAAGGGTTGAGATCTAGGCAGTAAGTTAAAGAGCAGCTGTAGCAGAGTTAAGCAGGTTGCTTTTCTTTAAATTTTGTTTTAGCATATGATGATGGGATGATCACAAAGCAAGGAAAAACATTCGTATTTTTATGCCCAAATTTGGAAGCCAGCTGATCACCTCAGGTGTAGTATTGTACAAATGCAATAGAGTTCCGTTAAATGCATGGAGACGGCATTTAGAAGTGATGTGATTCAAAGTTTGAAAAGGGGTGCCACAGTCACAGTTTAGAGAGCTAATCCAGCCCCACTCAAGGAACAGAAATCTACATCTGACATGTCCTGTTCTGATTTGGTTTAGAGAAGCCCAAAGATATCTAGCGAGATCAAAGCCAGGTCTAAAGGTAGAATTTAAAATGATAATTTCTGTATTGAGGAGTGAAGTGAGCCACTCTTGCATCCAGGCGTCTTGGATGTTAAATGAGTCTTGCTCAAGTTGAATTGCTGTTCTGCAAGTGGGATGTCTAGATTTTAATCTTGGATGTGGTGGGTTTAAGAGAACTTCTTGTATAGGCAACTGTGGGCTATTTTTTTTAGTCCATAATTTAGTTAAAGCATTTTTCTTCTTAATGGGGAAGGATTTATGTTACTACGAAAAGGGAGACATTGAAGAGGGATGATTCCTGTAATGATTCACAGGTTACTGATAATTGGGTATATAAGTAACCTCTGCTACTGAGAGTAGGGCCAAGCAGCAGAACTAAGGAACTGCAAGACATTGTAGAAGGCAGCTTATAAAGAAGCTGTCTTACCTGCAAGGCAGTGCAGAGGCTTCCTGATTAGGAGAAGCAGGTTGTATGGCTGGGAGCCTGCTTATTGATAGGCAGGCTGCTGAGAGACAAGCCTGCAGACTGATTAATGGAAAACTCCTGTGTTTGACTCTGAGAATCAGGGATCAGGTGACTGGAGGGGAGTGGAGTTAATAGGTATATAGGCTTGACTCTAGGGCTAGGGGCTTATTCTGGCTTTGAGTGTTGAGGGGCAAAGAGCTCCTTGGAAAGTAGGATGAACTAATTATTCACAGAGAGATAAGGTGCCAGAGGGAGCTAGTAGATTCATAGATTCATAGATGTTAGGGTTGGAAGGGACCTCAATAGATCATCAAGTCCGGCCCCCTGCATAGGCAGGAAAGAGGGCTGGGTCTAGATGACCCCAGCTAAATGCCTCTCTCTCCTCTTGAAGACCCCCAGGGTAGGGGAGAGCACCACCTCCCTTGGGAGCCCATTCCAGACTTTGGCCACTCTAACTGTGAAGAAGTTCTTCCTAATGTCTAGTCTAAATCTGCTCTCTGCTAGCTCATGGCCATTATTTCTTGTAACCCCCCAGGGGCGCCTTGGTGAGTAAAGCCTCACCAATTCCCTTCTGTGCCCCCATGATGAACTTATAGGCAGTCACAAGGTCGCCTCTCAACCTTCTCTTGCGGAGACGGAAGAGGTCCAGGTGCCCTAGTCTCTCCTCATAGGGCTTGGCCTGCAAGCCCTTAACCATACGAGTGGCCCTTCTCTGCACCCTCTCCAGGTTATCCCCATCCCTCTTGAAGTGCGGCGCTCAAAATTGCACGCAGTATTCCAACTGCGGTCTGACCAGTGCCCAATAGAGGGGAAGTATCACCTCCTTCGTTCTGTTCATCATGCATCTGCTGATGCACGATAAAGTTCCATTACCTTTTCTGATGGCTTCGTCACACTGCCGACTCATGTTCATCTTGGAGTCCACTAGGACTCCAAGATCCCTTTCTGCTTCCATGCCTCCAAGCAGGTCATTTCCTAGGCAGTAGGTGTGTTGGACATTTTTCCTCCCTAGGTGCAGCACTTTGCATTTCTCCTTGTTGAACTGCATTCTGTTGTTTTCTGCCCATATGTCCAACCTGTCCAGGTCTGGTTGTAGTTGTTCCCTGCCCTCCGGTGTGTCCACTTCTCCCCACAGTTTTGTGTCATCCGCAAACCTGGACAGAGTACATTTCACTCCCTCATCCAAGTTGCTGATGAATCCAAGTCACAGCCTCTTAACTTGTTCACCAGTATGGGGTGGGATACCGTATCGAAGGCCTTCCTGAAGTCTAAGTAAACGACGTCAACCCCTACTTCTGCGTCCAGGTGTTTTGTAACCTGGTCATAAAAAGAGACTAGATTAGTCAGGCATGATCTACCTGCTACGAACCCGTGCTGGTTTCCCCTCAGCATAATTTTTCTTGCCGGGCTCTCACAAATGTGAGCCTTGATAATTTTTTCAAAGACTTTTGGAGGCGAGACTGACTGGACTATAGTTGCCTGGGTCCTCCTTCCTCCCCCTCTTGAAAATGGGGACCACATTGGCCCTTTTCCAGTCCTCTGGGACCTGGCCCGTGTGCCATGAGTGTTCAAATATTCCCCCCAGTGGCTGTGCAATGACGTCAGCCAGTGCCTTCAGTACCCTCGGTACTGAAGGGTTCAGAGAAGATCGTCTTTATGGATGATGCACCTAACAGGGTTAGTTATTTTTCGTTAAGTGTTTATGCTGACTCTCTTATCCCTATGAGGCATAGGTATAGCTATAGAGGAAGTAGAAGGCCATGAAGGGGTGCCCTGGGTAAGGTGCTGTTGGTTATTTAAGTTTACAGGGCTGGTAGGTCTGCACAGCCATGAAAGGTACTATTAAGGCACTGGGCAGTTCTAGTTAGTGGGCTTAAGGCCTGGCTTGATGGATCGAGGCAGGACTAGGGAATTTGGTAGATCTAGAAATTAGGTGAATGAGGTGTCTGAGACTAGTCAGAAAGAGCAATGCCTTACTCAAGGCAGATATTGACCCAGACTAGGGCAGCCCAATGATAAGCAGGAAAGAGCGAAATACCCAAAGTTCACTCTGGTACTCAGAGCAGGTGGGGCATGATTAATGTAGCCACTAGAGAGTGCCACAGCCATCCTCAGGGGTGGATCTAGCCACAATCTGGCACAAGAGCAGCCATTGTGATAATCATCTGTTGATTGTGATACAACGTTCAGCATGTCTAGAGTCAGTGGTACCCTGGATGCCATGCCATGTGGCTGTCCTGTGCATGGAGCTGTGCTTACTTCAGGACAAGGTTTGAAGCTGTAGATTCCAAGTTGATGGTAACACATGTGCCCAGGACCGCAATATATTGAGCTGGGTCTAAGCAGCCCCAACTGGCAGGGGGCGAGGGATCAGCTTGCCAGCCCAGAGCTGCTCTGATCCAGATTAACATTTTGTGGAGGGGCTGGCTAGTTGGCAGGCAGCCCCTACAGTGAAGAAACCTTTTGCATCAGCTAGCCCCATCAGCGTCTACATATGCATTGTGGTGCACTAAATAACACTGCCATAAAATAGTAATTGTGTTTGCAAGTACTATCCTGGGGCAGTGTTTATTTGTTTGCTGTAGCCTAATAGGGCTATATATGTAGATGCTGAGACTTTACTGAAGAGCTAATTAGGCAACTGTAGTAAATGTCTCATATAGATATGTCCAGTGGGTGTATCTACACACGTGATTTTCTGTGGAGTAAACTTATTAGCTCCACAATAAAACATCACAGTCTACACATGTGCTTGTATTAGAGCATAATAATCTAATTAATACTGCTGTACTATCTTACAGATGAGTACTTTACTGCACCAAAATGCACATGTAGACAGTGACTGGGGACATAAATTGAACCTGGTTAGCCCAGCCAGTTGGGGGCTTGCTCCACTTGTGAACCCGGACAGCAGCAATTCAAGCCAATGTAGACGTTGGGCTCAGGAGCAATTCAATCCAGTGTGAACTGCTCCAGAGTTTTTTGCATCACATTCATAGCATGTGTATATGCACCCAGTGAATTGAATCTTAGAGTGTTTACTAGGTACTTTTTTCTGTTACCATTGTTCTTGCAGGGTAGTCCTACTGAAACCAAAGGACAAAAACACAAGTGCTATTTGAAAGACAAATATTTAGGAAATAGAGTTTGGGCCCTTACTGATTCAGGCTAATGCAAGTTTGTTTGTTTGGTTGGTTGTTCCTTTCCTTTCCTTTCCTGACTAAATACTTAATAAGAATACTATATCCTGGAGTCATTACAATGTTATCTATGGAAAGGTGAGCTGGTATACTGGAACAAGCTATGTAAAGAAGAAAACTACACATTGACTACACAGGCTGACTTCTGTGTGTGGTGCATCATCTGTTCTGTAGAACCTCAGTGTAAAATTTGGCACAAAAAATTGAGGTGAATATGTTATGCCAGCACCTGATTTCCAATTTCAGGAGAGCTTGGAAAGGAACAAGAAAATATCTACTATGAATAATATTGTCCCTACAAAGCAGACGTATCCATTGAAGCAATGAGTGACTTTGATGGCTGAATGAGCAGCAGGAAATACAGCAGATGTTCCACTCAACTACAGGATCCCAGAGAAGGTCATGGGATTACAATTTTCTGGGGAAATTGAAAATACTGATTTTTTTCTGCCATCTTCTGTTCTGGCTTTGCAGCCAAGTAAGACATGTTTGTTTCATTCTGTTCATTTCTCATCTATTTACAAATCTTGTTTTTTAGCCATACACTGTATAATTGATATAAAAGTATTTGTATTAAGCTTCAGAAGTGGCAATAAGGTACAGATTGCTGGCCAAGACTAAGATAGCAATATGTTCTTAGTCCAATAAACACATTCATTACTCTGCTGTAAAACAGCGAGTAATTTTATAGTGTCTCAAATTATTTTTGTGGTAAAATGTTGGAACATAATATAAGCCAGAAGTTATCTGATATTTTTACTTTCACAATTACATTTGACACCACCAGTAGTAAAATAAATAGGCCCAGTAACGAATATTTATGAACAAGGATTCTTTTAATTTTTGGCTAACTTGACTTAAAATGACAGTTTTATGCATTTTTATTGCACTTCTAACCAAGAATTTCAAAACTGTTGAATATACTAATGAAATAAGCTTTCTAACATTCCGTTGTTCTGGCTCTCATTTCCCCAGATTTAGAGGTGAAGAAAGTCAGACACAAATTCTAAGATTACCATTTCAAACTTGTTTGAATTAAATTTGCTAATAAAAGCCATATTTAGGCACCTAACTTGGCCCACTTCAGAGTGGGGCTGAACACTTCTGAATTACCACTGATTTGAACAATAATTGTCTATACTCAGCACTCTTGAAAACAGAGTTTTTACATGACTAAGGATGAATCTAGGTGCTTAAATGTTAGGAACACAAAGTATCAGGATTTTGGAATAGCATTTTGACTGCTTGACTTGCATTCTTAACTATCAAATAGACAGTCTGCCTATGTAACTTGACACCCTGCCTTTAAAATTGTTGTGGTCACTTCTTCATTAAGAAATAGTGGCACTAGAATTGGATTAATATACAAATGAAGGCATTTTTAATTGGCTTTCTTTTCTCGGATGACTCCCTATGAAGCATTCTTTAAAAAAAATCAGCCTTTCCTACATATGTTGTAGACTATTAAGTCTAGTGACCTATAGTACTAGATGTTCTTTATATCAAACCTCTGAGGGTCAATGATAATTGTATTTAACCATGATCTTTTACTGATAGCTGCCTATACAATACAAATTTTTACAGAACTGAATATTTTCACATATTGCATAGTTTTGACTGTCTACCTCTTATTACCCTCCAAAAGAACCATAAACATAACACTTATCCATGGGGTTGATCTATAATTGGGGCCCTAAAGCAGTGACTCTCAACCACACTGAGCTTCTGCAAGATCCTTTTAAGGGTGCCACAGGGTGCCAGGCAATATTAGCACTAACATGACTTGCAAAACAACTCAGAGGGCGCATCCGCACGTGCGCTTGCAGCAGCTCAGATAGAAGCGGTGCAAATTTGAGCTGGGGCTTTTTGCCCCAGTGCACGTGCTTGAACATGCACTTCGTTGAGGAGCAAATTGTGTCACCTGGGGCAAAATAACTCTGCCTGGCTACTCCTGGATCTGCAGCCAGGGGGAGCTAGAGCCCAGGGCCATCACCTGCACTGTCCCCAGAAATATAAAAAGCTGTCCTGGCAAATAGCTCAGGGCTACTAGCTCTCTGGAGCTTCTGGGGCCCAGCCAATTGGTACCTGAGGACAATACCCCTTGTGCCATCTGGACTACTGAACCAGCTCTGAAAGCTCCCTGCACCCTCTACTCACTGCAGCAGTCTGGCAGTGGGGGCTGCTGCCTGGCTGTGACCTGCTGTGCACCTGCCAGGCCAGGATGAGGCACCTTCCCCTCTAGGCCAGCTACCAGTAGGTTGTGGCTGCAGGGTTGGCCTCTGTGTGGCACTGCTGCCATGTGTGCCCCGTGCCTGGCCACCTGGGCAACTATCGCCCAGAAGATGTTCTGGGTGTGGTGGCCTGCTTTGTACTGTCAAACCATGTCCTCTTGGCCCCATTTGGCCAGAAGGTCAGCCACAGCCATCTGGGTGCCAGGTGCCAGCTCTGAGCAGGCAGGGTCCTAACACTGGCCTCCCTAGCAGGAATTCTGGTGTCCCTATTGGAAAACTGAAAAATCCCTGATAAAAAAAATCCCCAAGTCACTCTGTAAAATACCCTAAAACCCATGTTCCTCCACAAGTAATACAAAATACCACTGCAGAGAGCGAGAGAGCGAGAGATAGAGAGACAGCGATCAGTTGGGCAATGTTTTATTGATATATTTACAGTGCTAAAGCACTGGCTGTTGGGGGGCTACAACTACACAGGGGTTATGGCTCCCCAACAGGGGCCAAATGGCCCCTGAAGGTGCTACCACCCCCTTACAAGGCCCACATGCCCCAACCCAGGCCCCCAATTGCTGCCCCATCTGGCCCCATCCCCCCACCAGCTGCT
>NW_005841854.1:3981161-3981809 GCF_000455745.1 Alligator sinensis | reverse complement strand
GCTTCCCTGCCGGGCCCCCCCCCCACCCTTGCACTCCCATTGCTGCCCCCCCAGCCCCAGGTACCAGCACTTAAAAAATAAAAGCCAAAAAAAAAGCCAGAGAAAAAACCTGGGGAAAAAGAGGCTCTACATACCCCAGGAGCTGGGGGGGGGGGGGTCCTGGGCTTCCTGGCAGAGCCCCACCCAGGCAGCACAGGGCAGGAGGTCCCAGGCTAGGGCTGCTGGGACTATCCCTCTGCCCTCTGCCCCCTGCTGTGTGGGCAGGGCCCCAAGTGATCCTGAAGGCAGCTGGAGCTGCTAGTAAGTGCTGGGGGGAGGGGTGTTGTTTTTTGTTTTTTTTAAGTGAGCATTCACATGTTCTCTCTCTCACCCCAGGTTGGTTCTGCTCCTCTCCTCTCTCTATCCACCTTTTTTTGAGATGCTGTTTTTACATACCTTGAATAGGTACATGACTTGCGTTCCCTCCCCTTTAATATAATAGAGGTAGCCACAACTATGTGTGTTCTGCTGAAAGGGAAGCACAGTGAGATATAATATATTTTACCAGAATGCTTGTTTTTGTTATTACTCTGGGACAATGAACAAGACAAACACTGTGCTTTCTGTTGTTTGTAACCTGGAAGATTTTGTTAAGGCTGCACTACCCAT
>NW_005841854.1:3936327-3981151 GCF_000455745.1 Alligator sinensis | reverse complement strand
TGGCTCTAAGTGAATCTGTCACTACTGATTAAATCAGTGTCTTACAGCAAATAAGCGTCTACTCAGAAAATCCCTGTTGGTTACAACGATACAAAACTGGCAGCTTCAGATAAATATGGCAGCGCAAGTTGAACCCAAACTGCTGCAAATTATATCCCCTTATCTTTTCTAGTGACATATCCACCCCTGGTTGGAGTTCTCAAATTGGTGTAGCTGCAACTGCTGCAAATCATTTTCTCTTTGAGGCAGAAGATTCAGTGAGCAGTATGGCTGTGTGCAGCTTTGATCCCTGATTCGATTCAGTGGAAATTTAGCCCGATTTGGTGGCCGAATCTCCAAATCCATATCAAATCAGAAGACCCTATAATCTCTCTGAATTGAATTGGAACCCTTAAAATCGATTTAAAAAGATTCAGATATTTGGACATAGAGACCGCTTTAAATGTTTTTTTTCTACATACCTCTACGTAGCAGGGGCTCATGAATGCTGTGATGCTGGGGCAAATTAAGTGTCATGCAGAAGCGGGGTGGGCTCCCCCACTCGCTCGGCAGCAGACCTAGAAGTGGACCAGAAGCACTTCTGGTCCACTTCCAGTTCCACCAGGCAGCATGCTAGGGGCTCTTCCAAAGGATCTTTATGGTGTGCAGCATTCCCTCTAAGTTGCGCGGTGTGCACAGCTATGCGGGTGCACCTGACAGCGTGGCGTGAGTGTACCTGTGCGGCCACGCATGCTGCACAGCTTAGCGGGAATGCTGTGGTGTGGAACAGGTTCTTGGATCTAGACATCAACCTTTTATCCATGTAGTATGTTGCTGGCATACAAATGCAACTGTGTTCTTTGGCCAGATGGCATAGCCTAACTACAGCTGATATAACAGTAACAATAACTGACAAGGTGTTCCTCTCTACTGTTCCCTCTCTCTTCTAGTTCCTGCCTTGCACACACATTTTTCTAATTTCTAATTAAGCTTAATCTCCAGGTGCTAGCCATTCCTCCCATTCAGACCTGAAAAGTAATTCAGGAATTCTAAATAAGTAAGACCTTGTGTCAGCCTGTGAGGTCCTCATTGTCCTAGCATTGTCCTTATTTTACAAGGATGAGTGTAGCTGGGTTAGAGGGCATACTCAAAGTTACAATAAGAATCTTGTGACAGTGTACACTGATTGCCCTGCTAGTGTGTTCAGTAATAAATCACCAGTCCTTGATGCTTTAATGAACCAAGACCCTAGGTAGGTGGGCATCATGAAAATACACAGGTGTGAATCTTACGTGAAACAAGAGTAACATGCAGTGCAACATCCTCTGTAGATGGAGAAGAGAACTGTATTGTCTTTGTTGTGGTAAACCATATGGTTGTGAATTATCAGTTTAGGGCAACCTAGAAACACAGTTTTGTCTCATAAATATTTTGAGGAAGAACTGCCAGGCAGCAATCCAAAATGAAGTAAAGGATGCCAAAATCAAAATCGACAAATCTCAAGGTGCCTGTAGACATGAGGGGAGACTGTTCCGACATGCTGTAATAACAGTGAGACTTCAGCAGTCTTGATTAATCGAGTCTGCTGTTGCATGCTAATTGGCACACTCTAGCAGCCTCTGCATCTCATGCATCAGTGGTTGGGGTGCTTTAACTAAAGTTCATTCTACAAGCTTTAGTTAAAGCACGCTGCACTTCAATTAGAGTGGCTCTGAGAGAAGCTCTAATTAAAGCACCCACAGCATCTTGTGAATCAGCATCCCCAAGTTTCAAAATGGCCTGCCACCATTTTGAAGCTTGGGAATGCTGAATCGCAAGATGCTGCGGGTGCTTTAATTAGGGCAGCTCTCGGAGCCACTCTAATTAAAGTGTCCCCACTTCCCCTGGACCATGTGTGAAAATGTGCTCAGAGACTTACCTTAAAAAATAATGGGGGGAAGGAGAGAGAGAGAGGGTCAGGTTATTTTCAGGTCACAAAAGGAAATTATAAAACTCATTTCTCTTGTTTATATGTTGAAGCATCTCTCTTCCCTACTTCACTCTGATGTGTGTGATCTAATCCAGACCATGCACTTTAACATCAACTGCATTAAGACACCCTGCAGAATCTCTCTGACTGATTTACTGTGTATGAATCAGGAGTCTTCAAAAAAGATGTAGGTATACTATAACATAAATAATTATAAATATCCTTTCTAAAGCTTGCCACTGTGTTTGAAATAGTTGGTAAAAAAATACACATGGACTGGCCTCCTTTAACATCTGGGAGACTGAAAGAGCTTTAAAACCAAGGCTTTTCTGTTGAAAGCCTGCTACGTTACTGCCACATACTGCCTAGGTTGGATGGCGCTTCAGATAATGCATTAAATCACAAATGGCACAACAGGCTTATGGGCAGCTTTTTTTCCTAAGCTGCTGAAGAAGAGAGAAGAAATAACAATAGAGTCCAAGCAATCACAAGCCCACTGAACCATGCTGTGTGTTACTGGAGTAAAGCCCTGTATGCTCGTGCATTAGTGGAGGCACCAACCATATGTTATTTTCTCTCTGTTTTTCATGTTCATTAACTATTCATCTCCAGCCTTTTGCCGTGAGCCTGAAGTGAGGCATGATTCAAACGTTCTGGGATCTGAAAAGGGTATTTTGTTTACATGGTATTAAAAAGGGACTCCATTTTAGTTGTGTTTTGCAGGCCCTAAACTCCCAAGTTTACTCAGGACCTAAGCTGTCTAGTGTCACTTGATCCCTATGGCTGGTCATCTAAAGAAATCCCATATATTAAGGATTTACTCTTTCATCTTCTGTCTAAACTTCTTGTCAGGCAATGCCAGCATGAGACAGATACACTGTGCCAGCTACTAACACGGGGAAGCAGGCAAACCAGAGGGGAGCCAATACAGTTACTATACATTTTAATATAAGGAAAACCAGAAATTAATTGAATCAAAGGGTAAGAGAAATGTTTGGGGTGGGGTATTATTTGTCTAAATAGACTATGTAGTTATTTATTTACCTGTTTGTTATTTCTAGACATCCACCATTATATTGTTTGAATATACTTTATGTAACTAGATGAGAATCTCTAATTGGTTAAGGAGTAAACACCCCAAAACTTCTCTTAGTAAAACACTGAAACCGAGAGATATTTTACAACTTGATTATCTGTTCACATTGTTCTCCTTCCTTATCCCTTGCTTTCCACCTTTGCAACAAACAGTGAAAGCTTTCTTGCTGGTGATTGACAGAAAGAAAAGTGTTTACTTAAATAAGGGGGATATAAGATAAATTGTGACTTTGAATTTCAGAACCCTGAATTTCAGGAATCATTTCAAGCACTAAGTTGGTTATGTGTTTTTCATAGCTTAAGAGGCAAGCAGCAGTCCTTAATAACTAAAATCTGTGGCATGGACCCAAGTAGCCATTGGCATAGATATTTAGTGAGGACCCATCTGGAAGAGTTAGTGGTTGGGGGAAGAGGGAAGGAAACTCAGCCAAGTTTCCTTGAAAGAAGAAGGCTATGACATGGTCAGAACCTTGTCATAGTTGACATCAAAATGCATGCTATTCTAAAGTGCAGAAGCAAAGAAATGTATAGGGTAGAATAAGGATCAAGTTCCCAAGCGATCAGTCTGAACCCTGGAGTTAATATTGGCGTTATTCTTTTTCCTGCAAAAAAATTGCTATCCTTCATTCTTTCCTTCTATACTGGGGGAAATTCACTGTTCCTGGAAACTTATGCAACTCCATGAAAGCCACTGAAGGAAGTGATTGCCTACACCAGTGGTAAATTTTTTTTTTTATGGCTCTTGATGTTCAGTGCAAGAGGAAAAGGAAGGAGCAGCAGTGTTGGTGGCTTCAGTAGCACCCTGTCTGTGAAGAGTTTGCATCATATATTTGTTATATTGTCTGCAGATGAGACTCCTTATTCCAAAATGTCCTGTTTTCTGAATGCTCGGTTTCAGCAGCACCCTGCCTTCTCAAGTGTGCTCAGGCCCCATTGGTACAAGAACCATTCACTGTCTGATTATAAAAAATAAAGACTTGATCCTTCCTTTTTTCCAAGGTATTTGTTTTTTGTAACAGGGTTGTACAGCAGTATTGTTATATAGAAACCTGGAAATGGCAATGTGGTATATTGGGCAAGTAGCCTCCTTGAAATCTTGGAATAAACTAAAGAGCTCAGCAGACCAATTTGTTTCTTTGTGTGCTAAAATCAGCACTCGGTTCTTTTGGCACAAACATGGAATAACTCCATTGGCATCTACATAGTTACTGCATTTATACTGAGAAGAAGTGATAACATAGTTAGCCATATTTTTCCAATTTCTCACCAAAGAGATTTTTTGAAAATTATCAGAAAAATACACACTTTCAGAGTCAGTGTTCTCTTACTTATGCTGTTTTGAAGCAACAAAACTTTTAGAAAAGTCCACTGAATTATAAAAATGAGCCTGCATTTGGTATAATTTTTGCTGCTGTAAATCCAAAGTACTTCCTTTGAAATCAAGTTTTCTGCAGTTACAGCCTTATGAAAGATACCAGAATTTAGCTTCATGTGTTTATGTAAATGTAAGACAAGGTTTTTATCATTTTTCCATATCAATTAAGAGAAAGTTCAGGCTGGGCTACATGTGAGATTTTTTTTGTCTCTAGCTGACTCCTGGTTCATTTGAATGAATATTTGACATGGAGAAATACACAAAGTTCTTTGTTCGTGTTTGGAGTTGGATGCTGATCAAGACAATTGGAAGTCATGGTATTTGTAAGTTTAAAAGTATATGCCAAGCATATAATAATAGTAATATAAAAATACAACTGTTAATTAACATTTTGGCAATGCTTTCAGTACAGGCTGAAGATAAATAGAATTAAATAAAGTATGCTAATAAAAGCTAAGAGAACAGGAACAGACCAAAGAGAAGAAAAAAAAATCTCATGGCAATTCTTCATTGTGATATGGCATAAAAGAATTTAGAGTGTGTATCATTTCCAATTCACAGTGAATATATTTGGATCTGTTTTCAAAATGCTGCTGCCAGCTGGTATCCCATGAAGTTTTCAAATTTCTATACAGAAATTAGAGATATCTCTGAGAAATATCACACATGGTCGGTAAAAGGTATGATAGAGATTGATTAAACCTACTCTTAGGAATACTCTTGCATGTGGTATAGTGTGAAGGTAAAGACACATTTTATATTAAGAACATTATTTTACCATTCATTAACAAGTGGAAACAGTCTACCTGTTTTTGACTTCCACTGTGCATTCAAAACATAAGTATCCATAGCTTTTTGGGCCCACTGGGACATTACTACTGTTCATACAGCTATCCTTTCTACAACCAGACCTGGCATCAGATTAGGAGCGACTCATAGGGATAGTTAAGATTTAATAACTAGGGGTGGAGCATGCCACCTCTCAGACCATTGTGGGGGCTAGAGGTGAGGCATGACTAGGACAAGTGGGCTAGGAGTGGAAGCCTACAGCTAGGAGAATTGGGGGCTAAAGCCAGGAGGGCTGAGGCCCCTACAGGAAGCAAAAAGGGTTGACAGAGTAACACCTTCAAAGCATGAGCACAGCTATAAGAGAGGACAGAGACCATGATTTTTAGCCTTTCTGGCAATTAGAGCAATGAAGAGAGCCAGTGTCTAGAAGGGCTAGAACCCCATTGGGAGAGCAAGTATCTACATGAGTCAGAGTCCAGGACTGAGACTGAGGTTAGCAGCCCTGAAGCAAGTGGGCCAAGTTGATCCTGAGGAGGAACAAAGTATAGGAAGAGCACCTAGAGGTCATCAGCCTCTGAGGGCAGTCTCCCCTCTCTATTTTTATCATCAAGGTGTGGCAGACAAGGCAGCATGATGAGACCCTGAGAGTTTGGAGTGGATGAGCAGGGAGGGATTTTAGGTGGCCACTAGAGGCATCACAGTCATTCTCTGGGGTCTTTGGGCTACAAAATGTTAATTATTTCTACTCCTTGGCTGGGCTATTTGTTTATCCCCTGGTAATGGCCTTGTAAAAGATCCATCAGCATCAGGAGAGAGACTCAGGTTGGTACAGCTAGAGGAATAAGTTTTAGTCTATATGTATAAGTGCTGAGAGGGCTGATTGTCGATTGATTGCTGCCTGGGTGTGACAAAAGGCCCTAACAAGGGGCGTAGACAGTCTGTGCCCAGAAGAGGTATATAAGAAGGCAGACTAAGCAGTTTGCTGGGTGCAAGAGGAGGAAGGGGAAGAGGATCCTGCTCTGGGAAGGTAACTGAGCCAGGGTTACCTGCATATTAGGCTTGCTGAGGGCTTTTTGGTGGGTTTGCGTGCTTGGGTGTGTGCTTTGAGCAGCTGAGTAGACTGATTGCTGCCTGGGTTGGCAGGACACCCCAGTGGGCTGGGCAGGGAACAGGTACAGGAAGGGGGGACCTGTCCACTTCTACCACTACAATCCTCCAACCTGGGTGTTGGGAAGCAGTTGTGCAAGGTTCCCCAAACTCAGCCAATGGGAGTGGCAGGAGGGTCTGCCCTTCCTGCAGATACTTCCTATACAGCCCTCCCAGGTTTTATGTTTCAGCCCAGGAGCTTCGGCCATTAGGGATCTATGCTGGGTGCCCCTGTGGCCACCTATCTATCCCTATCAGCTAAACACAGTCCTCTGCCAGCTACAGTTCACTCAAACTCCCTCCTGGGTCTCCCTGGGATCCAAGAAACCTTTCACACTGAAGCCACTGGCACTTGGATTTTCTGCAGATTTCTGTATTGTCTGGTGACTGTATTCCCCCAACTCTGTTTCACCTCAAGTAGGCAGGAGTTCTCCTCTCCATGGGAGTCGGGACCAGACTGTCTCTCTAGTTCAGGGCCAGGCTTTTAGTAGGCTGGTGTCATGGCGGGGTCCTATAGGAGGGCCGTGATCTCCTTAAGGCCCTCTCTCCGTGCCAATTCGGCCCAAGGGCACCCTCGATTCTCCCCCGCCACGTCTTTGCTGTTTAGTATATGTTGGGAGGCTGCCTTACAACTCCCTGGGCACGGATAGCTGGGACCTCTGTCCCCGTGTGTTCCCGGACCCCCTGGGGTCTCCCAGTATGATGGGTGCTCCCCAGGTACCCTAGCCTTATGGGCTACGCGTGGCTCCTACCAACCCCTAATACCACACCCCAAGCCTCGCAGATGTGATAGACGTTGGTGTGTCTCGCTATACATACACTGCCCCCGTCTCTGGGGCCTTCTCTCATAAGGCGCTCCCCCTCTTCGGGGCTCGCCGTGCCCACCTTGGGCTTCCCAAAATGCTGCCCCCTTCTCTGGGGCCTTTTCTAGCACTGCCCCTCTTCTCTGGGGCCTCCCCTAAAAGTGTCATTCCACTCAGGGATGCTTGCTCGCTTTGGGACCCTGTATCGAGCCTCCGGTCTTTCAGGCCCACCACACTGCTTCCCCTTTTCCAGGATGCTGTGCTGCTATCCCCTTTCCCTGGGGGACCACCGCAGCACCCTGCCCTTCTCTTGGGTTTTCTGCAGCGCTAGCCGGTTACCGGGCTCATCATGCCCCTCCTGGGCTCCTCACATATTGCCCCTCTCGGGCTCGTTGTACCCGCCTTGGGCTTCTTAATAGTGCCACCCTCTCTTTGGGGTTCACTGTGCTCACGCTGGGCTCCCTAATAAAATCACCCCTCTCTCTGGGACTTGTTGTGCCCACACTGGGCTTCTCTAGAGTGCGCTCCCCCTTCCTGGGGCTCGCCACGCCCACGCTTGGGCTTCCTAGTACTGCCCCCTTCTGGGGCTTCTCAAGACGCCCCTCTCTGGGGCTGGGGTCTACGCATCCCGTAAGTTGCGCCCTTACTGGCGCCAGAGTCCTCACACTCCCTTGTGAGTCCCGATGAGGCCTCCTCCAACCCCTTATAGCCTCACCCAAACCACCGGTGTAATAGCAACAACGCAAACGCAAAACACAAGCCTCTAGGCTATAACATAACTATAAGCCACCTGGCTATAACTTAGCATCATGGCTCAAGCCTCCAGAACTATCATGAGCTATACTTGTGATCAGGCTTCTACCCATAACTTAACTGAGGAAGTTCCTACCTCTCCAGCTGCTGGCAGGGAACTGCTAGCCTGGCCTCAGCCCTGGGCTTTATGAGGGCCAGGCCCTGCCCCCTTCTGGCCAGCTGATTCTTATTAGTTGCCCCAGCAACTCGCAGCTGTGCTCATTATGTTCTACCAGGGCTCTCTCCCTGGCAGTTTCTCCTCTCTAGGAGCAGGAGCACCGAGGTGCGCTGCGACAGCTGTGGTCTACCATTTTTGGTCACTTGGCCTTCTCTTTGGCCAGGGGTTTCTAATTAGCCCAGTACTCAGCCTGCCCTCTTATCACTGCTCTCTCCTCTGCTGTGGTTTAACTCCTCATGGTTTTTCCTTGGCTGCAGGTTACTCTTCAGTTGACCCTTGCTCAACTACCTAACCACTTGCAGCTCTTTGAGGCTGGCTTCCCACATTCTAATTACTAGGCATGGACAGTCCCTGCTAACACACCTCACAAATTGGAAATCCAGACATTATCATTGCATTAGCAGTCTAAAAATATTATTTGAAAACAGTGTTCTATCATCCCATATGTTATTAGTTGCCATCACAATCGGTTTCTTTACTCCGCCTTTCAGCAGCAACAGCAAAAATGAAAGCTTAAGTCCCTGAAGGTAAATAGTGTTGGGCTTCTTGTAAATAAGGAAATATGAAAGCAAATTTGTAATACTTATACCACCCTCAGAAGTAGGAATTTAATTCCTATCAAAATGACAGAGACAGCTTACACCCTGTATTTAAAATAAGGCCTATACAATTTCTTTTTGTCCTTCATGTTGAAGGAAAGTTTCCCTGCAATTCATTTTAAAATTCTGTGATAGCTCTATTACAATAAACGCTATTGTACATGGAAATGGCTCTGAGTATTGGTAGTTTCCTGAGAAAAGTGGAAAATGGACATATATTGTCCAGAACCCAAATAGCTTAATTTAGAAATGCTAGCACAGGAGTCATGGAAGCAAAAACGTACATGCCTCATGGTTGCATTTTCCTTTGTAAACTGGATGACACAATGTCTCTTGAGCAATAATGACTCATATTTTGATGAGGGAAGGTGGTGCATCATTGGGGTTCATACGCATGGTTTATGGTAAGAGATAAAGTCTGTTTGGGGAGTCAGACTTATGGAAAATAATGGCAACACAATGTATGAGAACCTCAAGTCCCAGGAAGTTCCATGGCACCATACCTTTTTTATTTTTCAGGCTTTTCTTCATTTGTTTGTTTCATGAAATGTCCTTTTTCTCACAGAAAGCAAAAACTTTGTGTATGCTTAGGGTGCCTACAGATGTTTAGGAGCTGAGCTCTGACTCATGGTGCTTTACATAAAGCACCATGAGTTATAACAGCCCCCATCCACACCCCTGCCAATAGACTTTGACTTGTTGGGTTGGGGGGGCAGAGGGGTGGGGCTCAAGCTTGCCTGAAACAGCCTTGGTAAGAAGGTGGGGATGCTCCAGCAGCCTCCAAGGAGGCTCCCAAACCACCCATCTCCCCAGCCCCAACCCCACCCCCAGCTCTGGCTGTGGCAAAGCCAAGCCAGCAGCTGTATGCTGCCCCTGTCAAAAGGCTCAGGTTAGGCTTGGGGGAAGGCTCCCTTTCCCCATCCCTGGCTCAAGTCTCTTGACTGTAGCAGCACACGACTGCTGGCTCACAGCTGCCAGTTCAGCTTTGCCACAGTAGGAGGTGGAATGGAGTATATTCACCTTATGCCCCCAACCCAGCTACTCCAGGGGAGCCAGGCTGGGTCTGTGAGGCAAGGGGGCTACGTTCCTATACCCCCCCACCTGGGCATCTTGACATCAGCAGCAGCTGCCAGCTTTCCTGTGGCTGAAGCTGGAGGTGGGAAGGAAGGTGGAATGAAGTTCCCTCACCTCACAGGCCCAGCCCAGCTGGTGTAGCTGGGGGGCCCATGAGGTGAAGGAGCTCTGTTCCACCCTGCTCCCCACCCAGCTCCAGCCAGGCACAGCCCAGATGGCAGCTGCATACTGCTGACAGCCTTGGGGGTGGGATTGCACTAGTATTCACTGGCTTGAGCACCAATCCAACTTCACAAAGACACAAAAAATGAATCCCTTTGGGAACCTGAACACAAGTTCCCTAAGGAACTCTGTTCTATAATGCCTTCAGCTAATACCTTTGTTGTCGAGGGTTCATTTTTTGCATGACTGGCCATTTTAAAAGCACTCTTCACCCATGCACATGTGTTATGTCACAACTGTAGATCTCTTTCTGGGACCAGATTACATGAAATATGAATCTTGTGTAAGCATCCTTAATTTCATTAAAAACTCCATTTTCTATCAAAAACAATTTCACCACAAAAAAAAAGACCAACCCTACCTATCATGTCTTTAACGAGCATCCTATATTAACCTGAAGATTGTGTAGCCCCCTAGTATAATGATCCTTCATTATTTTTGCCTTCAACTGTTGTGGATAGCCTAGTAAAACTAACAAAATCTCATTAGTTGTGTTTGTCTTCAGAGTTATCCTGTGAGTTGCTCGGGCATTAAGTGCTTCCAGGGATTAACATTTTGCCCTGAACTGATTCCACATATGTGCAAATTTGCCCCAACATAGAACTGAACAGGAACAATTACTTTTAGTCAATAGTTACTTCCTGAGCTAACTAAGCTAACTTAAATGTCCATAACCCATTGCTGATCCTCTGAGTAACATAATCCTGCCTGTCAAATTTGCTAGTTCATATTCATACTTGGAGTTATAATATAAGGGTGAAAAACATAAGCTGAGTAAACTTATATTGCTTGAGTCAGCATCCATCAATATCAGTGGGCATTGTTGCTCTGCTTTCCATGGGCCTCATGCTATGAAGAATTGCTTGCTCTATTGGGAGATATATAAAAGATCTTGTATATTTTATTTAATATTGCCATTTGAGACAGATATGCACCTCAAACACAAACTAGTTTGAGTGCCACATTTCAGTCAAGGTCATGTTTTATATGTCTGTCTGAAAAGCCTTGAAAAAGCCTTAATAAGGAAACAACTTTCAATCAGAAGCTCTCTGAAAAATGTATTCAATCATAATACCTAATTTTTAGTTTTTAATTTTTCTCTTGTACAGAATTAAAGTTCTATGACTTAAGAATGTAAAAGACTCCTTTTGATATCATTTCCAGAAGAAGCCATTATTGAGAAATAAATGGCTTCTTTCTACAGTGATTCCTAATCTTTTTGAAGTTAGCAAAGTGGAGACTCTTATAGAAAATGATGAATTAAACACTCCGTAGGATTCTGATTTTTCTTAAGAAGCCTAAACAATACATGACACTTAAATATATATATCTGGTGGCTGTTTGCTAAATGTCAGTAGCCTAAGAAGGGTATTTTGTGTTCAAAAGCTGGTCTAAAATCTCTCCGAATCACACAGTTCTAACAGATGTAGTCTTTCTCTGAAGTCAAGTAGAAGACAGGGTAGATTTTCATCTTATAGACTAACTAACTAAATATATATGTAGCACAAGCTTTCCTGAGCTGAAACTCAGATGCTGTGAAAGGATGGTCACAAGGCAGCATATAAAAAGGAGGGAGAAATTTTAATACAAAAGGCAGAAAGGGGAGGGACTGAAGGGAGCTGTGCCAGGAGATCCAAACAAGCAAGCAATAAACCCATAGGAACAAAGGAGTCACAAAAGGTAATCAAAGTAATGGGATAAGAATGCACAGTGCCTGTGTAAACTATACCTCACTGTGACAGCTAGGAATATTTGAGGTTTTCCATGAAGTCCCCCAGAGTCCTGCTCTGCCTGGTCTACCTGTGCTCATATCTCTCTGGGTTGCAACTCATTCACTTGCCTGCTGCACCTTGTTGGTAAAGAAAATAGTGAAAGGACCAAGTTAAGTGAGTCTCTAAGGTTCTCCTCTGTTATAGTCCTTAGCATCCATTTTCCTAAACCCATCTAGCCTTGGTGTTAGATTTGTAGCCTCCCTACACCCCTTGCAGCCACATCTATGCCTCACAGACGTTACAATTTTTCAGTCAAGTGGGGCCTCTCACCCCTTCTCCATGCCTGGCAGCATTTCCTCTAAGCTGTGTGGTGTGTGCGGTTGCACAGGCACACCTATGTGGCCATGCACACTGTGCAGCTTAGAGGGAATGTTGCTGCCTGGCCAACAAAGTTTTGTTGGGTCTTCAGCCTCTCCAGCTTTGACTCCTTTTCTCTTGCCCATAGCCCACTGTTTGGTTCCCAGCTTCTGGACCCTAACCCCAGCAAGCCTTATCAGGTTGTCACCTCCATCTCTCTCTTCCTAGTAAAGATTTTGGCCTCCCCAGCTGGTAACTCATTTAAGTCTGCCCTTTCTCGATTGTGGGCTCTGGCCCTCCTGACCTCAGACACTCACTTCTTCCTGTCCTCTCTCGGGTGTCTGTGTGAGACTGGGAGTCAGGCAGTCTATTGTTTGAGAGATGCCTGTTGTTTGAGGTTAAGAAGCTGCCTTACAATATTCCTAACAATATTCCTAACAACTTGAATGGAAAATTGTGGAACAAGAAATCATCCACAGACTGGATTGTGCTAAGTATGGTTTAAACCGGAACAATGGATTCTTATCCCATTACCTGGATTTTGTGGCCCCCTTGTTCCTATGGGTTTACTTCTTGCTTGTTTGCCTTGCCTAGTGCTGGTCCCACTTCCTCCCTCTCCCTTCTCTATGTTCCATCTCCCATCTTCCTCTTGTATTCAAATTTCTCTTTATATACTACTTTGTGCACATTCTTTCACAGGATCTGATGTTGTGAGCTTCAGCCCATGAAAGCTTGTTAGATAAATAGATAGATAGATACACACACACTTTGGTTGGTCTATAAGGTTCAAATCTACCCTTTCTTTCAATAAAAGATATCACCTCAAAAATAGCAGTAGACTAATTAAACATTTAAAATCATTAAACAAACTTTACACACTTTTAACTTTTTTTTTCTCTTTATCCTTCCAGGTCCTGTGAGGCTGCAATATTATTTCAGTGACCCTGTCTGGTAACTGGATTTAATCTAAATCCTGTTTTTTGCTCAGTGAGGTTGAACTAAACTATCAAATTATCATCAACCAGAGTATTCTGTCCTGGAGAATTTTGGCAAATTTCTTTACTTTGCATCGTGCCTACATTCCATGCTAGGTTTCATTTGCTGTGCACAAAAAAAAAAAAAGATAGAGGCCTTTTTGCCTCTAAATTTTTAGGTTTTGTTTCAGATATAATAAAAATGGGCCACTTTCTATGTTTATCTTTATTTTTTTTCTTTTTGTTAAACTTCTTTTACTAAAGCCTTTCAAATAATATGCTATTATGTTTCATTTCTTCCCCACCCACCTCCCCTTTGACTATATTAAAATTTTGTTAGGTTGGTGTTGTGAACAGCTCCAAGTGATTGGCTTTAGACAACATCACATTTGCTGTTAAGTGTTGAACATGTAATGAGGCATCAAAAGCAGCAACAAAAAACAAGCAGATCATTAGCTGCTTATTCTGCATTGTTGACTCTTTAAAAGTTACTGTTTTACAGAGAACATTTTTGAGAGTCTGTTTTCTTCTCAAACCTTTATTGTGCCCAATAATTTATTTTCTGTCTCACTCTTTCTACCACTTCTAAGCCATAAAGGAGTTACAAAAGCGCTGACAATAAATCTCAGGGAATACTTGCTGTGTAATGGGGTTCTATGGCTTTAGAGGTGTCTTCAGTAATCCCTTGCAGTTGAGAATGATTGTCTTCCATTATTGTCTTATCTGTGTGTCCAAAAATGGCTGATGAGGCCTATGTGGGATTGATGGACTCTACTGCAGCTCAGACATGTGTTTCCATGTGGGGTGGGTGGTGCTAGATTTTATGATTTGGTCCATGACATGCTATTTCTGCCACTCACACTTTTCCCTCTCCTGTTCTTGTTATGAGGTTTCAAAGTACTGAGATCCCTGCAGCAGGCTTTTCCTTTATTTGAGACAGTCCTGGGCAAAAGTCTCCCAAGAGTTAAACTGGCCTTGAAATGTCTGTGAAATGATTTCTCTGCCCTCCTCTTGAGTGTATGCCTTTAGAGGTGTAGAAATAAGCTTAATGTTCCATCTCCCTCACCATACGAAGCATGCTGGACTATGTGAGGGCAAGGAGAAAGTGTGGATGGAGATGAGACTTACATACCTGCTCAAGGTCCTTACTGACAGGGTCAAAAACAGTATTGTTCTACAGACATACTAAATGTTTTCAAGGACAAGAAAGATGAGTAACTAATATATGCTGACATTTCCTTTTTAGACTCACCAGGAGTATCTTGATTTCATGCTTCATTTGTACTGTTCCCATGCTCAGGAAGCTATCAGGTAACAATACTCATTTACTTTTAAAAAATCCCAGATCCTATATTTCATCCAGTTTCCTAGGATTCCATGAAAATTAAAATCAAGCTAGAGATAATGATCTAGCAGGATGTCCCAGAACATCACATATCAACCTACCTGGAGGAACCTATTTTGAATAGAACAAGAGCAAATCCAATATAATTTTAATATAATAAAAGGCTTAGTCTGTCTATCTGTCTGTCTGTCTGTCTGTCTGTCTGTAACACTTTTGCCCAACTGTGCATATGATAATTGGCTGTGCAGCCAGGGGATGGGGCCAGCTGAGGTAAAATGGGAGCCCCTCTCCTGCACCAACTCCTCCTGCAGCCTCCAGTGTGGCATCTCCCTCTGCTCACCTCCACACATGGCAACAAAAAAAAAAAATGGGTAGAACACTTTAAAAGAGGCCAGCTGAGGAAAAGTGGGAACCCCTCCATCATAGTGGGGTCAGACCTGAGGGGTGGGGGGAGGGAGAGCAGGGTCAGACCTAAACTGGAAGGAATGGGGGTGGGGTGGGGTCAGACCCCCAAATGGGGGAGGGAAGGAGGAGTGGTTTCAGACCCAAAGTGGGGTGAGGGGTGGCAGCATCAGACCTGAACCGGGGGGCAGAGTCGGACCCAAACTAGGGGGGCAGAGGGGAGCAGGATCAGACCTAAACTGAGAGGAGGGGTGGGGTCAGATCTGAACCTGGGGAGGGGGGAGCAGGGTTAGTCTGGATGCTGGGAGGGAAGGGAGGAGCAGGGTTGGACCCAAAAGGGGGGGAAGTGAGGTCAGACCTGAAGGGGAGTTGAGGTTGGATCCAAACCAGGGGAGAAGTGGGGTAGGGTCAAACTGGAAGTGGGAGGGGAGAGGGAGGAAGGGGAAGAGTGGGGTTGGACCCAAGGGGGTGGGGTGGAGTGAGTTCAGACCTGAATTGGGGGGAAAGGGGGTGGAATGAGGTCAGACCCAAAGTGGCAGGGGAGGGGGGGAATTAGGTCGGACCTGAACTTGGGGGGGCAGGGTCAGACCTGAAGCAGCTGGGGGGAGGAGGGGCATGGGTCCAAATATAGGACTCCATCCCTGCTGGCCTCCCTTCCCCGATCATTCTTGACAGGAAATTTGCTAGTAACTTCAAAATAGCCTAATAAACCACACCAAAGCAGCATGGCATCTTTGGCCATTGGGTAGATATGCTTTCTTTTGCTATTTTTCTAACTGTTGAATTATGTGCTAACTAGTATTTCTAAAGAAATCCATCTAGCATATGCTACACATTTATTTAATTATTTATTAGATGTATATACCAGTTTTCCCAAAAAAAGTTTTAGGAAGGCTTACAATAAAAGTTTTCTTTAAATACATACATATACACATATACATACATACATATATGTATATACATACACTTTATTGTAAGATATTTTTGTATTGTAAGATATATTACTGTAATATATACTTTTATAGAAAGATGAAATATTAAACTAAGAGGATATAACAAAGCAAACTCCCCCCCCTCAAAATTCCAAAATTGAAGTGTGTGCATGTGTGTGTATAATTCATATATTCAGATGTTGCATATGGATATGTGTAAATCATAGTCATAAGGTGAAATGTATGTGTGTCTATAGCAACTCAATTGTAATAGAAGCAGATTGTTTCTTTTTCTTAGTGAAGACTGCATAGCTGAATCAAAGCAAGGATTGTGTAAGGTATTTGACTGGTCAACACTCCAAAAGACAATTTTTTCACTATCAGTAACATAGTAAAAATTAGGAATTGGCTAACCAGGATCTGAAAACTAATTGTCAAGGAGGAATCACGAACATTTAAGGTATTTCTTGTGAAGTTTCATGGGAATACATACAGAGCCTGATTCACTTCATTTATTTTTTATATTTATTTCTAGATAACTGAGGGAAAAAGTGTTAATGAAGTGTGGATGACAGTTTAGCACCATAGTAAATAATGATTAGGACAGGAAGTTGTTTAGGTGTGATCTGGATTGTTTGGTAAGTTCTGTGAGTTTTAATATAACTAAATGCAATGTATTAGATTTAGAAACCAAGAATGCCAGTCATACCTACAGAATGTAGAACTGTATACTGAATAACACTGATTCTGAAAAGGATTTGTGGTCATTATGGAAAGAAGAATACTAAACATGAGCTTCTAGCATGATGCAGTGGCAGTAAAAACAGGAGAATGACTAGTAGGAATAGAGGGGAGATATTATTTCCTTCATGGCTAGGGACAGAAATTACACACAAACCAGTTTAAGTGATCAGAAACTGGTTTAAACCTGTAACAGAACAGATGTTCAGTGCACATAAACCTGTTTGAAAATGGCTGAAACCAGAATTGATTTGGCTCAAACTGGTTTATGCAATGTCTGTTCCTTGCTGGGTTAAGATAAATGAAATGCTCTCTGGGCTGGGCTGGGCGGGGCTCTCTGATCCACAGCAGGGCTGGCCCCTCCCCTCTGCTCCCTGGCTGCAGCTCCAGCACAGACTGTGGGCTCTTCTCCCCCTCCCCCTCAACACTCCATGCTAAGCAGGAATTCCCCCCTCCCCTCTGCCTTGCTGAGGAGGTGTCTGTGTATTAAGTAGCAGACCACATGCTGGCTATGGTTCCTGTTGAATCAACAGGTAGCTGGTAATGTCCCTCTGTTGCTTTCTTAATGGGGTGAAAAACACTGAGTTAGGGGGTGATAAAGACTGTTGTCAAATCCCTGCTGGGCTAATCAAAGCATCCTGCCAGGGTCTGGCCACATACCCGCCTCAGCTCAGTGCTGTAGAAGTGATGGGAGGGCTGCTCTAGTGCCCCCCAGCTTCTAGCCTGAGCCACTGCAGGCGTGTGCTGCCATGTCTAGGATGCCTGTATAGTTACAAATGAGTTCAGCCTAGCCAGGTTAGACTAACATGCAAAGATTGAATCAATTCAGACTCAGGCTTTTTGAATGTCTGTCCCTAGCCCATAAGAATAAAAGGTATTCAAAGGACCTTTTTTAAGGAATTACAAGAACTATACTTATATATTAAAGCCAGAAAAATTGAAATAAAAAATAAGACCCTTAATGTTTAGCAGTAATGGTGATCAGTGCAACAAGGGAAGTGGTGGATTATTCACCTCTTAAAATGTTGAAATTAAGAGCAGATACCTTTCTGCACACTCTACTTTAGTTAAAAACAAGTTATTGGCTCACTACAAGAAAACACTGAATTTGTACAACCTGCATTATGAAAGAGGTCAAGCTACTGGTCTAGGTAATCTAAGGGTGCACCGACACGTCGTTATATGGTGATGTTGCTACAACAACATGCTTCAGGACTTCTTTTTGGAAGTACTAAAGCGTGGCCCAGTATGAGTGGTTACCGCACCATGCTCACAGCTGATGGTTAAATTTCACCACTACGACACAGTAGCGACATGCTATGCCCGGGGAGTGCACTGCTACAGCGACCTAGCTGGTGATCACATGAAACACATGTGATTGCTACATCGCCATAGCACATCACCCTAATAGTCCCTTCTGTGTAAAGTCAGTAAGCCAATGAACAAGGATTTGCAGATTGGTAATGCTAAAATCAGAATGTGTCCTCTCAAAAACAAATTGAATCCGGGATTGATTTAATGAGGTAGGATAGAACCAGGCTCTTAATTAACAACTTATTATTCATGACTGTCTACATCTGCTTATTATGATTAATAAAATTATAAATTATGTTTTTAAATATAATCTTCCAGGTATTGCTTGTTATCCTTTTGGTGTTCTCTGAATACTATTATAAATATCAGACCTGATTATAACTGAATTCACATTGTGAGTTAGTTATTAGGCTGGATCCTGGTTTTCTCTGATTAAAAAAAAAAATCCCCAATTTTCAGATTTAAAAAAGTAATCCAAAATCCACATTTTCCCACGATTAAAATGTAGACTTCAATATTATCCATAGTATCGAATAATTATAATTAAAAATATTTCTGATTCAAATTGTCCTGTAATTACAATGTTGACCATAGATACACTATGCATATATAAAAAATTCCCATTGCATAGAGTTTAGAAATTTCAGTAAGAAACATAAACATATTTAATATCACTTCAGTATGAACTGTAAATACATTTCCAATGTTCCATCATTTTATATGAGTTACACTAAAAAAGAAAATGTGAAATAATTTTATTTAGTATTCTGTTTAATTTAAAAATTGTATAACATTTCTTGTCTCCCATAACTTTACTATGAAGGGAAGTTACAAAGCAGCACTATCCTTGTCTCTTAAAATGTTATGGGTTCCTGCTGCTTATTCCTCTTCTAATGATAAAATTACCTTCTATAGCAATCTAACATAATGTCACAAGTATAGGACTATAATAAATCATTAAATCAAAGGATCTAAAGCACTTTAAAAAGACATCCAGTTTTCATGGACATTTTCGTAGCAATATAAATGGAAGAGCGCTATAAAGAAATCCAGATTACAGATTTAAGTGTTGTAAATCCATTATATTCAGATGAATCCCTCTGGATTTACATCATTCTAATAGAGATAATTATTTTTAAACATATTTATCTCATAATATCTCAAAGTTCATGATTCAATGCCTACAAAAGCAAGAACATAACTAAGCTTTAATCTGTTAAGGAAAATATCCTTTTTCAGTCAGTTTGAGGGTTGCTGTTTAGGCTCGTTTGCTTTCCACTTTGTCCCATATTGCTTTTGCATTCTGATGCCCTAATAATCTGTTCCAGTCTTTATGGAGTTTGACCCAATGGGGTACTACTCCAGACTGGGGCTTTATTCTTAGTCTTTCAACTCCAAAACTTTAACAGGAACTGGCTGTTTCTGTGTTGGAAGACTGTGTGCTAGTGTTATCACAGGGTGTGCCAAAAAGTGTGCTCCAAATTAATTGTATAAAACTAACTTTCTTTACAACATTTCCTTCCTCTTTCAAAGATAAATGATGTGGCTGTACATTTCATAATACAGCTGTTCTAATTAATGTTTATATTTTTTGTAATGGAGCTAGTACTTCTAAAAGAGTCCATGACATTATTTTTCACATCAGATTGTTGATTGCAATTAGTCATGTTTTCTCATCATAACAGTAACAGTTTTGTGCGAAGTATTTCCTGGGATTAATGACCAGTTGGGGCTAAATGTTTTTGGCTATTTGTCACCCCTACATGAGAAGGTGATTAATCCACAGGATATGTGTAATGCATTAATGATTACAGTTTAAGAGATCATTTTCAATGTAAAACAAGCTTGTCTGGAAATAAATATGAGCTCTGTGAAACCAGTGGTATTTTAGTAGATTTTACTAAAGTTCTCATCTTGTGTTCACTTGTGATTGTAGACAGGATTGACTGAGAATCACCTCTGTTCTCCTAAATAAAAGTGGATAAAGTTATTCAGAGCATCAACTGTTTCTTAGCTGGTGGCCAGACAAATTGATATGAAGGATGGTAATACACAAGGTAAGAAAAACGTTCCAGAAATGTAGTAAGATGCACCTTGCTATTAGCAATCCCTGGGTTTGACAAATAAACTACAGATCTAGATTCAGAATGATATACATTCTGGCTCCTGAAACATGAAAAAAAAAATCCAAACCCCCTGCGCTTTACCAGAAGAGGTAGTGTGTTAGTTTGGCTCAGCTCCACAGTGTCTGTACAGATCATCCACTTCAGCAGAGCTTTTTGATGCTTTTATCTAATAGCTGATTCAATACCAGATAAAAGTGCCAAAAAAGCCCTGCTGAAGCACCTGGTTTATACAGAAGTTGGGCAAGCCAGGTCAAACTAACACAGTGACTTTTCTGGGCATGCGCTGGGATTGCTGCAGGAGTGCGCCAAATTTAAAGTAAAGCACCATTTGGATTGGGGGGGGGTTATGTCAGTAAGCAGCTTCTGTTATATGTTGCAGAGAGGTGCAATTCTGTTGTTCTATTTTTGGCAATTTTGGCTGAGGGAATAGAGAGCATACACTTTGTTTCCAAAAGGATATCACAGGCAAAACTTCTTTGTAGGGAGTAAGATGAGTAAATTTATGATGATCTTCCAATTATTAGATCTTATAACAACAAATATATAATTTTTCCTGTATACAATATGTTTATGAGTGGCTTGTCTTAAATTCCAAGGCAACTTGGATTCAGGTAAAATCTGTAACTTGTCTGTCATAGTAGGTTGGGAATGTTCTGATGAAAATTTTTCCTGGTGCATTTTCCTATAAAAAATGTAGTTTCTGAAATAGTGCAAGTTTGCATGAGAAAATATCATTTTGATTACTTTTTTTTCATTTGTTTTTCTATCAGGGAATGAAAACTTAAATGTTTTGTTTGGAGTGAAGGTGACATTAGACTGTCTGCCTACAGCATCATGGTGCCTTCTGGAGGGTGTAGTTGAGTGTTTTTGTTCTTCTGTTCCAACCTCTGGACTGGGTAACTTGACCCGTCCAGTAACTCTTATGATGCACTGATTCACATGGCTCAACACAGAAGATAGGTTCCATCCAAGAAGCCAGACTGTTCTTTATATATGACTTTCTGGTTTACTGGCCACTTTCAACTTTCAATTTACAATGTAAAAGACAAATAGGGGATTTCTGTTATCACTTACCTGAAATAAATGTTAAAATAGCTATAAAAGAAACTTCTGTCTAAAAGGGTCACAGGTGGAAAGGTGGAAGTTACCCAACTGCATAGTTTCATAGATTTCATAGACATTAGGGCTGGAAGGGACCTCAGAAGATCATCGAGTCCAGCCCCCTGCCCAAAGAGCAGGAAGTCAGCGGGGGTCATAGGATCCCAGCAAGATGAGCATCCAGTTTGCTCTTGAAGGTGTTCAAGGCAGGCGCTTGAACCACCTCCGGTGGCAGACTGTTCCAGACCTTGGGGGCTCGGACAGTAAAGAAATTCTTCCTTATGTCCATCCTGAAATGGTCTTGTAGTAGTTTATGACCATTCGACCTAGTCGTCATCCCTTGGGGCGCTCTGGTGAACAAACGTTCCCCCAGATACTGGTGGTCACCCCGATAAACTTATAGGTGGCCATCAGACCACCCCTGAGCCTGCGCTTTTCCAGGCTAAAGAGCCCCATGGCTCTCAGCCTGTCATCGTAGGGTCTGCTTCCCTGACCTCTGATCATGCGCGTGGCTCTTCTCTGGACTCTCTCAAGCTTCTCCACATCCTTTTTGAATTGTGGATCCCAAAACTGGACGCAGTACTCCAGCTGCGGCCTCACTAAGGCCGAGTACAAGAGGAGAATGACGTCCCAGGATTTGCTTGAGAAGCATCTATGGATGCAAGCCAGCGTTTTGGTCGCTTTACTAGCCGCAGCATCGCACTGCAGGCTCATGTTGTGTGGAAACCAAGAACAGTGTAGGCAGTGATGAGAGACAGAAGTTGTTTAAGGTCCAGAAAAGCACTGGTTGTAAAGCAATAATGATTCAGCAGATCCTCAACCTGTTGGAGTATAGATTATATGATACCTCCCTTTAACATCTTTTGGAATGTAATGAAAACCATAATCTTTCATGGACAGACCATGGTCATACAACTTAGAGCTGGGAGAGCTCTTGCTACTGACATTATTTTAATGCAATCTCTTCTGTGTCAATATCTAAATGAAATAGGGTATCTATTTGTGCCCATCTCTGTTGATCATAATAGACATGGGCTCTACCATAAGTTCCCTATGTAGGAAATGAGTTGTGGAGATTTTTTGTTTGAGAGCTTAATGATATGACTTCTCTGCAAGCTGGTTATAGGGCATGTCTGCACATGCTGGCATGTGCACTTGCAGCAGCTCAAATAGGAGTGGCACAAATTTGTATCAGGAATTTATGCCTCAGTACATGTACATTAACAACTCTCTCTCTCTCCTTTTAAATGGTATTTAATGGTTCCGTCAATCAAGAGATCATTTTTTCTGCAATTCTCCTGTCTGTTAGCTGCTCCTGGTAATATAGCTCCTATTTCACAGCCCTGCAGACTCCTTTTAACACTGGCTAGAAACATTAACTCAGGTATGGAAATAATGTTCCGTGAAGCACTGGATGCACTGTCAAGATGTGCAAAAAGGCTGATTTTTTTTTCTTCTGAATCTGAAAGAGTTGTAAATTTACTTCTAATGACTAGAAGACTAATGAAATGTCTTTTGATTATTTTTGCCTAGTTTGTTGTCTTTTATACATAATATATGATATAGCAAATTAATGCAGTGTCCAGTAAACTTGTATTTGTTTTCCTTTAATCTTAAACTGAATAATATAGCCTGAGATTCCTAGTCTGTTAGTAAAGTTCCTGGTTTCCTTTTCACTGGAAGAAAAGTGTTGTGGTATATGTGAAGATGCACTGTATTGTCTACACACCCCTTCTCAAAATCCTATATCTTCCCATGATCCTAATTAATCTAACCCTAAACTCAATAATAAAAGCTCAAATATTTCTCAGGTGATGCTGAGTGCTGTGACAAAACTAGGCAAAATAACAACACTTTGTCTGTTAATTACACCACCACCAGGAATAGTTTATATCCCCAGTCTATGTTTGAACGTTGTTGATTATTTTACATAAAAAATACTGAGGTGTTTCCATAAAATTGCCTCATTTAATCCTTTTTGTTTCCCCACTTGCCCTTGTTAGCAATTAAATGCTTATTCATTGGTTTCAATCTTTTTAAACAATTTAACTCATATGCTTCTCTTTTTTTCCCCAAGATAATGTTCTCTTGTAACTAGTTTTCATTATTATTTTCCTGTCTTGAATTAACATCTGAATTCTAATTAGAATCTCTTATCACAAACTCTCATTTCTATATTTACAAACTCTTTTCCGGCTTGGAGTTTTCCCTGGAAATAGAAATATATCTGGAAAAATAGTGAGCACATAATTTACCTTAAGCGGAGGAGTACTCCATAGAAGGCTACTCCATAGAAGGCAGACGATGAGTGTATCGAAGTCTTTGTAGGGAGACATTACCTCTTCTGAAAATCATTTTTCAGGATAGCCCACCTAACATTTAACAGGCACCTCCAAAATGCTTTTGACCCTACCTACATCTTTTAGATCTTTGGCTTTGCTTTACATCCCTTTATACTTTTTGGGCTTGACACTCATGTTTGACTAGTTCGGCTTTCTGTGCTATGGTGCATAAGATATATAGTTTTAATATTCATACTGATCAAACAAAGCCTGAATAAACTCAAAATGACTATTAACCTTTCCCTTTTTAATTTAGGAGCCTTTCTTTTCATTGGATCTGACAAGCAATTCAGATTTCATTGGAAAAATCTAAACACTACTTCAGAATACAAGCCATATTTCGGATCCATTTATAGTTAGAAAGGTACAATACTTCCTGGGGAAATTAAAGTTAATCAGTTATGATCTGTTTCATAACTGCCATAGAAAATCCCATTTAATTTTTTATTTTATCCTTGGTACAGGAGTAAAAAAAACACATTTAGTTCTAGTGTACTGCTGGCAACTATTTCTTATGTCATTTTTCCAAGTTCTGAAAAGCTATTTATTGTTAATATTTCAACTGAAAGGCAAGCATCTGAGAGACTTGTAAATGATAAATATTGTATTATGAAGAGTTAGTATCACAAAAGAGAAATATACATTTTAAAAATAGCAACTTGCATTGGTGTTGCTGTATACAGAATAATATTTTGTAGAAGAGAACTGCTAAAAATAACTAATTCATATGCATAGGAAAGAGAAGTTCCACTAGAAATTCATTATAGCTATATATATTACAAAGCTACCTTGTTCAAGCTCCAGGAAGAGGAATACAATGTCACATCACAATTTATTTTTAAATATGAAGTTTTATCCTGGCTCAAATGCTGACACACAAAGCTATATTTAAATCTAGACTCCACTCAGATCAATATATATTTAGATGAAGCATCTAATCTTTTAAAATATGTTTTAATAGAGAGAATTAAAAGTCAGTATGTAGCAGCAGCATAGTATATTGTCTGTGATACATAGGCAGTCATCAGGCTCAGTTACTATGGTTCCCGCAAAATTCCATTTGAACCCAAGTATCACAAAATAATACTGATGGTATAAGACACAGTATCAAAACAGTAACACACATTAATTAATAATATGCACTAGCTGTTGTTTAAAGCTGTTCCTTTCAAAGTTACTTTGTCCTAAAGTAAAATAAAAAAAAATGCAAAGGTAAAGTAAATCCTTGAAGCATTGATTTAGTTATATTTGTTGTCATTAAGTGCCTAACTTAAACTTGAGATCCCACTGTGCACTACACATACAAGTAATAGTTTCTATGACAAAATGTTTGTGCAGTACTTATAGCCTGCTTAAACTTTCAACGTAAAATTACTATCCTCATTTGACAGAGGGTAAACTAAGATAGAGAGGGTTTAAGAAAATTATTTTTGCATCTCAGGTCATTAGATTATCAAATCTGATCTGAATATCACAAAATTCACAATTATTCCTATTCCAGGGGTAGATAAAATACGGCAGAGGGCTGGATTCAGCCAACTAAGTGATTCTATCTGACCTGCTGCTGCCCCTCTGAAAGCCAATGTGCCTCTGCCCTCCTCCCTGCCCTGTGCAGTAGGCACTGGCTGCAGAAGCAGCAACACCTCCGGATCCAGTTCCGGCTTTGGCTCCAGTGTCCAGGTAGTAGGGTGACTAGCCATCCCTAATTGGGTGAGATAGTCCTGGAGTGGAAATCTCAAGTCCTGGTCCCAGGCTGCATGACTCTGAGAGAGCATTTGTCCCAGATTCACAGGATCCTGCTGGGATCAATGGGAAATGGTGGGTTTCCCCTTGCAGGCAGGCAGCAACTGGCTGTGGGGAGCTGGACACAGGGGGCACCATATGCATCCATGTGCCTGCACACATGTACATGGCCAGGAATACAGCCAGGCAGTGTGGAGAGCAGCTGCCTGAATGGGTGGGAGGGGAGGCAGATCAAGCCTCCCATGGTGAGGGAGGGAGTGGGGCAGGAGTTGGGGGCACTGCAAAGCTGAGATGGTGCCTGGGTCTGGGGCAGGGAATGGGAGGGAACCACAGAGGCTCGTCTGGAAGGGACACAGCTCCACACCGCTGCATGCACTCCTGGGGGGCATGTGCCCCCCCCAAGATTTGTGTGTGAGGTGAGGACAGGGGCATATGCAGACTACCCACTGCAGGCTCTGGGTTCCCTGCCCTGCTGCCCTTCCCTCAGGAGCCCTGCACCACCATGGAGAGGTGCTCCTTGCCTGCCCAGACAATGTGGAGTTTGTCCCTCACTAATGCCAGGCAGGCAGGGGGGGTATGGCCAGTGCAAGGCAGGGAGCCCAGAGCCTGCAGTGGGCAGCACACATCTGCTCCCACCACACACAGCTCTGATCTGGCCATTTCACCTGTGTGTGGGGGTGGGGAATCAGGCATGTGTCCTGCCTTTACATTTTAAAAAAGGTGGTCACCCTTCCAGGTAGCCATCCCCCTCAAAGCAGGGGGCACTTGGGACAAAAAGCTGGAAGTTCCTGGCCAGGAATTTCTCTTGGACGGCGTGTGGCATCAGAAGGAACCAGAGACCAGCAGCCTCAACAAGTGGGGCTTAGTGGGAATTGATGGCTTCTGCATCTTGCCACATCCTCTGAGCCTGAGGTAGGTTGTCCTTGCTCCCCAGGCTGCAGCTGCGCAAAAATGAGAAGTGTTGCTGTACCCAGGCAGGCTGTGGATGCAGGTCTCCAGGCATCTTCATTCCATCTGCTTGGCACCAGGTGGCTGCAGCCCCAGGCTCAGCTTTGTTCCCCCTGGAACACTGATTGTCTGCTGGTGTTGTAGTATTTGCAGCCTTCAAATGCAGCTGTGGGGAGGACACAGGGGGATGCACAGGTCAGATGCACACAGAATACACAAAACAGACATACACGCACAAATTGGACACAGGTCACAGGATGGACACATATAGGAAACACAGGATGGGCACACAGACAATAAACAGGACAGACAAAGGGAAACACAGGATGGATGCACATAGAGGAAAACTTGGGACAGATACAAAATACGTAGGATGGACACACACACACAGAGGACACAGGACACAAACACACAGAACACACAAAATGGACACTCACACCCATACACACACACTCCACCCAGGCCATCTGTAAGTTTGTAACCCATAACAGCTCATTAAAATGCCCATTGTTCTGAGTTTGTTTTTTGGGCTTTTAAAATATTTTATAGTAGATGTTCTATTTTTAGTTCAAGACGTGTTTTTCTGTCTATAATTTATTAAATTGATCTCTGAGAGATGCTGTGCATGCAGCCCTTAACAGCTCACCAAAACTCATTAAGTGATCCTCCAGCCCAAATATTTGCCCAACCCTGTCCTATTGAGCCAAATCACTTCTGCTAGCTAAAGCATAACCAGTATTTGGCTAAAACTTATTTTACAGTCTTGCCAAAGGCAACATCTGTGGCAGAGCTGGAGAAATAAACAGCAATCCTTAAATCCCATCTGGTATTTTAATAAGAGTGGCTTCTTTTTTTTCCTCTTTCTAAAAAAAAAAATCCAAATATTGTGAAATAGTTATATTAATTTAATGTACTGATTATATTCCAATCGAATCAAAAGCTAGTCCTATTGTACACTGATTATTAAGATTGTGCTAAGTGTTCACTCTGACTTGATTTTTCAATTTTGAAATTAGAGAAGTAAATTCACTCATATTTTTGGCTCCAAATACATCGTCCTACATAGTTAATCCTTTTGCCATTCATAAATTTTTCATGAATAGATTTTTTTTAAATGCTTGTTCACTCAGAAATGTCTGACAGTTTTGGGGTTTTTTTAATGGTGAAGCTACATATTGCTTAGGAAGTGTTAGTTTCATAACTTATGTATCCAGGTGACATTCTTGCACATAATATAGGATTCATCATCTAAATCACCTGGTGTTAGTTATTTTACCTAATTGAATTATTATACCAGTTGAATACTGAATTCTGAACAGTGAACAAGGAGTATCCCTGTTTTTTTGTATGCAAATTCAAATTGAGTACAGGAACAGCCACCCCTTTACATGTGTGATAGCAAAACGTATTCACATTAATACTCATTACCCCATGAACCATGTAAATTGTATTTCCATTCTCATTGTAAGTTATAAGCAGGTCTTGTTTTCCTACTTTGCACTCTTCTGAAAATTCTTAGTACATTAGTGACTGATTTCAAAGGATTGCAGTTTCTTATACTTTTCTTTGTAATTATTTTATCCATCTAAATATGTCTAAGTCTGGAAACTCTTCCAGGTACAAACAAATAATGTCCCAGCAGAAATTTGACAGAAAGCTCACATAAAAAAGGAAATAATATTTTGGAGGCAATAATCATGTCTTATGTTTTTTCTAGTGTGAGAGGAGACAATATGAACATCATATAAATAGTTCAACATATGTGATTGTTTTCTCTACCAGAACATCTTCTATTATTTTTACTATGGGTCTATACTTTCTGTTATGCTAGTTTGCAACAACTAGTTTTTAGTGATTCAAAGGGATAGTTGTAATGTGACATCACAGGGAATATATCTAAAGTTATATGGGGAAATGATGTATACAGTGAAGTTACATATTACACTTAGACCATACTAAATCTTGAAAGTTGAAGTTAGAACATGCTGTGAGGAGGAGTTAATGCTATTTCTTTCTTGGTTAGCTCTGACCTACTACTAGAGGGCTGGTGAGCAGGAGTATGGCTAGAAGCTAGTAGGATACCTGGGCTATGTTCAGACAGTAAAGCTGTGTGAAATTTCACTAGCTGTTTCATTTTGATGCTGTTTCAACTCGTTTTGAGCTCAAAACAGTGAAATCAAAATGAAATGAAGGGCTTCAAAAGAGCCTTGAAACAAAATGAGGGCAGTCAAAACATTTCAAAAGTTTTGAAATGTTTCAAGTTTTAAATCTGAAGCTGGGCTTGCCTGCAGGGAAACAGAAAGTAAGGAGAGGGAGGGGAAAGAGGAGGGAAGGATTGCACTGATATTGACTGTCTAGCTGGCCAGTGACTGTGGTTTTCCCCTGAAGTCCCTTCCAATCCCAGTGCTCTCGGGGAGGGATGGAAAAACAGTGTAAAAGGCAGCATTGTTTGAACTGGCCTGCTTTCTGCCTTGGAGTCAGTTACTGAGCTATCTTCCAAAAGCTCAGAAGCATTAGACAACAAAAGCTACTACCACTGATTTCCTACTTGCTAGCCTAGCAAGTGGGATTCCACAATACCTTTTGCTTTCATTCTATACCCTTTATGTTATTATTATATTCATTGATTGATTCTTTTCAATTTCATAATTATATTGCATATTTTAATATAGAATTTATATAGGAAAACACATGTATACATTTATATATTTTTATAACAACAAGACACTATGAAACACACCATGAAGTATGCTGGAAAGGCAGCTGGCAAGCCTTCAGGGAAGGGTGGAAGAGAGGGTAGAGGGATAGATGTAAGTTCCCCCCCCACAACCCCAAACTGAGATGCAGCCTCTTTGCTACAACAAGCAGGCATTAGGCATCAACTAGAACAGGCAGCAAGGAGTGCGGAGCAGTGCCAGTGCCACTGCCTATGAATGAGTCTGCATCCCCTCCAAGAGCACCAGCCATAGCCCCCAGCACCACCACTGTGATAAGAAGCAGCACTGCACCAGCATGACAGTCTCCTCCACCTCCATTTCACTTCCCAGCCTGAGCATTCCAGTGCCAGAGGACAAGCTGGAGCTGGATTTGGATCTCAGTGTCCTAGCAGGGGAAATTCTGGGAAAGGAAGGGGAATCATCTGAATTTGTGCTCCACACCCCTCAAGATTCCCCTAGAGCCAGGTCTTCCCCAGAAGGCACTTCAGAGGACTCTGAGCTAGAGATTGCAGAGGCAAGTGGATCAGCTGAGTCCATTCCTCTTGTTGCTTTGCCTCTGCCTGCTGAGAAGGGGGAAATTGCAGCATCCACACATGCACCCGGACCCCAGAAGTGAGTGGGTAGTGTGGTCTGGGATCATTTTGAGCAGGCAGATGATCCCACATATGCTATCTGTCTGCACTGCTGAGCCAAAACCAGTCGGGGCAAGGGAACAAAACACATGAGCACCACAGGGATGCTAATGAATCTCTGCAGCCCCTTGCCCTTGCTCCTCCTCAGTCTCGCACCATTGGGAGCATGCCCAAAGGGAAATCCCTCTCTCACTCCAAAGCCACCATCCCACTGAAGTAGAGGCGGACGACCCTGAAACAGTGGGGGAAAGGTGAACAGAAAGGGAGGCGCATTGCAAGAGTGAGCAAGATCACCCAGAGCATTTGGGAGATGCTTGCTGTCAATGGCCAGCCCTTCTCCTTAGTTGAGTGGCCAGAGTTCAGGCAGCTCATGGCACTCATGGCCCCATCATACCAAGTGCCTGCACACACCACCTTCAGCAGAATGGTGGCATGCAAGGAGTACTTGAGGGAGGAGCTGTTCAAGGTAGGTCTACAGATGGCCTTACACTTCAACTCAGACATCTGGAGCAGCCAGGGTGGATATCATGCATACCTCTCCTTCACAGGGCACTGGTGAGACCAGTCAGGCCATTGGTGGGCTCTTCTTCAAGTCAAGGTGATGGATGCCATACGGCAAAATAGAAGATGGGGGCCATGAACCACTTGGTGCAGGGGAAGCTTGTTGGGCAGGGAGAGCTCACCCAGGGGTTCATGGTCACTGACAATAGGGCCAATATGGTCAAGGTGGTCTGTGATACCAACTTTGTTGCAATCCACTGTGTGGTGCACAAGTTCCACCTCATAGTCAGGGATGCCTTGGAGGGGGACAGGGCTACCAGTGAAAGTGCCAGCACCACCAGCAAACTCATTTCCAAATGCAGGAATGTGGCAGGCTACTTCCACTGGATCATCAAGGGAGGGCAAGATGCTGTGGGACAAACAAGCAAAGCTGAGCATCCCACAGCACAAAATCATGCAGGATGTGGAGACTCAGTGGAACTCCACATACATGATGCTTGAGAGGCTGGTGGAACAAGAACTCCACCAGCTTGTTTGGGGAGATTGGGATCAGCAGGCCCCTTAACAGAGCTGAGTGGGATACCATCTCCCACATCTTGGCGGTTCTCAAGCCCTTCCTTGAGCCTTTCCTCAGTGCTGGCAAAGCCCTCCTTAGCCAGGTGATCCCTGTAGTGATGGAACTTCAGAGCCAAATGGAAAGCTTCCAGGGGATCAGTGTTCCTGGTTGGGGCAGGCTCCTGTCACCAGACATCCAGGCACTGGTGAAGCGGCTGAAGGAGGGCATCAGGAAATGGCTTGATCCCTCGAGGTCTGGTATGGTCCATGTGTTGGCCGCCATGTGTGACCCAAGGGTGAAGGGCAGTGTATCCAGCACCTAAAGCCTGAATCAGTGGATGGAGGTGCTGGTGAAGAGAGTCAAGGAGGCAGAATGGCAAAGATGGGGGGACCTGGAAGAGGGGGATCCACTGTCTCATGCCAGCACACCATCCACCAGCCAGTCTCCTCCTCCACCACAGGTGCTGCCAATGTAGGTCAAGGGCATGGCTTCCATGGTGGGATCCAGAGGCACCAGACACCACCATCGGGCAGGTAGTGCTCAGGCCTTGGTGGCTTCCTATCTCACCAAGGAAGTGACGCCATTGCTATGTGTCTACTGGGCAAGCTGCAGCCAGATGTGACAGGACACCAGTCCTGTCATAGAATCATATCATAGAATCATAGAAGTAGGGTTGGAAGGGACCTTGTAGATCTTCAAGTCTGACCCCCTGCCTGGGCAGGAGAGAAACTGGGTTCAAGTGACCCCAGCCATGTAGGCATCGAGCCGCTTCTTAAAGACCCCCAGAGTAGGAGCCAGCACCACTTCCCTTGGAAGTTGGTTCCAGATCCTAGCCGCCCTAACTGTGAAGTAGTTCCTACGGATGTCTAATCTAAACCTACTCTCCAACAACTTGTGGCCATTATTTCTTGTTATCCCGGGGGGCACTGGGGGAAACAAGGTCCCCCCTAGTGAGTTTATAGACGGTCACAAGGTCCCCCCTCAGCCTTCTCATGTGAAGGCTGAACAGGTTCAGGTCTCGTAACCTCTCATTGTAGGGTCTGCCCTGCTGTCCCTGAATCATGTGGGTGACCCTCCTCTGGACTCTCTCAATGTTGTCCCCATCCCTCTTGAAGTGGGGCACCCAGAACTGGACACAGTATTCCAGCTGTGGCCTGACCAGTGTCGCGTAGAGGGGGAGGATCACCTCCTTGGACCTACTTGAGATGCACCTGTGGATGCACGATAGCGTCCGATTAGCCCTGCCAACCATGACCTCACATTGTCGGCTCATGTTCATCTTGGAATCAGTGATGACTCCAAGATCCCTTTCCGCCTCCATGCTCTCAAGAAGGGAGTTTCCCATCTTATAAGTGTGTTGCCGGTTACTACTGCCCAAGTGCAGCACCCTGCACTTGTCCGTATTGAAACGCATCCTGTTTTTGTTAGCCCACCCTTGCAACCTATCCATGTCTTTCTGCAATCTTTCCCTCCCTGCTAGCGTGCCCACCTCATCCCAGATTTTGGTATCATCAGCGAATTTGAACAGGTTGCTTTTCACCAATGTCCAAATCACTGATAAAGAAATTGAACTGTGCGGGCCCAAGGACCGAGCCCTGGGGGACCCCGCTGCCCACTTCCCCCCAGGTCGAATATGACCCATACACCACCACCCTCTGAGTACAACCCTTCAGCCAATTAGCAATCCATCTGACCGTGTAGGCATTGATGCCTACACGGTCAGATGGATTGTCCACTGTCCACAGACCAGTGTTCTGAGTGAGAGGGTGTTCAGCATACCTGGGGATGTAGTGACACCCCACCACACCTCCTTAGGTCCTGGTTTGGTGTAGAAGATGGCATCCCTCAAGGTGAGCCTCCTGCTTCTGGGGTTCCCCAAGCTCCAGGTGCAGATGGAGTAAATACCACCCTTTTCACTCTGTCCACACCTATTTCCTTTCTTCATTTTTTTAAAACCATTTAATTCCCAGCTCTCAGAGCTGGAGGGGGCACTCACTACATCACTAGCCAGCAGGGGAAAAACTTGTCCCTGCTAATCTTCCATGCCAGGAAAAACTTGGAGGTATGGACTGGGGCTATGGGAAGGAGGCAGCCCTAGGTCCTGTGCATGACCACTAAAACTGCACTCTGCCAGGGTCGGGAGGCCTGGTGGGACTGCTGGTGGTGTGGCAGACCCCAGAAATGCCAGGACCAAGGATCCACCTGGTGAAAGGCGGGTAGGAGGTGCCATAACCACTAGCCACCACATGCACACACACAGTCCTGGCTGGGGAAATCCCAGACCCTTAAGAGATCAGCTTAGCTTCCTGGGATGCCAGCTTTGTCAGATTGTGTACTAATGGGTACTTTGTAGATTACTATGTAGAGATGGCTAGACATTTTGAATCAAAAAGAATTTAGAGCATGACCAACATGTCTTGAACCTTTTCTGCAAAAAATTGATGAGTATAATTCATTTTGCTTTTGATAACCTGTCTGGAAGAAATGAATGAAAGTGGTGGAAATATAATATGTACTGTTTGGATTATATATATCCATATGTTATCTTTTGCAAGACTTTGGAATTCTCTTGTTTATTTTATTTATTTTTCATGTTTGTTGAGTGACTTGTCTGATGTTTTTTTCTTTCCTAAACATCTAAATTGTCCAACCCAGTTTCATAGTTGACCTTAACATTTTATGAGTTAGAAATACTCTGAGGATGGCATTAAAGGAGGAGATGGTAATAAAACACCAACAGTCGGAGACTTCACAAGAGTAGATTATGAACCATGTTAGTCATAGAGTCATAGAGAAGTGGGGCTGGAAGGGACCTGCAGAAGCCATCCTGTCTAAAACTCTGCCTGAGGGATGATCATCCCTATCCAAATCATCCCATACAACCAATCTGAACTCTACATAAAATTACCCTCAACATACCCTACATAAAACTACAGTGACAGCATAGACCTAACACCCTAGCCCACCACAGGATTAATAGATTTCATCAATGTTTAGAGTTGGAAGGGGCCTTAGTAGATCATTGAGTCTGACCCCCTGCCCTGGGAAGGAAAGAGCGGGGGTCAGGTGGCCCCAGACAGGTGCTTGTCCAGTCTCTTCTTAAAGACCACCTAGGTAGAGGAGAGCATTTCATATTCTGTTAAGCCTTATTGTAAAGAAGTTCTTCCTGGTGTCTAATCTAAATCTGCTCTGTCAGTTTGTGGCTATTGTTTCTAGTAACTCCAAAGGGTGCCCTGGTAAACAGAGCATCTCCTATTCCTTGCTGTCCCCCCTGACAAATTTATAGATAGCCACTAGATCCCCTCTTAGCCTCTTGCAGAGACTGAAGAGAGCCAGGTACTTCAATCTCTCCTTGTAGGACCTCACCTGCAAGCCCCTAACCATCCAAGCAGCCCTCCTCTGGAGCCTCTCAAGGATTTTCCCTCTTGAAGTGTGGCACCCAAAATGCAGTACTCCAGCTGTGGGCTTACAAATGCCACATAAAGAGGAAGTATCCCAATGCCTCTGGGAAGGCATAAGAACATGCTAACACACATATCGGGGGGGGGGGGGGAGGGGTGACAGAAACAAGGGGGGGGGGGCAGGGTAGGCAGAAGCAACTGGCAAGCCTAGAAGCATGGGAAATACCCATCGTAGAAAATAGACATATAGTTATTCCTAGATCATCCTTGACCAGTGACTGTTCAACCTCTTCTTGAACACTTCCAGTGATGGAGAATCTACAACTTCCCTAAGTATTTTAATCCACTGCCTTGCTATTCTCACAGTAAATCTAAATTTACTTTGCTGAAACTTCAAGCCATTGGTCTTCATCCTGCTTTCTGCAGCAAGAGAGAAAATATGTTTGTCCTCTTTTTTATGGCACCCCTTCAAGTATTTGAAGACTGCTAATATGTCCCCTCTTAAGTGTCTTATCTCCTTCAGCCTCTTTTCATATAATTTGTCTACGAAAACTTTTAAGTCCTTTTCCATAGAGCTGCCATCCAGCCAGGTGTCCACCATTTTGTATTTGTGTGGGTTTTTTAAATTATTTCTCCCAAGGTGTGATACCTTGCATTTATCTGCATTGACTTTCAGCCTGTTAGCTGTAGGCCAACTTTGCAATCTGTCAAGATCCTTCTAAATTGCACTTGCATCCTCCAACATGTTCACAGTTCTTCCCAGTTTTGTCATCCACAAACTTGCTCAAGAAGCTTTCTATGCCAGAATCTAGAGGTTCAGGCAGAAGTGCAGCTCCCAAGTCTAACTCATGACACTTCACAGAAAGTTCCATGAATTAGATTGATTCTTCTGATCCAACAGGTGGTAGCTTTTGGGTCAGGAGGGTGGGAGATCAAGCTCCAACATGGAGCCCATCCAGGGATAAAGGTTGCATCTCTACAGCCTCTTCCCCAAGCTATGGCCCTTTTCTCCCAGCTCCAATGCTGACTCATGATGGCAGGAGGAAAAGGCAAGGGAGGGAGGTATATCCTGGGGTTTTTCCAGCTGCTGGATTTGTGGGGGGGGGCAGTGTGGATTGAAGCCCACTCCAGCACCAGGTGGAAAACCTACAGAACAAGGTCCCTCCACTCTTTTCCCCCACTTCCATTCTGAAAACAGTTCAGGGAACAGTCCTGGAATGCATCAGCTGAGCCCTGCTCCCAGCAAGTATAGGAAAGAAGTTACTGAGGGCACACCACTTTGGAGCACCTTTATCTGGACCCTCATGTTATAAGGGAAAAAGTGTGCGTGTTTTTGTTATACACAGGGCAACACCACCTATCCCAATCCTGCCCTTCTAAAACAGAGTGTCACCCTCTATGTTGACAGTCTGGTCATAAGAGGTATCCCACCAGGTCTCAGTGATGATAATCAGATCATAGTTCTTTTCACAGGCTGCAGCATTCAACTCATCTTGTTTTTTCCTCATACTTCTCATATTTGTATACATGCAGTGGATTTATTTTGCATGTGGACCTCCTCACTTCCTTTTTGTGCCATTTGTTGCAATCCTGTAGCTCTCTGGCCCTTTCCTAGCGTTACATCACTTTGAATCCTCTCCCCTTTTGACTGCACGCTCTGTTGCTGGAGGATTTTGATCACCATCCCCCATGGAACCTAGTTTAAAGTCCTCATTACTAGGTTGGCCAAACAACACCCAAAAATGCTTTTCCCATTCTCATCATCAGGGAACTGGGTTTTCTGTTTGCCATGAAAAAACGCAGAAAAATGTGGATTTTTTCTTTTAAAAGAGAAAAATCTGGAAAATGGTAGGTTTCTCTTTGCAGGCTGGCAGACTTCCAGCCTGCAAGGGGCTGCTTGAGGCTGAAGGGAGGAAGACACGGGGCAGGGGGCACCACATGCATGTGCGCAGGTGCACACATGCACATGGTAGTTAGGCAAAGGTGGAAAGCAGCTCCCTCCAGGTAAGTCAATCGGATGGGGATAGGGACATAGGTGATGCATTGGAAGTGGTGGGGCACAGGTAGAAGGCATAGGGAGAACAGGCAATGAAGTGTGGGGAGGGGCCTGCCCAGCAAGTTTTCTGAGCCCACAGTGGAGTGCGGGGCTGGAGCTGGGCTAGACCAGCTCCAGGCAGGAGTGAACTCAGTGGCCCAGCAGGTGGGAACTGGCATGGGAGACAGCATCATGCCACCATGGCCACCAAGGTGAGGCACCCCCTGCCTGCCCAGTGGCAGTATGGCACACAATTCTGTGCCACCATCACTGCCATTACTGCCTCTGCTGTGCCTCCTCTTGGTGGCCATGGAGGCACGAAGCTCCCTCCCATACTGGGTCTGACCTGCTGGGCTGTAGAGGTGGCTCCTACCCAGAGCTGGTCCAGCCTAGCTGCACCCATGGCCCACTATGGGTGCATCCAGATGAGTGCGCATGCGCCTCTTGCAGCATCTCAAAGCCCTTTGCGATGTTGCAAGAGGCACGTGGGAACAAAAAAACCTTCCCTAAGCTGCAAATTTGCAGTGTGGGGACAAAATTAGACTCCTAGATATCCAGGGGTCAAAAAATACCCCAGGGGGAAAAAGCAGGGCAGGTCAGAGCATCTCTTTGTTTGGCCCTCACCCCGGTACTGAAGCATGCTCCCTGCCTGTGCAGGGCAGGCAGCGTGGCAGTCTCAGGGAGCTGGACCTGGGCTCTGTGCCAGTAAGTAGGGGGTGGAGGAGGGGGGAGGGGTCCATGGGGGAACCATCCTGTGCTTGCTCCTTGAACCCCTGGATTGCTGCCTCGCCTGGCTCCATCCCCCACCTGCCACTCAAGTCCCCCCAGTGCTGCCTCTCCCATCCCCAGTACCCCAGCAATTTAAAAAAAAGAAGCCCTGCACTCACTGGCAGTAGCAGCTGCTGTTAGGGTCACTGGGGCCTCATGACAGAGGCCCCCTGCACAGCATGATGCAACAGGGGACAGCCGGGACTGACCCTGGCTGCCTGGCACCTGCACTGCCACTGCCCCATTATGTGGGTCATATTTTGCCTGCGCCCAAATTAAGCAAACACTCTAGTAGCAATCAGCCACCCCAAATCACTAGCATGGCGAAAAGCCACACAAGAGCCATTGTTCTCTGCTTACTGTGCAGCTTACTCAAATTTCCAAATGAATAAGAATTTGTGTAATATAACATTCAAAGGAAAAAGCTGGGTTTAAGGAAAGTGCAGCAGAACATGAATCATTTGTATCTGAATTGTTCCTGACCAACTTATTTACAGAGGGTTGTTGAATTAAGAACAGACAAGTTATCTGTTTACTTCAGCTTTTACTTCAAAGGATCCTGCTTCTTTGATCAGCTGGAACTCATCAAACTGTGAAGCTGGTGACTTTTGACTAAAACACCACAGCAAACATCTGGAGCAGGTCAGCAGTTCCACCCACCTCCAGGACTGAGATATAGCGGTGCCCTGCAGCTGCTGGGATTAAGTGGGGTCCTGGCACTGGGAGGCCCACTGCAGAGACCCACTGCAGGACTCTGGGTCACAACAGCTGTGGGGTGCTGCCAGGACCCAGAGTCTGCAGCTGAGGGGGGTAAGAGTCCTCAGCAGTTTCTGGACTCACAGCTTTGGCTGGGCAAGGTGCATCCCTGTGGCTGGGAGCCCACAGGTGACAGGACTCCAAGCCACAGGGGAGACCCTACTACATACGCAAATTGAAGCTTAATAGCAACCAGCTATAAATTTAGTACACATTTTTGAGGTCTAACCTTAGAGTTGTCTGGAGCTTTCTATTGTGTGATAAATACTTTGCAAGTGCAGCTAGTCTCAAAGAAATTGCACAATTAACCAATGAATTACACAATACCAGTAACATGTGAAGGGAGCCTATGTATACTCAGTTATTTTGCACACCTAACCCTGGCTCCACGGCTCTGCAGAAATAACAGGGATATAAATAAACAATATGTGTAAATCTTTCTAGTTTTGCATCACATTCTTATGAAAAAAATCCACATAATGTAGCTCTAAGGTCCAAAACACCGAAACGTGCTTCCAGTGGGTTATGTAAAAAACAGGATTGGGTGATCTTCAGTTCAAACTATGAGATACATTTGTTCTCTTGGACCAGGTGGTGGGGGCAAGGAGAAATATGAATGTAGGAGCTGAATGAGCAGAATATTCTTTGTTGGGTTGCTGTGAGGAGGAGCCTTTTCTGGAAAACAAAATGCCTCCAACTTGTTTTATGCAGTCCAAAGATTGGTCTTTTTTATATCTGTCAGTGAATAAATAAAATTATATAATTCAACCCCATTCAAAGGACCAGACTAAGGCCCTTGAACCACTCTAAGTCCTACTTCTGCATTGAGATATGAGGACCTGTTTTAATTTGTCAAAGTTAAGCTTAAACCACCAAACAATTATAGCTTCTAGTCCATAGGCTACATGGCAACCCCTAGATTCTCTTTAAGTAAATAACAACTGTCATCCTACCAATCCAAGCCATTTTTTCAGCTACAGTTGTCCACTGAGTTAAATAATTATGTCTGCTTTTCTAGAACAGCAGGAATCACCTGACCTCCCATAATTGGTATTAGCACACCGTATAATTCAAGATACTCCTTTTTTCACTTAATATACTAAAATAAAAATTGATCCACACATTGAGTCTTCCTTTTATGCCTTATATTATCCGCAATAAATCTTATGCCATAAAAATAGTTCTAAACCTGTGAGTTTTTCATTACGCCTAGGGAAGGCTTATTGCATCCATTTACATTTTAAGTACTTCATATGTCCTTAGTGCTTTACATTTTTAATGTACCATACAAATACTAGCTACTGAAGAATAATTTTTAACACCATCGCATTGGCAAGGTGTGAGTAAAATTAATTGACTCACCTCAGATTACCATAGTGGTCCATGGAACTGCAGATTTCCAACTTTATCATCAGATAGTCAGACTGTCATGAACCCTGGTATATTTTGGGGTGTGTAGCATGTCATTATTGTTTTCTTGTGTATTATTCTATTAATGTGACATGTGTAGTCTCATTGGAAAGCCCATGTTATGCTGTATCAATTTATGTTCTTGTATTGATTATGTTATACTGTCTGTTTATCTCTATGGCTTAGCCAGGGAATTCAGTCAGGGAGTGGGCAGAACTGCTAATTATCCCTGTTGATTCTGTTCTAGGGCCAGGACAACTGAAACTCATAATAGCAGAAATAAGGGGCCACTCCTGGGTTGGGCACCCCTGGGAATTGTCCACCTATGGTGTGGGATTATAACAGCAAAGGTATCTGAGAGTAATGACCCATCAAGCCAGCATCCTCAGTGTGCTGTGCCTGGCCAGGGTGCCACATGTCCTCTGCTTAGATGCTACAAAAGTTGCTCTTCTGGTCTTTAGATGTTCTGGACTATGCAGACAGCAGCAACAAAGCATGGTGGGTATTCCATGCTCAGGTTGAGGTGTATGTTCAGTGCCCTCTAGCACATTTTGAAAAATCTGAAGCCCTACTTCACAGTCATGCAGCACCTACTGAGGCAGTAGTTAGTCTTCTTTCCTACAGTCCAGGTTGCCCACAAAGGACTTTATGAGTCACAGGAGAAGAAGATAGGCTGTGTCCCCGATGATGAGGGGTGGGATGAGAATGTTGCCAACACCAATACTGGGCACCCAGGAGTGTAGTATCAGTTCTTCATAATCTGGGGGAGGGTGGAGGTCTGGAAGACTTTGGCATTGCAGGCACTGCCTGCCCAACTAGCAAAGATATGGGTGAAACAAATTAGTGACTGACAATGCTCTGCAGCACAATGAAGAAGCCCTTCTGGTGATGAATACCTGGGTCCCTTGGGATGTGAGTTCCATTGATGGCTTCCATGAAGTTAAGGATGTCCATCCAGTGGAAGCTGGTGATGACATGATGTAGGCTTATGAGGTGGATGAAGCAGTTTTCCAGCAGTTCAGGTAGACTGATCAGGTACACTTCCCAGATGGCAGCTCCAGCTGTGGACATGACCACACTGTGGTGATTGGTGACAGAGAGGGGACTGTTGGGGGTAGTGAGCTTCCAGACAGCAGTGATGACCCGTTTCCTTAGATTCAGTGGTTGGCTGATGCCAGCCTCCTGGTGCTTGATGTGGGGGGGCCATCTAAGTGACAATGTTCATGAAAGTGGGCTGGCACATGTGGAAGTTCTTCAGCCACTGCTCATTGTCCCATGTGCCTAGGATGATCCACTCCCACCAGTCACTACTACTATTCCAGGGCCAGAGCCACCACTCAACAGTCTGGAGTTGGTGCCAGAACATCCACAAAACTATGGCATCCAGAATGGCCTCATCCTTATCAGCTGTGCCAAAGGGTATGTTAAGTGGCCCTGCACAGGATGCCCAGCATGATCATCTATCATGTAATTTCCAGATGGGCATGTGTATTGTCCCATAGTCTGTGGGGAGAGTGATGCAGGATAACATGCAGGAAGGATATGCCACAGCTTCTCCATCCATGAGCTTAGGTGTACATAGTAGGGCTCCATGGTAGGATGCAGGCAGAGGAAATTATGCAAATGCAACTACCAAGAAAGTCCTTCTGGAAGCCTCTGGGCAGGGAAGGAGAAAGGAATTACTGTGAGGGGGAGCTTCCCATGGAGGTATAGGCATGGTTCCTTGTGGCACCCAGCACACTGGGGTGACTCAGAGGCTTAGCTACACTAGGCAATCTCCAGCAGCCTGGGAAGCCCTGAGAGCATGCTGGAATTTGCGCATAAGGGCACCCTGTCTGTGAGCCATTGCCAGCACAGGCTGCCTATGTGCTTCCTTCCCCTCAATGGCAAATACTTTCATGCTGTTCTATTGCTCCAAATCTAGCTCCAAACTTCCCCAATTGCATGGGAGCCATCAATGGAATCCACAACCCCATCCTCTGCCCATCCCAAGGGACCCAGGAAATCCAACTAAACTGTGTAACTTAGAACGGTTCTGCTCCACACTTTGTGAATGCTTCTACATTCCCTGTGTGAACACAATGCATTAACTTCATTTGGTGAGGGGAGGTTATCTCCTTGTTCATGCAGTGCCTTTCCCAGACTAAGGTTCCAGTTGAGAAGTGCTAGTTCAAAACACAAAAAAAATCCATTTTTCATTGAAAATAAATGAGAATGAAAAGGACACAGCTATAATTGAGTTACTATTCACCATGTTAATTAGGCATATGCAAAATGCAGGGTTCATTAGTGGTACTTTGCAATAATAACAGTTTTATTGACACTAGAAGCGTACAATGTAACAACGCAATTAAATCTAAAAAACACATTAACTCTCTTTCAAGTGCATAATTACACTTTGGGACTGTATGTTTTTACTAAACTTTTTTAGAATTAAAGAATAATAAAAATTAGTAGGTCTTCATTATTGACATATTAATTAACCAATGTATACCTATCTAGGTCTAAATTAGAGGGTGGGAATTTTTTCAAAGTTGTGTTTTTTCTTTTTTGTTTGTTTATTTTTAATTAAAAATTAAATTTCATACAACTAAACTTACTATCTTTTTATTCACCTCAAAATTATTGTGCTACTACTCCTGCAAATAATGCTACATTTTTTTTCATACTGACACTGTGTTTTAAACTTATGGCCTAGCTGTCTAGAGTACTGGATCAGAGTCTATAGTGGCATTTCAAAAATTTGATCTAAAAATAAATAAAGTATAGAAATAAAGCATAATTAAAGAAAGAGAAATCCTGGTTTCAAGAGGTGCAGATAAGAAATGTAATCAATATATTTTGTTTTTAACTGTAAATCCACATAGAATAGTATAAATGGAATGTAAAACAAATCAGACTACTCATTTAAAAAAATCTATGCAATAAATATTAAGTCTTTTTCATAACTGATATGTTGATGAGCAATTTCTGATTTTCTGTTATTGTAGTAGTAGTTAACAGGCATTAAATGAATACTTTAGATGAATAATAATTAGATTATGGGTTGTTTATTTTAACTGTTTTCCATTTGGGATTTTTGTTGTGTGTTTAGCAATCTAAACTGCATAAATATATTTCTGTTCCCTGATTAGATGAATAAAACATTTTGAAAAGGGAAGAACAATGGGAAGCAAAACGGGATTAGACAGTCCCAATAAAATTATTAGGATAATTATAAAAGACCAAATTTGTAAAACCTGCAGGACATATTCACAAATACCCAATAGTAGTCCTATACCCAACAGATAGGTATAAATATTTATTAATGTGTCCACTATAAATCATTGTGAGGAAAGCTCAGCATTTTGTTTACAAATCACTATTTTTACTGTTCAAGCAATTCTAATTAGAATGAACTATATTGATGTCAATGGAATTGGTACACAAAGACAAACTGTATTCTAAAGCACAATCAAATACACATATTCCTGGGTTCGCCACAAACTACTTCTAACACCTAAGACACTCCCCCACCCCACCCCCACCCCCTATTCTGTGATATTTCATGAAAAAATTAATGTATGCACCTTAGTACGGCTCCAGGCACTCACCAATAAGTATGGTCTCTAAGAATGCTTAGTCCTGCATACCTAATAATATGGGGAACTGGTGGCAGAGGAGGAGAGAAAATGGAGTCCATACCCTTTAGCTGAATGTAATTAAATAACCTGGCTCAAAAATGTTTCCATACCTGATTCATCAAGTTTCTTTTGGGTAGCACCATTTGTGACTTTGTGAATGCACCACAGAAACCTTTCATAAGGGAAGAGCCCTGCAGCATCACCACCAACAGATCTGCTAAAATGTGAGCCTTCTGCCATGATTGTACTGACTTATGTAATTCAAAATGTCATATTGCTAATATCCTTAATATTGCTGAAATCATGCTTTTCATAGCTAAAATGTGTAGACTTAGGCCTAGAGCAGTGGTTTTCATCCCATTTTCATTTGTGGATCCCTAAAAAATTTTGAAAGGACCCCTTTCGAAATTTCAAATGGAGGTGCAGACCCCTTTGAATTGCATGGTTATACTTACTTTTGATTGATCATAGTCATCTTCCACAGACCCCCTTAGACCTAGTCTGCAGACCCCCAGGGGTCTGTGGACCACAGGTTGAAAAACACTGCCTTAGACAATAAGCTTACTTGGCTCCAGAGTGGTGTCCCCAAAAATGCAATGCTTCTCTGGGCAGGCTGCTTCATAAAGCAGAAGTAGTATAGCCACACTGGTGTTGTCACCATCAGTTAAATTCGAGGCTATGAATTTAAACCTCTTTTCATAGTTAGCCCACCTGAAGCATCATGCACATGTGGCTAATTGATTCTGATTTAGGAAGGAAGCTTCCCAGAGCAGCATAACATACTTGACGGCACCGTTCTAGAGCTTGATAAATTTACCCCATACATGTGATATGGTATAGGTGTTGCAAACCTATGACATCCATATAATTAGTAATCAGAAAGAGATAGGAGGCAACGACCGCATATCAGTGCCTCTCTGAGGCTGACTTATTGCTCTTCTGGAATATCAGCTTTGCTTAAAAATAAAAATCAAGCTGTTGTGGTCACAAAGAAAATCTCAAAACATTGAACTGTGTGTAAACCAGATTTCTCCCTTAAAGTCTGCAGAAAACTACAGTCATGAATCAAAGAGGTATGAACTGCCTTCTCAGTGCAGTTACCTCTCATTTAAATGTCAACGTTGTCAAATATTTCATGACACACAGATAAGAAGTGAGGCACCCAGATCTATGTAATTTACCGTGAGTGGTGTGTCACTTTGCTGCTACATGTCGGTAGAGTGGGTAGAGACTATCACCTTGTTTCCCCCCCAGCAAATAAGTAGCCAAGTCAATTGGAACTCAGAATACACATACAATCTTATTTGAAATACCTGTGCAATCTACTGTCATTAGCATGTCATTTTGACAAGTGATGTGGGTAGAGCTTATACGTAGAGGAAGTTGAAATTGCACTACCACCTTTTTCTTTTTAACCATCTGATCCCTTGCATAAAGCATAGGAAAAATGCTAAAGAAGTTAACAGTATTAGTCAAGATGAGAGACTATGCAAGTCCAGTCCCCTAATTCTGAGCCTGGTTAATGATCCAGTTATTACCTTTGCAGCCTCACACATTTTTGCCAGATCCCACCTTGCCTTCCCATTGGGAGGACATACGTCTGTTATAGGTGGACTGAAATCCGGGATCCTTCATGCTTCTCAAACTGATCACTGAGCTCAGATAGAAGTGACAATTTTTGCCCAATCTGGCCACAGAAAGTGTTCTATAGCCATGACCAAACACAAGTGTACAGCTGCAGACAGCTTAAAAAATGACTGATTGGTTGAAATTCTGACCCCTTGTTACAAGTGTTCAGATGAAGATGTTTCAGAGCAGAGCGTCTTCTAAAACTTGTGTTTGCGCTGCCTACCAGCCTGTCCCAGGGACAATGGGACTAGAGGGAGACCCCAGCCCAGAGCCAGAGGAAATAGTCACTTATGCTTCGCAGGAGGTGGAAGCAGTGGCGGCGTGCAGGCCGGGGAACCACCCGCGTGGTTCGTTAGCCGCGCTTTCATACGGCTGGGGCGGAGTGACGTCAGAGAGAGGCGCCGCTCAGCAGAAATAAAACGCGGCCCCGAAGGCAGAGGGGGCACGCTGCGAGAGGACGTGAAGCCCGGGGGGAAGCCCGGGAGTGGAACCAGGCACCCACAAGGGGCCTTGGCCGTGGGCCGAATAGGCTGCAGCAGCACCGGGAGCGACGGAGGCTGGGAGAGCCACAGCGCCGAGAAAGAGCGGCGAAATTGACGAGGGAGCCGGCAGAAGCTCCGAGCAGGAGCCCAGAGAGAGGGCCAGCTGGAACCACCGGTGACGTAACTGGGGACGAGCTGGCAGAGGCTCTGAGGAGGAACCCAGAGAGGGAGCCGGCGGGAACTCCGGTGAGGGAACCGG
>NW_005841854.1:3933804-3935215 GCF_000455745.1 Alligator sinensis | reverse complement strand
CCCGGGATAACCGAACAAAAGCCCCAGCAGGGCGGTGGCGAGGCCAAGGCCTCGGCGAGCCTATGGACTGCAGTTATGTGGTCGGCGGAGGGAACGTGGCTTGGAAGCGCCCAGTTGTCACAGCGTGGGTGGAAGGCCGCCCCGTGCGAGCTACCTTGGATTCGGGATGTGCTCAATCCCTCGTCAGGGAAGATTTGATAGCACCACATGATCGGGGGACAGCTTCCCCCTTAAGAATAGCCTGCCTCCATGGGGATGCTAGGCAGACCAAGCGCCAATGGGTCCGCCTACAGGTAATGGAGCATCAGGGAGAACTCCTGGTGGGTGCAGTGCCCCGGTTAGCCTGTGAAATGCTCCTGGGGTGCGACTGGGCGCCGATATACAACGTCTTAGACAGGGTAAGGGACACAAAAGTGGCCCATAAAAGGATCCAGAGCTGAGAGGGCTGGTTGGGCGAGCTGGAAGAAGGCGAGGGGCCAACCAATGAGGCGAATATGTTGGGCCTCGACAACCTCATGAGCAGTCTCCTGTTCCACGATGCCCAAGAGAAGGATCCAGCCCGGGATAACCGAACAAAAGCCCCAGCAGGGCGGTGGCGAGGCCAAGGCCTCGGCGAGCCTATGGACTGCAGTTATGTGGTCGGCGGAGGGAACGTGGCTTGGAAGCGCCCAGTTGTCACAGCGTGGGTGGAAGGCCGCCCCGTGCGAGCTACCTTGGATTCGGGATGTGCTCAATCCCTCGTCAGGGAAGATTTGATAGCACCACATGATCGGGGGACAGCTTCCCCCTTAAGAATAGCCTGCCTCCATGGGGATGCTAGGCAGACCAAGCGCCAATGGGTCCGCCTACAGGTAATGGAGCATCAGGGAGAACTCCTGGTGGGTGCAGTGCCCCGGTTAGCCTGTGAAATGCTCCTGGGGTGCGACTGGGCGCCGATATACAACGTCTTAGACAGGGTAAGGGACACAAAAGTGGCCCATAAAAGGATCCAGAGCTGAGAGGGCTGGTTGGGCGAGCTGGAAGAAGGCGAGGGGCCAACCAATGAGGCGAATATGTTGGGCCTCGACAACCTCATGAGCAGTCTCCTGTTCCACGATGCCCAAGAGAAGGATCCAGAGATTGGGACACTTTGAGAGCAGGCCCAAGGTACCCAGAGGGCCTCTACATCGACACCAGAAGGACGGGCCCACTTTGAGGTAAGGGACCAACTCCTGTACCGCCAAGGAGACAGGGGGGAGGAGGTCGAGGGTCCTCAGCTAGTGGTGCCCGCCCAATTCCGCCAGGCTATTTGGCAGTTGACGCATGCAAGCCCTGTAGGGGGGCATCTGGGCCAGGACAAAACCCTCGCGAAGGTGAACAGATGTTTTTTTTGGCCCAGGATGAGGGAGGAAGTAGCCAGCCGGTGGGCGGG
>NW_005841854.1:3927439-3933332 GCF_000455745.1 Alligator sinensis | reverse complement strand
GGAAAGAGCGGCAAAATGGACGAGGGAGCCGGCAGAAGCTCCGAGGAGGAGCCCAGAGAGAGGGCCAGCTGGAACCACTGGTGAGGTAATTGGGGATGAGCCAGCAGAGGCTCTGAGGAGGAACCCAGAGAGGGAGCCGGCGGGAACTCCGGTGAGGGAACCAGACTAGAGCCGGCGGAAACTCCGGTGAGGGAACCGGGATGGAACCGGGATAGAGCCGGCATAAACTCCGGTGAGGGAACCAGGATAGAGCTGGCGGGAATCCCCGTGAGGGAACCAGGGGAGCCCAGGCAGAGACGCCGGCGGGGCATCGGGAAAGAAGGCTGCAAGGGCAAAGAGGGCCCTTGACGCCCAGTCCTCGTCCGGGGACAAGGAACAGAAGGTCCATGACCAAAGGTGGCGTTGGCCGGGGTGTAGGGGAGGTCGGAGCCCCATGAGAGCCCGCCCAGGGGCGCTTTGGTGCTGGAGGCAGCAGAGAGGGGGACCCCCCTGCTGCGGGCCCAGCCGCGACTGCGGTCGGCGAGTTCCGGGGACTCCCCAGTGAGAGCGGGGCAGATCCGGTTAGCCACCCGCGCAAGAGTTGCCCGAGAGCGCCTTTTGGAGCAGAGGCGGGCACACAGCCTTTTCCTGTTTTCAGAATGGGAGGGGGGGAAAGGAGTGGAGGGAGTTTAGTCTGGGGGTTTTTCAGCCCTCACTGGGGGCAGGGTTTTAAAAAAAATTAGTGAGAGATTTATAGATTTATGGAGTCCTGGGTTTTGGCTCTTACTCCCAAAATACTTATACATTTTATCTAGTGATTCTTTAATGCAAAATGCAATGACTCTCTAATACAAAGAATAGTTCTGGGGCAGGAATGAGAACCCAAGACTCTCCCATCCCTGGAAACTGACCTCATTACTAGAGTGTAGATGGTCTGCTATGTCATCTGTGCACTCTCTCTCTCTCCAACTTGCATGTTTGCCTGCATTCTTGTCAACTTGCAACAGAAGGGACAAACAGCAGCATCTTCATGCAACCCAGTTTGCAGCTGAATATACTGCTCAGAGCATAACTAATTAGATTGAGCTCTTAATGGACTTTGACCAAAGGATACCTAATTCGAACATCCCAAACTGCCTTGGTTCTGAGTTAGGCACCAAACTATGCAGCTCTGCATCTGGTTGGTGGTAAATCTGGGCATAGGAAGTAACAGCATGATAGGAGTCTAAGAAACTTTACTAGAAAAACTTTGAATATTTATAAATTTTAAGTCACCTAATCAGTTAGATAGGGATTTCTCTGTTATTCATTTGGATTTAGACTTCTAAATGCAAGCCAAGTTGCTCTCTTTTTTTGAAATTTATCATAAAATCCTTCCTGCCTTCATTCCTTCTTGGTATATCATTTTTTTTTTTTTTTTTTTTTTTTGGTAACAAAAATAAGCTGCTGGCCATGGTTTAGACAGAAGCTATCTTTTAAAATAGTCTCTTCCACCTGTATGTCAGATTGCTAGCAGGCGAACTGAAATTATTTCAGTCAATGTGACTAGACCAGAGATTCCAGTTTCTACTTCTCTCCAGACAGCTGTCTATACCAAATCCGGTGGTTTTACCTGACATTAGCTCATGATTTCAGCCACGGGGGTAGCCATCACATTTGATGTCCCTTGATGTTTTTCTTGTTAGGTCTCTAGAAATGTTATTTCTCCTTAGCAAGAGCATGCAGTGTCTAGAATAGACCATTCTTTTCAGCATCACCTCTATATCTTCATCTAACATGGAGATTACACTGTGAAGTAAAATTACTAGAAAGGTGGCATTCAAACTGACATTCACAAAATAAAATGGAGTTTACAAGTTGACACAGACAAATCACCCAGATTGTCAGAGCTTCATCAGCATAAACCCCAATTACTCATTCTTTGTGCAAGTAAAGTGAATGTTACCCTCAGGGAAGCACTTGTAAAAAAAAAAAGGACTGGCATTTTCTATGGTATTATGTTTTAGAAAACAGTGTTCAGAAAGTAAAAATAAGTTGGGACAGCCATATTTCCATGAGCAAGTTTAAAGAAAAATCTAAAGTTTGAACTCATTAATCTAAAAAATGTAATGGGGAAAAATACTATACTTATAAATTGCTCAATAGGGAACACGTAAATAATAAATGATATGAGGCTCAAAATAGATGTTTAAGAAACTCATTTATTTGAATTTCTAGTAGATGGATTAAGCCATTATAATGAATACAAATGTGTCTTTAAGTCAAGGTGAGATTCAAACTTTAAGTAACCTTGTTTTAGACAAGTAGGCAAATTAATTTGAAAGAGCACTGGTGTGTAGCTCTACAGTGTAGGTGAACAAGATTAGACTACTTACATACAATCTCCCTCACCATGACCTCTAAGCACATTATGTACATTAGTACGTATAATTTTGAAGCAACCTTGAGATGCATAAATTATTATTCCCATTTGATAAACAGGAAGAGGAGTTACATAGAAATAAAGGGAGACATTTTTCAAAATGTAATTTCAAACTTGCCTTCAGCATGTAATAGTACCCATTCTGATAACCTGCCTGCCCTCCCCGCACGACCATTGCTGTTCAACTGCTGATCTTCTCCTGGTTGAACCCAAACCCACCAAGAGAGCAGCAGCGGGGGTCTTGGTGGCAGCTCAGCAGAACAATTAACCCTTCCCTGCCCACTCCTTTGGGGGAGACAGCTCAGGCAACCACAAGTTAGCAGGGGAGGGGCAGGGGGCAAGAAGCAGGGATCTGGGATGCTGGGAAGGGTGGGATGGGCAGTGGGCCTGATCAAGGCTAGTGGGAGATGGGGAGAGTGGGTGTGATGTTTACACTAAGGTGTAGTCTATATTAGCCACATCTTACTGAAACAAGATCTGGGTAACACGGATCAAAGATAATCCTGCCCCGGAGTGGCATAACTTTGAGCTGTCTAACAAGAGCTTAAAATTGGTGTTCGGTGTGGGTACAATGTACAAACAATCCAAGGATTAAGAGCTCCTGGATCTGCCCAGAATTACCATGTAACAAGGCCCTAAGTTTAACAAGAAAATATTTTTTTTCAGTTGTCATTGATTGTGAAGTAAACATTTCTTGTTGAACACTGAGAAGAATAGTATCAATAACTTTCAGTCAAAATATGAAATTATACCTTCAATTATACCATGCTAAGTTTATACCATACCAAGATCAGGTTTTATGAGTTCTCAAATGAATCTGTGGTCCATATTTGCAATCTCAACAACTATTTTTAAATGTTCTTACATCAGCTCAACATTAAAATACATTTATCTAAAACTGTATGTGTCTGGGTCTTTGCTTGGACTACATCTCCCATTATACACCCATGGTCAGGTGAACTGCATAATGCACCAAACAGTATGGTTAGAGTGAAGACTATGTAGTACCTTAGGATATGTAACCAACCCTATATGAGAAAAAGGGAGACAACTGAACTCACCTGAGCCAGAGAAGACCATACAGCCCTACAGCATTATCGTAGCACTGAAGTGATTTGGAAAAATAAAAACATTTCATCTTTAAATTTTCCCAAAATCAGTTTTAAAAAAATAAATAATTGCATTTCCCTGCAGGAAAAAAAAATAGTTTTGTAGGAATTTAATTTTTTAGAAACTATATTTTCTCGCAAAAATCATTAGGCTAAAAAATTCCTAATGAGCTCATCTTGAGAAGTAAATGTTTTCATCTTTGAAAGGTTGACATTCAATGGGACCAAGATCTGAGGGGTATAGATTGTGTATAAATGGCTTGCTCAAATCCAGTTGAGCAGCTAAGAATAGCAATCACATCTCATGACTCCCAAGCTTATACTACAGCAATTAGCCTGCTATTCCCTTCATGTCATGAACAGTAAGTTGCTTATGGTCAAAAAGAGGGTTGAAATGATCCATACCCAGAGGCAGGATGTAGTTTCCTCCAAGTGCATGTTGTCAAGAACTGTTAGAGCCATAGGGTACAATTAACCTAATCGTTTTGAGCAGATAATTTGCTGAAAATATTGTCTAAATATATTTATTGTGCAATAGAGTGAAAAAATATTCCATATATAAAATAGGTGATGGGATAAGTTGAAGGGACCCAGCAAGTAAATTATCTAAGTATGCTGTTTTAACAGTATTGAACAGGGATGACCCTTTAGCTCCGAATAAACACAAGATTTCTTTCTTTATTTTTCTTTGCTCTCTACATTTCAAGACACGTTATATGATTTTACAAGCCATCTGCTGAACAGTTATTTGTGTGTGCAAGGTTGAAAAGGCACTTAATTTGTCAGGATGTAGGAAAATGATCATCAGAGGCTGGAGAAACAAGGTTAACCTGTATGCTTCATCGTGACCTCAGTGGCCCATGGGTCTGGGTAGAGTAAGTGCTTCAGTGACAGAGGCAGACTGTTTGAATCACTATGGTATTTAGACAACTTATTGGACACACTCTACTAATGTGTGTGAAGCTTTTTTTCAAATTAGATTAAGCAAGCAATGGACAAGTTTTGCTTCATTAACTAAACTACCTAATGAAATTAAGTTAATGAAGGGCACTAATTTAATGCTAGTATTTTCAGTCACAAAGGCCAAAGTGCCATTAAAGTTTATTTAGACCTGTACAAAAAAACCCAAAAAACCTTCAGTGAAAAATACCAGTATAATAGAGTGAGGACAGAAAAGAAGTCTAACTGGTATATTTGAAGGCTTTAGAGAGTTTCCTGTATTTTGAATAATAATCTGCATTAAAAATTCAAATTTAAAATAAAATAAAAAATCCTGAAGTCATATTGTAGAATTAGGAAGAAAACATAAACTTATGTAAAAATGGCATGTTCTTTACTAATAAAAATCTTTAGCATTTGAAATAGTGCAATTATTAGATCATTTAAAAAATACAATTTTAAAAACTGCCATGGGGGAAAGTGGGAGCAGGGGAAATTTTCACCGAGCTGATGGAGGACTGCTGGCATGTTTCCTTACTGCTGGCATGTTTCCTTACTGCTGGCATGTTTCCTGTCCTTTAGCTTCACATAGACCCTTCAGTCTATAGGTAACTTCTCTACAGATGAAGTAGGGAGATACTATTATGGAAACATTTGAGGTCCAATGTCACCTGGTAAGAGGGAGATAGAATCATAAAATGATAGAAAATTAGGGTTGGAAGGGAGCTCAGGAGGGCATCTAGTCCAATTCCCTGCTCAAAGCAGGACCATCCCCAACTAGATCATCCCAGCTGAAACTTTCTCTAGCCAGGTCTTAAAAATCTCCAAGGATGGAGAGTCTACAAGCTCTCTGAGTAGCCTGTTCCAGTGTTTTACTACCCTCCTAGTGAGAAAATTCTTTTTAATATCTAACCTAAACTTCCCTTCATCGATTCCATAGACATTAGGGATGGAAGGGACCTCAGAATATCATCAGGTCCAGCCGCCTGCCTAAGGGGCAGAAAGTCAGCTAGGGTCAAAGGATCCCAGAAAGATAAGCTTCCAAACATTTCTTGAAAGCGTCCAGAGTAGGTGCTTGCACCACCTCTGGGGAGAGTCTGTTTCAGGTCTTGGGGGCTCAGACAGTAACGACATTTTTCTTTACGTTCCAGCCTAACATGATCTTGCAGGAGTTTGTAACTTTAAACCTTGTCATCCCCTGGAGTGCTCTAATGAACAGGCATTCCCCCAATCTTGATGTACACCCCTTGTGTACTCATAGGCTACCACCAACTCACCCCTGAGCCTGCGCTTCTCTAAGCTGAAGAGTCCCATGGCTCGCAGGGTCTTCAGCATCAGGGCTCCAGTGCCGGTAAGTAAGGGGTTGGGAGGGGCTGGAGGAGGAGAGAGGGACCATGGGGGGGACCCTGCCAGCCCTGCCCACTCCCCCAGCCCCCGGACCCTG
>NW_005841854.1:3903713-3927326 GCF_000455745.1 Alligator sinensis | reverse complement strand
ATAGTTTTAAAACAAACAAACAAACAAAAAAAAAACCCTGGCACTTACCGGCAGTTCAGCTGCCATCTGCCTGACTGGGGCCCTGCTCACACAGTGCCAGGCAGAGGGACAGCCCCAGCAGCCCCAACCCTGGCCCCACTGCCCTCCACTGTCCTGTGCTGCCTGGGAGGGCTCTGCCAGCAGGCTCTGAAGCCCCCAGACGCCTGCTTCTAGGGTAAGTAGAGGCTTTTTCCCTTTTTTTTTTCTTGTTTTCTTCTTTAAAGTGAAGGTGCCTAGGGTTTTGGGGGCAGCTACCCTGTTGGGGGGCTGTAGCTCTTGTGTGGGGGCTGAAACCCCTGTTGAGGGACCGTAACTCCTGTTGGAAGGCCATTGCCCCTGTGTAGGGGGCAAATTCCCTGTGGGAGGGCAGCAAAATATATATTCGTGTATTCATGAAGTTATGAAACATGTATTTAGCGTTCACTTTATTATTATAATGAGACATGCTTTAACACTGTAGATATATCAATAAAACATTGTTCAACTGATCACTATCTCTGTCTCACTCTCTCTGTCTTTATAGTGGTCTTTTGTATTACGTGTGGAGGAACATGGATTTGGGGGTATTTTACAGGTGACTTTGGGATATTTTTTAGTCAGGGATTTTTCAGTTTTCTGATAAGGAACACCAGAATTCCTGCTAGGGAATTCTTGCCAGTGGCAGGACCCTGCCTGCTCAGAGCTGGCACCTTGGACCCAGCTGGCTATGGCTGACCTCCTGGCCAAATGGGGCCAGGAGGACATAGTTTGACAGTTCAAAGCAGGACACCACAACCAGAACATCTTCTGGGTAATAGCTGTCTAGATGGCTGGGCAAGGGGCATACATGGCAATAGTGCTGCACAGAGGCCAACCTGCAACCACAGCCCACTGCGGCTGGCCCAGAGGGGCAGATACCTCTACTGGCTCTGCAGTCCCCATCTGAGTCTCGCAGGTGTGCAGCAGGTCACAGCCAGGCAGCAGCCCCCACTGCCAGACTGCTGCAGTGGCTAAAGGGGGCAGGGAACTCTCAGGGCTGCTTCAGCAGTCCAGCTGGCACAGGGGTAGTATCCCCAGGTACCAGTTGGCTGGGTCCCAGAAGCTCCTGAGAGCTAGTAGCCCTGAGCTACTTGCCAGGGCAGCTTTTATACTGCTGGGGACAGCACAGTTTCTGGCCCCAGGCTCTAGCTGCCCCTGACTGCAGATCCGGGAGGAGCCAGGCAAGGTTATTTTGCCCCAAGTGGCACAATTTTCTCCATAACAAAGTGCATGTCTGAACACATGTGCTGAGGCAAAAAGCCCCAGCTCAAATTTGCACCGCTTCTATTTGAGCTGCTGCAAGCGCATGTGCTTGTATGTGTGGATGTGCCCCCTGGGTCTTGCTGAAGATGCATCAATAGATGCAAGCCACAGTTTTGCTCACTTTGCCAGCTGCAGTTTTGCATTGGTGGCTCATGTTCATTTTGTGATCAATCATGACCCCCAAGTGTCTTCCAGTCATGGTGCTAACGAGTATAGCATTGCTGAGCCTACAAGTCTGATGAGGATCTTTATTCCTGAGATGAAGCACCTTGCATTTTTCCATATTGAATGCCATCAGGTTTTCATCCGCCCACCTTGCAAGCCTATCAAGGTCAGCCTGGAACATCAACCTATCCTCAAGTGTGGGCACTCTTCCCCAAAGTTTAGTGTTGTCAGCAAATGTAGCCAGTCTGCAACTTGAGGCCTTGCTGCAACTTGAGACCATTGTTCCTTGTTCTGTCATCTGCCACCACTGGGAACAGTCTAGCTCCATCCTCTTTTGAACCCCCTTTCAGGTAGTTGAAGGCTGTTATTAAATCCCCTCTCAGTCTTCTCTTCTCTGAATAAATAAGCCCAGTTCCCTCAGTCGTTCCTCATAAGTTATGTCCCCTAGCCCCTGAAATATTTTTGTCACCCTCCACTGGACTCTCCAATTTGTCCACTTCCTTTCTGTAGTGGGGTTCCCAAAACTTAATGCAGTACTCCAGTGGGCCTCGCCAATGCTGTGTGGCCTCAACAATGCTGTATAGAGGGGCATAATCACTCCCCTTGACCTACTGGCAACAAACCTACCAATGCAGCCGAGTATGCTGTTAGCTTTCCTGGCAACAAGGGCACACTGCTGGCTCATATTCAGCTGATTGTACACTTTAACCCCCAGGTCCTTTTCTGCAAAGCTGCTGCCTGGCCAGTCAGCCCCAGCCCATACCAGCGCATGGCATTGTTCTGTCCTAAGTGCAGAACTTTGCACTTGTCCTTATTGAACCTCACAAGATTTTTTTTTGTCCCAATCCTCCCATTTGTTGAGGTCTGTCTGAATCCTAGGCCTACCCTCCAGCATATATACTATTCCCCCTACCATGGTTTCATCTGCATAATTGCTGAGGGTGACCTCTATGCCATCTTCCAGGTCATTGAGGAAGATATTGAACAAAACCAGCCCCAGGACCAACCCCTGTGGCACTCCATTTTATATCAGCTGCCAGTAGACATCAAGCCACTCACTACTACCCTGTGAGCCCAATGATCCAACCAGTTTTCTATCCACCTTATAGTCCATTCATCAAACCCATACTTCCTTAGCTTACCTGCAAGAATGTTGTGGGAGACCATATAAAAAGCCTTCCCAAAAGGCTTGCCACACACAGGGCTCATCTACATAAGATGCTGACTGAGCAATAGCTGGAAAATATTGTACCATATTATTAGGCTACTGTGAAGTAGTGTTACTTAAAAGACATTTACCAATGCTACTGCACAGTAACTCTGGTTACTGCACATTTAGTACTTGCTAATACAAGTACTAAATAAATGCACAGTAACAACTGCACAGTAGTGTCTCATATAGATGCACCCACAGAGGTACACTTTCATGTCTCATACAGATGCACCCACAGCACCACTTTCATGCCTGGATATTTGGGGAGCTGAGAATTAAAGTAATGGTACGTGCTTCTTTCTTTCCTCATGTCCCTGTGACAAGGTGTTAGCAGAATTCACAGTTTCATTGGAATCTGACAAAGCCACACCATGATTGCTTCTGCTACAACTTTGAGCCTGTGGGCTCTGGACTGTCAATTATATGGTTTAGTGACCACACCACCCTAGCGTCCTACAGTACATGCTGTATACCTTCTCATCAAAGAGAGATATGCTTGTTTTAAGCCTTGGTAAACATGTGCGACCATGAGCAACATGAGCTAGCAAATAGCAAAGGAAGCTAAAAAATGAATATACTGAGACAAATATTTATATTCCAGTGCAAATAAGAAATTTTAATTTAGTGTCTGAAAGACTATGAGATGGACATTGTGGGCACAGCAGGGGAATCTATGTTTATTACATAAAGGTCACATATTGGCAAAAGGAAAAGCATTGCTATTCTGCCTGAGGAAAATGAAAGAATGAAAATAAACGAGTAAAGTTTGTACAAAAATATTTTAAAAGGTTATTGAGCTAAATTCATGAGGACATTTTGAGCATTGCAACCTGACTTTCAGGCCTAATGAATATTTAATTATTTTAAGCACATTGGAATATCCTGTAGCCAAGTACTTAGAGCATTTACATGGGCAGAGTGAGATCAAATCTTCTCAAGCAGAACAGGAAATTAATATAGGGCTGTGTACACACATTCAAATAATCTTGGAGAATTGTCCCAGCTCAGGTTTGTTCTCCTGGTAGAGAAGTTTACCCAGATTTGCATGTACAGACGTTTGTTTGTCTAGGCCCTGAAAAATGGAGACCTTCTAGTGCTGGCACTGTGCAGCTGGGGATAGGGTGGGTGAGGGGCAATTGTGAAGGGGGCATGTTCTTCTTGCTGAAGCAACAGAGTCCACCAGTGACACAATGACTCCCTGGTGGGAAGGTATACTGGAGGGCTATGTTCACTTCTGAGAGAAGCCAGGGCATGTAGAGACATTTGCTCTCCCAGAAGAAATTCTGTTGTTCCCAGGTTATTTTTCTCTTGAAGCAGCCATTTTTACTCTGAACATCTACACATTCATGGTTTCTCCTGAGAGAGTATCACCACAGCCTCTTTTAGCTGTATCTTGTGCTGGGCCTGATGTGGTAGATGTACTCTGAGAATTTCTACTGGAGTGACCCCTGTAGGGAAGATACACTGGAGAACTAGTTTGCAGATCTTGAGGATCTTAGGCATAGTCTAGTAGGGCTGTGTGAAATGGGTCCTATTCAATTCAGATTTGGATTCAGCCTGAATCAGGGACAATGTTTCAATCTGTTGATTTGAATCACTGTCCCTGATTCAGTTTGGCCGAATCTGAAGATTCAATGCTGATTTAGTGAATCAGTGATTCAGACACAGGCATAGCTTTAAAAATCTTTTTCTACATACCTTGAGGTAGCAGCATGGCTCATGATCACTGCAGTGCTAGGGCATGTAGAGTTTCCCACAGGAGCATGGGGGGCTCTCCAGAGCGCTTGGCAGTGAACCCAGAAGTGGACCAAAAGTACTTCCAGTCCACTTTTGGGTCTGCCAGGGAGCGCACTGCCCCCCACTCCATACCTCCCTGGCTCAGCGATCAGCTGTGGGGGGGACCCAGGGTGCCCCCCCAGGCCCAGGAGGCACCAGTTGCCAAGACAGGAGGGTGCGGGGGGCCCCCCTACCACACTCCCCGGTGGACCAGGAAGTGGACTGGAAGTGCTTCTGGTCCACTTTCAGGTCTTCTGCTGATTGTATTGGGGAGTCCCCCGTGCTTCTGTGGGACACTCCATGCGCCCCAGCACCACAATGTTCAGAGCCCCTGCTACCTAGAAGTATGTAGAAAAAACATTTAAAGCTGTATCTACGTTCAAATTGCCAAATCTGTCTGAATTTCTCCAAATCAATTTGGAGGCTTCCAGATCAATTCAGAGAGATTAAAGGGTCCTCTGATTTGATTCAGATTTGGAGATTTGGCCACTGAATCAGGCCAAATCTCTGCCAGATCGAATCAGGAACTGAAGCTTCACAGAGCCCTATAGTCTAGGCACCTAGCAACTCAGAATTTGGACAGTTCAGGGCATTTGCAGAGCAAATGAATATTTACCCAGAGACCTGGCCAAACTTAAGTACCTAAATTTCCTAGCTGCCTTAGGCAGTAGGTAGCATGGTTCAAAGTTTCTAAATTTTAGACAAGGCACCAGGAAAGCTTGGGGCAGTTAGTGTTTAGCTATCTAAGTCCTCTCCTGGATCTATTCCTAACTGTTCCTTATAAGTCTATATCACTTAATTTATAATAGTTTAATATTATGAAGGTATGACTGTTTGGGGACAGATTTTAAATAGCATGTTAATTTGTAGGCAATGGTATATCTTTCTTCTGAGATAACATAGTAAGTCACTAAAATTTACTGTCACTAGAAGTTTTAGGAGAGGAAAAACTGTTGTGTCAGCTGTCTAGTAATTAACACACTGTGTAAATATAATACTAAATTAATAAAATGGAATGTAGCAGAGTATCAGCTTTCTACTTAAATACTAGATTAAGAAAAGAAACATAAGAACATAGAAAAGAATAGAAATTCCATCTTTGTCAAAACTAGTATACATGGTGCCATGCAAAGTTTTAATTTTGGAAACTGTATTTTAAAAGGAAAAAGGTTTCATCAAAATCTTTCTGATTAGCTCTTATACTAAGTCTTTAGGTGGAGAATTCATTGCTCTCAAATGTCCATCTTCATTATTCCCAGTAGCACAATTTGATGAGCTCTGCTGAGAACGTTGATCGTCTAATCTTGACTGGCAATATTGTTTTGTTGGTAAAAAGGCGAAAGCTAAATAATAATGGAGAACTTGGAAATCCATCTCTAAAACACAACAGATAATAATGGCAGCACTTTGAGACTTGTTTTGACTTGGCCTTTTATGCGTGTCAAATTCACAACCAAAAACCCAGCAAGCAGCCTGCATAGATTTGTCAGTCTGGGTAATGGAGTAGCCATGGCAAATTCATAAAAATTTAACGATTGTGCTAAAAACACAATCATTTAGAAATTGTTTCAGTAACAATACAATGTGGTTTTTTTGTGAGTGGGGGAGGGGGGCTCAGAGATCAATTCTGACTGATAATTCTGCAGATAAATAGTTGTATATGTCTAGAGAGACATGTACCAAATGATACTAGTAGTGTGGCTAGCGGTTCAGTACATCAAAAATGTTCAGTATCTAAATGTGGTCATCTATTTACCAGGTAGCTATAGGAAAAGTACAGTAAATATAAGGCATTTTTAAAATGAAAAATATTTTGGTCTTGCTCTTGAATGAGTGCACTCTTTCTCTCACCATAAACTCATTTCATGAGTATGAAAGGGTAGCCCTATCATTGTTCTGAGTGAAAGAACTACAGCTATTCTTACCATTATAGGGAGCAAAGAATAGATGTAACCATTGTTGTCTTCCATCCTCTAGCGTAACACATGCGGCACCATCTCCAAAAACACCATGGTAACTGCCTTCCCATCTAGTTAGGTAATTATATTTCCTCTGCTACAATAATGCCTAAGCACCTCACAGTCTGTTATGAATTTATCTTCATGACTTCTGGGCAAGACAGGAAAGCATTATCTCCCTTTTACAGATGAAGAGCTGAGGTACAGGGAGATTAAGCTATTTGCCTGGAGGAAACCTGTAGCAGAGCCAGGAACTGAACTCAGCTCTCTTGAGTCCCAGAACATTGTACTTAAAGCACATAATACCAGCCTTCCAAAGATATCTTGGGGAAATACAGCAGGCACTGTGCCTTCTGGTTATTCTACAGTGCTCCCACAGTGATACTATGCTTAAAAGGCATAACAGAGGCCTGTACTTCTAGAGTAATTTGATTCTAAACAAAATCTGTTTTCATGGTATTTACGTAACGAATACAAGGAAAATTAGCTCTCTTCCAAAAAAGATGATGCTGTAGTCAGAGTTCTTTAATTATAATTGACTTGTTGTGGGTCAACAAACTGTCACATAGTGACTGCTAATCAGCACATTTGTTTTAAAAGCTATTTATTTGGCATTGAAGTTAAAAACTTATAAGATTATTTACATAGGGCTCTGGCACAGGTTACTTGTATAACGACAGAAATCTATGGGACATTTCAATGTCATAAAATGATGGGGTTTTTAGAGCAGTCCTGGATGAAGGCTTCATGTAGTTTTAAACCTGCATGACTGTGACTCGCCACTAAGAGGACTGGTGAGCAGGGGTGTGGACAGGAGCCAGGACTCTATTTCTCCCCTGTGTTGGGAGAGAAGGGGAATGGGTGGCATGTAGCTGGGAGGAGGAGAAACCAGCATGGGGTCTATGGCTTCCCTCCCTCCCTCCACACCCAGCTGTAACCCAGCCAGAACAGAGGGGGGCAGGGGAGACATCTTGAAAAACTGTTTGAAGTGAGGTGGGGGATGAGGAGTAAAGAGAAAAGAATGAAATAAAGAATAAAAAAATAATAGTTAAAGACTAAAATCTCAATGCATTGGGAGTGGGCCAGGGGTGGGGGAGTTGAGTTAGGAGCAGCAGGGGCAGTGCTGGTTGGGAAGGGGGAGCTGTCCTGGCCCAAAGGACTTGGGGAGGAATAGACAGGGCACAAGGCTGGGAAAGAGCATACACGCTGCATGGCAGAAAGCACATACCAGGGCACACTTCAGAACACAGGGGTTGTGGGGCCAGGGAAACTGAGGCATAATGAAGTGGCCAGCCAGTAGTGGTAGGGACAGGGTTGCCTGTTTCTGGACTTAAATGCTGAAAGGCCTGTTCTTATCATGGAAGGGTACCGGGAGGGAAGGGTGGTGGGGCAGGGAGACCATTAGAGATTTGGATGGTAGGAAGGGATAAAGTGGCTAGGACCCATGTATCCTGGGAGGCTGGAGGAATGAAAATAATAGGTTTTATTTCCCCAGAGCATCCATACAACCCTGGAACAACAAGGGGAAAATGAATCAGATATAAACCTTAGCTATAGTGACATATCTTTGAAATGTTTAGAAGGTTCTTTGGGCAGTTTAATACCCCTTACCTAATGACTGCTCTCATTTTAAATGCCTTTTTGATGTTTTTTTAAGATAACTGTGCCAGGGCCCATAGGGGAAAGGGTAAGGTAAAAAACATTTTCATTCTTTTTACTTCAGGTCTTAAATCCCTGGGTTCTACTGATGATTACATTATGTAAAAGCCGAACATATTACACCAATACTTACTATACCATAATATGATACACTATAACTATGTACAGAGGAGCCACTAACACTAAGCCACTAATTGCTACCCCCTCCCCCCACCGCCACACACACACACACACACACACACACACACACACACACACACTCTTTGGCCTAAACATATTGCCTCAGTAAAGACAAAGGCAACATAGCTAAGGTGAGGCAAAAGGATGCAATCAAAAAACTACAGTTCTTATGTGGATTGTATTCCTGTTTGTTTACAAATAATGATTAAAAGCTCCTGATTTCATGAATATTAAACAAATGATCATTTAACTTGTGGGTTTTTTTAAGATTCAGAAATCCTCAAGATCATGGGGAGAAGAGTGAAGGAGAGGACAACAACCAAACCTCAAAAGCAAGGGTGGGCAAGATATGGCCCGTGGGTGAAATTTTGTCTGGCTCACAATGGGTTCCTCTGGCCCTGCCCATCCTCGGGCACACAGCAGGGCTCGGGTGATGTGTTGGCTAGACTTCATTTCCCAGCAGCCCCAGACGTGGCACTTTCCAGCTGCTGTTGCTGGACCCAGCCCTGATGCCTGGACCCCCTGTCCCATCTGATCCATACCCACTGCTGGGGGTGCTGGACAGAGCAGATGGGTGCGTTCTCTGTGAAGACCAGCTAGAACCTATGCAGGTAGGGCATGTAGCCAGGTGAATGGGATGGGGTGTCCAGGATCAGGATGGGTGGGTGAGGCTGGGGCTCAAGATCATGGGGTACTGACAGCATGGGGCTAGGGCCTGGGACAGAGCCATGATCTATTCCCTGTATACCCTGCCCATTGGGAATTAGTACCCATCTCAGGGACACAGAGAGTGGACCATAGCTTTGCACCAGGCCCCGACCTTCTGCAGTAACTGCCCCATGATCCTGATCCCAGTCCCAGCCCTAGCCCCACATGCCCATCCCATTCCCAGATGCTGCTCCCCACCTGCCCATGGCCCCATCCCAGATGTGTGCAGGGGCCACTTGAGGAGTTTTGGTGAGCTGTTGTGTAGGGTGGGCTAATACTAACCTGGCCTACAACAGCTCACTAAAACTCCTTAAGTGGCCTTCCAGCCAAAATAATTGCCCACCCCCCGCTCTAATGCAATGATTGTCAACCTGGGCCCTCAACATCCTGGGGGGCTTCAAGATCCATTTTAAGGTAGCTTAAGCATGCAGTCCCTGTGAGAGGAGACCAGGCACCCTGTGTCTGCCCTAGTACCCTGACACCATCCTTGCTCTCCCTCCCATTAACTCTGGAACACAGGAGGAGCAAGGGAACAAGCCAAGCTGAAAAGCATAGCAATCCCTGCATGACTGACCCTGTGCTGTGAGTAGTGCACACTACCGCAGGCAGGCAAACATGGGGACATGCTTCTTCAGCTTGGCTCATTCCCTGACTCCTCCCATACTTCCCCAGCTGGTGGAAGAGGTTATGAGGAATGGTGGCTCTGGCCACTCACATCAAGTCCCTGGAGGAGTTGCTTCAGTAAGAGGGGCTACACTCACCCCTCAGTTACAACCAGGTGGGGCAGGGGCAGAAAGAGTGGAGTATGGAAGAAACCTGCCCCTATCACTTTCATCTGGCAACAGTTATTGAACCAGTCACTATTGTTACCCCCTTCCATCTTCTTCATGGACATCTGCTTCCTGCAGGGGTCTAAGAGCCCACCCCCAAGCTCTCCAGTCTTCCCTGCCTAGTAGCCCCTGCCAGCTCCAAGCACTGTTCACCACCTTCTACCATGCTTTCAGGGGCACCCCGCACACCATGGCTTATACCTACATTTTACATTTGGTGTGATATAAATGGGTTTTATTTTGTGATTAAGGCTTGACGAATGAACTAAAAAAAGTCAATTATTTGCACAGACCTATTAGTAACAGTAGAGCATGGTGACAGCAGTGATAGGGTTGATGTGAAATCTACTGATACAAAATAGAGTGACTGATCAGCTTGGATGGAGCAATCAGCTTCAACTGGCAAGGTCACTTAAGTAAAATAAGAGGAACAAGCAACCTGATACAGGAAGAAGAGACATCCTTTAGAAGCTGGTGGGCTCGCCAGTCAATGGCAGAATAAATGATAAACTAAAGGTAGTGAGTCAATCAGTGAATGAGAGTTGGACTGCAGGTGCTGCAGTTGTACTAGCTATAGCAACATAAAGAGACATTTATATCTTTGGAAAAGTACAAATACTGTGTCAGTGTAGAGGGATTGAGGTATGATAATTTTTGTCCCCTTTTCTGCATACAGGATGCTGACAGGGGTGGGTGCTGAAGGTGAACTTGGCCAATAAGGGAGATTAGATATTTTAAAAAGTTTCTTAATTCCATTCTTTCTGAAAAGCAGCTAAAAAAAACCTCTGCAGAACAGTTGTCCAAGAATCTTTTATGCCAAAACTTTGAGACACTAAACATGACATTTTAAACATGATATTTTAAACAGAAATTGTAGAGGAATATTCCCATCTTCTAAGGGAACAACCTTCAGAGATTTTGTTTTAATGAAAACAGCTGCAGCTCTGACCAAGCTACCAAAACAAGAAGAGATTTAGAAACTGTACATACTCCAGTTTCAGTGCAACTGAAAAGAGTGAGTTAGGAAAACGACCAACAGAAAAATAACTGGAGACAGAAAATAGAATGCAATTCTTTGTGGAAGCAGTATGTATGGGAAGACTATTCTTGACTCTAGGTTTTAGTCTCAGTTCTGATGCTATCTTATTGGGTGATTTCAAGTGATCCATTTCAGATTCCAGATCCTACTTCAATGTCTAAATCTACTTAGATGTCACTGACATCCTCAAAACCACTGGTCACCTGCCATCTAACCCAGTAGGCACATCAATTCCTGCCCTGTTGCCCAGTTGGTGCTGGGTCGTATGCAAAGAGGCAATGGCGCTAATGCTGTTCCTTCCATAAATAGTTCCCCAAAGGGAGCTTTTTATATAATAAAAAATTATATATCAGTGCCCTCTCCTCTTCTCTTCTTACCAGAGAGACCTAATGTCAGACATGTCATGACTTCTGTGCGGGCCGGGAGCGACCCGAGCCCTTTTCGCGCTGCACGCGGGCTGTGGCCAACAGCCCGGGCACGCCGGGGCGGAGAGGGAAGGCCTTCGAGCTGGAATTAGGCACGGACGCGTAGCGGTAGTTTAAAAGATTGTTTACTTACACTGAGATGGCAGTGGTGTAGGCTGGAAAACTTGCTTAAGTTGCGGTTACAGAGAGGAAAGAAGAGAGGCGGACAAGAGTTCTAAACTCGTGAACTCTAGCCCAATCCGGCTGAAGGCTCTGAACACGCGAGCCCGTCGTGTCAGCCGAAGAAAGTACTCGTCCGGAAGAGCTCTGAATAAACTCACACGAAGTTTGCTAGGCTCCGTGGGTCCTTCTGCTCACTCATTCACACGAAGTTTTCTAGACTCCGTGGGTCCAGTTCTTTTGCGCGTGGCAAGGGATACATCTGGATTGCGCTCGGCAACGGGGAGAGGCTAGAGGTTGATCAGACCTCCATTGCCTGCTTTAAATGCACTGGGTCCGTAAGGATCCGCAGCGCTTAGAGATCTTCACACAGCGTGAAGTCTCCTCCTCCCTTGTTCGTGGAGTCCTCCAACTTGGGCGGAAACCACTCAAGCCTCTTATACGGCTAGCAAGCCAATCACTAGCCGCCACGTGTGAATAATTTAGAACTGGCCAATAATGGGACTCGAATTAGCATACAAATGGCGGGAACCCTTTGCAACAAGCATTTCTGTGCTGCAACAAAGAAATGCACCCTGCAAAGAAAGCTTCAAACCGGCGGGAAATTCTCCCTTGCACCGGGGTTCTCTTCTGCAGCAGAAAACTCCACCGTGCAAGGAAGCTGCAATTTAGCGGGGACAATTTAGCAGTGCCGAAGCACACACAAACAAAAATCACACCCTTTGGGTTGTGACTACTTCACCTAAGCAGAATGAAACTTCTACAAAAGACAGGTGATCGGGATTGGTTTTGCCTGTGTATATTGGAGACTTCCCCTGGGATTTGAGAGTGTCACACCTAAATGCCTGAGAGAGGGGAATCCTGGGAGTTCGAATCCTATTGATTTAAATCATCCTCCTGGGGCAGGGTGAGTACATGAAGGTGCTTAAAGAAAAATTTGGAAGTGACCCATTAACCTATAGAGACTAATCCAATGGCTTGTTTCTTGTCCTAAATTTAGTTTTGGGCAGATAGGTATATTTCAATCCTTACTTCTAAAGGCATCTCCATACTATTGTTTCTGGGTCATATGTAGTATATCAGAAGGTACTAATATTTGGATCCAGCTTATCTGAAGCCAGATATGGCAGAAACCTGTATAATGATAGATTTGGGGGGAAATTTCTGCATTTTGAATGGAAATCTAGCAAAAACAGCATGTAAGATTTTGCATCCTTTGCATTTTAGTGCTAATCTGTTTAGGCATGGATTTGAACTCTGAACCCTGATTCTACAGTAGGTCTGACCACTGACCACATTGGAATATTGACTAATGGATAAGCATTTATAGGAACTCTGCGTAAACTGAGGGATGATTTAAAAGAAAGGTAGTAAGTATCAACTAATTTCAATTGACCATTAACTAATAATAACAGTTTCTAGCCAAATGACTCTATCTTACCTTTACTCCTTGGAAGAAATACCATTGATATATTTCTTCTTTTTTTTTAAATGTTTTTTTTAGGATTTCAGTAACAGCTCTGCTCAGTAAAAGATTTTCAAAACCAAATGAAGGCATGACAATATTGTGTGTAGCAAATCCACTCTAGCTTTAATCTGGATGGCATGCCAACAAAGATGCAGAGATATAGATATTAGTGTGAACAGTATAAGTGCAGCAGCGATACTGTATATATCCTCATGTTCTGGATTCTGAAATCAAGGCCTTTGAGTTTTATTGCTATGATCATCTATTGTCCTTAGATTAAGGCTAGTGTAAATCTACCTACCCATGCTACAGTCACTGTTTCTTTTTGTCATAACTTGGGATCTGTATTATGCACTATCAGGAGAGTTATAGTATAGGCAACCTCAGTGAAAGCTTCTCCACATTATCTCATCTGTGCAATTACATTTTGACCTGGAGCAGGGCTGTTCAATTTGTGGCTTGCGAAAGGGCAGCATGTGGCCTCCAAGCTGCAGGTAACCCACAAGCAGCTAACATGCATCCTGAGGACCATGGTGGTCACCTCATCCACTCTCTCCTAGGTAGATGGAAGGCAGGGAGTCATCATGCTACCTGCTCAGGCCATGCAATAGGGAGCAAAGGACTGCAGCCCAGGGGAGCAGGGCCACGTGCCTATGCAGTTGAGGAGGGTCCTGGTGGTGGGGATCCCACACTATATGGACCATATGGCGTAATCTGTGCAATTTAGGGACCACATGCTGACACTGCATGTGGACCCTATCCATACCACAGTTGGACAGACCTGACCTGGAGGATATTGCCATAGTTTTCTCTCAGTACCTATTTAGCGCTTGGCCTCTTTGTTAAGACCCATTTGTGGGTCCATCCTGTTATGACCATGGTACTGGTAGTTTGCTTGCCTATGCTGATCTTAACTGCTAAGCTATTAATTAAGAAAAATAGTGTTCTCTTTGTTTGCATATTATAGGTCAATGACACTGTTGCCAACTCTCATAAGTCTAATGGTACTTTGTATTGTTCTTTCAACACCAGCTGCTGATGTTAATTTGCACAGGAGTCTCAGCTTTCTTGAGTTGGAAAAATACGTTTTTAGTATGCAAAGCTATGGTAAAAAGTTCAGAAAATGAGACAAGTACTTATAAAGGCTGTAACACTAGAAAACTTCAAGGGACAAATGCTATTTTTTTTAATTTTATGATTAAGTACCATATATTTTGACTCAGTAAGTTTGACTCAAGACTTCCAATTTTGTGGTTAGAAATACTCTGAGACAAACACTTTCAGTTGCCTCTGGAAATTAAATAAAATCCAGAAGAAATTAATGAACAAAGAAGTGTTTGCAAGATATATCTCAAAATAAGTAAAAAACTGCAATAGCTGTTCTTTCTATAATAGCTGAAATTTCTTCATAGGCTCCAGGCGACATGTGGGGCATCTGTAGTGGATTAGAGTAACCCATTATCTTGCAGTTAGAACACATTGAGATGAAATATTTCCTCAATAACTGTGAAATTATCATAGCTGTTATAATCTGTTTATGAATTTCAAATACTCCCTTTTTGTTATTTCTCTGCAACATTTATATTTATGTGTCTTGCAGTTGGGAATGGGGATAAATGTGAAGTGAAATTATACAACTGGCCTGTTTAAAATTAGGTGTTGAGTAATTTAAACTTGTGCAGAGGGTTGATGTTTTTTGTTGTTTGTTTGTTTTTTTTGTCTCTGAGTCAGCTTTATCATTACAGGACAGACATATAACACAATATAGTAAGGAATGAAAACTAGATTTCGGAAGTTGGCTGCTGGAGGTTTTAAGAAACCACTGGCTAGTAATATTTTCTCTAGCATTCCAGCTCAAAAATCTCTTGGGGATTAAGCAATTTAGGATCATAGGGATTCCCCAATTATCGATTTTACCTACCAACACTGAAGCTGTTTCAGATGTGTATTTTTTTTCTCATCTAGCAGAGCCCACATGTATCAATGAACCTAGATTTATACTACCCCCATATTCCCAATCAAGATACTTAAGAACTTGTTGAAATGAATATAATTGAAATGTGGTTACCAGAGACCACTGAAGGAAATAGATTGAATCTGCTTTGTCAATGGCAGCAATTAAGCACTGTCTTATTATCTAAATAATATAAAACTCTAAAGGCAGCATAAGGGCTTTCAGAGTTGTTCACGTTTCAGTTAGAAGCAAGTAAACACAAAAGATTAGAAAACATCCAGGTCTGAAGGAGTTCACTTTCAATAGTACTTAACCAGAAAGATATTCTCCAAGGCTCATAAATTAACCTTTTGGAAATCTTGGGATTAGTCAATACTCTCTTTTCTGCTGAAGTCCAGAGCCAGCCCAGTAAAAAGAAATAAGTGACGTTTTTGATCCTGATGGGCACCTCTACGTGTTTATTAATGCACCATGATTACCGTGAATTCAGTACCTGTAATAACAGGTATTAAACTGAATGTGCAGTAACTGGCACTACTGAGTAGTAGCACCACCGCATAGGTTTTTTGTGACACTAATGCACAGTAGACTAATTCTATTTTAATGTACTAATGTGCCGTAGAATTAGTCTACTGAGCAGTTAGTGACTTGTGTAGACATGCCCACTGGGTGTGTCTGCACCTGCATTTGATATGGGAGCAGTTTACTCATGAGTAAACTAGTCATGAGTAAATGCTCCCAGGCAGGTGTCTACACATAGAGGGTCTCAGGATCAGCATTCTGCTCATGGCAGCAACCTGCTCCTACCCCTGCAGCAGCCAGGGGGAGTTCTAGACTCCCTCTGGGAGTTCCCTGCTGTTGAGCCAGGGGGACATTTTCCCCATGCCCCAGCAGCAGGCAGCTCCCAGGGGTAGGAAGCAATCTCCCACCCCTTGCTGCCTGGCTGACCGGGAACACATTTGCTTCTGGTCAGCCCTCTACATGTGTGCTGCTGCACAGTTATGTATCATAAGTAAATTTTCTACTTGCATTAGCAGGTAGCAAATTTACTTGTGATTAGAACTAATTACTGCACAGTAAATATTTGCACGTGTAGACATGGACTCTTACTGTGCAGTACAGGCAATCTCTGATTAACACTGTTTCACTTAGTGCTATTTCACTATAATGCTCATTTTAAATTCATACCTGATATCACTTACCGCTCAGCAAGTTTCTTTATAACATTTGGGGTTGCCATCTTGGGTCATTAAAACAATTGCGGTCACCATCTTAGGTTGTCAAATACTTTTGGTTTTGCTTAACACTCGTTTCACTTAACGCTCCATTTTTCAGGAATCAATTAAGAGCACTAAGAAGGGCTTGCCTGTAACTAGCTCTACTGCTCAGGAAAGTTTCTCATGTAGATACTCACTGAGAAACAAGGTCAATGGAATGGCTCAGATCTAGACACAGGATGCTTGCAGATGTAAAAACAAATGGCACTTGACATTAAACTCAGCAGATTCCCATGCTGAGCTCCATACATGCCTAGAAGAGATAGTTCATTATTTCAACCCCGTTCACCCAACATCTGTAAAGATAGGGTGCTTTAATGGGGATTTTTTTGGCATTTATCTAATAGCTGATTGAATCAGCTTTAGCTAAAAGTGTCAAAAAGCCCCACTGAAGGGCCCGATCTTTACAGACACTGCAAACCCAGGTCAAAGCAACATGCTGCTTCTTCTGGTAAAGTGTTTTGTTTTTTTTAATGTCTGCAAGCAACCTCAGGTCCTAAACACTTCATATTTCTGTTATTCTGGTTTTGGTCCATTGCTCCTAAACTGCAAGACTAGTAGATTATCTACATGGAACCATATGGATTCTGTCCTTTAAACGGAGACAGAAATTAACTCTTTTTTGATTTATAAATGTAACTCCAAGGATGTGATTTCTAGTGGGCAGTAAATTTACTCTCTAATAATGAGCAAACCTCTTACCAGCTCTCATAGGTTAGCTGCCTACAGTAGCTGCCACTAGAGCACCTAACCAGTAGGTGGCAGGGAAGCCTATTTGTACTGAGCAAAGAGCAACCCCAGAGTGAAACTGACTAGAGAAGTAAAGGCAAGACTAATATGGGGGTGTGACTCCTGGCTTTCTAAGGGGTAACTTTACTCCAAAGTAGAATGCCTTATGCTAGGGAGGGCTGTCCATTCTATATCTGCTCCAATTTTTACTCTGCAATATAGTAAATTAACTTCAAACTAAGCATCTCATGCATCTGCACCCCAAATCTAAATTTGGTTTGCTAGCAGGTAGAGCTGTAGTCCACAGCCCATACTTTCCTGGGAAGTGGGAGATGAGAGTTTCAGCCTTCCTTAAACAAATGTTGTCTAGAATCCAGGTCTCTCCTTTCCAGAAAGAGTGCCCTACACAATTAGGCAAAGGGTGGGTGAGTAACAGGTCCGCATCTTCATGATTTGAATCCCAGTGGGTTTGTCTACATGTTCATCAATGTGCAATAGTTACTGTGCATTAAGTTTGGTACTTGTATAACCAAGTATTAAATCAATGTGTAGGAACTGGCACTGCTGCACAATAATACTGGTGCATGGCTTTTTAGTGACACTAACTGCGCAGTAGCCTAATACTACTGCACATTAGCATATTAGCATGGTTTTTGCCCTGCACACTAATGTGCAGTAGAATTAGGCTACTGAGCAGTTAACATCTTGTGTAGACATGCCCACTATGTTGGAGGTATGTGGGAATGGTAGTTCACACACATCTTTGTGCTTAGCATTTCCTAATGGCTGCCAGTAGGTAGCTGCCTGTTCATGTGCCCTAGAGAGACAGAAAGCTTTCAAATGACAAAAATTGGGAAACTGTTCACTTCCCTGAATCAGATAAGATTTCTCTTCTGGTTCAGACAACACAATTTTGGTCCAGTAGCCCATTTGTGGTTGGTCTATGTGTTGGTGAGGGTTATGGCATTTTTTAAAGGCAAACAGATAGCTGATTGTATAACAGGTTAAGAATTTGTGTTGAATGCATTTGTTTTATGTGTTAGTGATGCCAGTTGTACTTGGGGAAATATTGACATCTATGCAAAGATTAGCATTATCTGAGATTTGATATGTTTCACCTCATCTCCAAAATAACATTTTATTTTAAGCCAAGTCTCTACCACCTATTTTGTGGACTACTGGCACAGAGTATCAGAATGGTGCAGAATATGATGCTCCATTTTTTCTATTCTAATTTGAAATGTGCTGTGTCTAGTTCTTTAAAGGAGGTAAGGAGGACTGTGACAAATTTGGAAAAATGACTCCATATCTTGAGAAAGAAAGAAGTTAGGAAAAGGGAGAGCAAGAATCAAAAAGGATAATGGGAGCACCAATGAATGTCTGTAAACAGGAACATAAATGAATGATTGAATTAAATTAACAAGGCAGGCAATATCTAATGGCATAGGTTATAATGCTGTTATAAGTTATTGGTCAGTAGAAGAAGAGATTGTATACTTGCCAGCTTGAAATGACTGTCCTCTATGGCTTTCATATGACATCAGATATCAATTTTGAAATCCATGAGCTACTGTCTGGTGTTATTGCTCAATGTACAGATTCAATCTGCCCTATCTGGGCATTTCTGAAGACTGCAGCTTGCACTTAAGTGCTGTGCTGTTGGTTGGACTCCTCATTCAGACAGGGGGCTGTACAAGATGTTCATCTTCTGAAGTGTTGTTTTGAAGTGTCCATATCAAAATCTCAGTCTGTTCAGCATGACCCATGCTTCTCTGTCCCTAGTGGAGGACTCATTTGGTGTTGATATAAAACTCTGTAGGAATAGGTCTGATCTTTCCCAACAGTTGGCCTACTCCATTGCTACCTACAGGTTTGGTTCAGCATCCTCAATCTCTTTCAGGCTCTTGTGGGATTCATGTATGAATGGTTTATGACTTTTAAGCCTCTTAAGCCTTGATCTATTAGGGTCTTTAGTTAACAGATAATGGAACAGGTGATTTTCATCATTTCTTGCCTCTATTGCCGGTAATGATGTTAGGATCTGTCTTTTTATGTCACTTGGTCTAATGCCCGAGAGTACAGGGAGTACATCTGTGTGTGTGTGTAAGTTGTGCAGCCTATTAGGAGTCCCAGTTCACTCTTAAGTAGAGTGTTGAGTTTTTTAGTGAGACAGATTCTGGACTATACAGGAGCACAGTATTCTGCTGGGACATATACCATTGCAAGTCCAGTAGTTCTGAACACTTCTGAGCCCTGCCAACCTTAAACTATTTTTTAAAAGTACTTTTTTGTTTTGTATTTTAAAATACTGTGAATATTTTTTCTACATTATTATTTGTATTTAATTTGGAATGTGTTGTTTGGAGATCTGAGGGGCAGATTATAGTATTCTGCCCACCAAGCACAGAGTTCTTAGAATGCTAGCATAGCTAGAGAAGAATTTGAAGGCATTCTCAAAGTTAGTCTTTTTTACAAATGATTATGTGAACATGTTCCATTGTGTGCTCAAGTTGCACATACGCTATGTGGAACGTATGCTCAGCAGTTGGCTCACATTGCCAACCTGCAAATGGTTATCAGGTTTTGGACCCATGCACAAATCAACCCCACACCCACTTACACATGCTCCTACACTCAAACCACCCCCACAAACCTCAGACCCACCCACACAGACTCCCACACCCTCCACACACAACCACAGCCCCCCCATACTCACCTACATACCCCACTCCCACACACCTCCAACACACGCACACTTCCATACCCGCCCCTCCTAAATCCCACACCCACACACACACACTTATACCCTCCAAATGCCTTCACACAAGTCAGGTAGGCATGTTTCAAAACCTGAGCTTTTGAAGTTTTTCCATTAAATAAGGCCAGCAGGATTGGGAGCGAAGAGAGTGAAATACTGAAATTAAAGGACATATATTGATTACAGAGGCAATGTCTCATTCCCAGCCTGTGAGTGGTTCCCCAAGTATAATTCATGTGGATAGAAGGAGTGTATGTTTTAGCTGATCCTTTCAAAGAAGCTTTCCAAAATTTCAAAAAGGTATAGTTATTTTTACAGACAAAGGTGTTTGGTAAGATGTCAGGTATGCCTTTGATACTTAGATGAATTGGTAAAGATATTCATATTAGCCATAGAAAGCAATAAATATAAAGCCCAAAGTCTGTAATGCTAATTTATAAGCATTTGTAATTCTAAGCCTGTAATGCTTTTAGTGCTCTTGCTATGACTCTGCTAAATGATGTGCGTATTAAAAGAAGATTTCATCTTCTGAACTGCTTTTTGGCACAATGCACATAATGATAGTTACTGATATTATTGGATAACTAGAACAGAAAAATGGAGGGGAAAGGCAAAGGAAAACTTTATCAAAACATAACTGCCACCAGGATGGGCATTTAAAAAAAATTACATTTCTTGATTTAGATTGGTTTAAAAGCTAAAGTTTATAATTTATTATGGTTATTGGAAGGTACATGTTATGGATGGAGGAACCCATTTGGATAAAATAAGCTTTTTCTTGGGAACTATATTTGACAGAAATCACTTTACATCAGTGCTTCCCAAACTTTTCATCAGCATGACCTCATTTATGTCCCCACTTCCTCAGCATGGCCCCTCACTCCCAAACTGCAGCCCCCAGGTGTCCCTCACTCCCAACCCACAGCCCTTCCAGTGCCCCTCACTACCAACCCTCAGCCCCCCAACTCCCAAGGTGCCCCAGGGTCAGGGTCTCCAGCCCCTGTCCCTCCCCACCCCATCTCACCCCCTCCCCAGCTGCTCCTGAACCCTGGCTGCTTCTCATAGCAGGCAGTGGCTGCTGCAGCTGGAGTGGAGCACAGTGTCTGGTTCCTCCCCCCAACCCATTCCCACCCCCACAGGCAGCACAGCCAAAGTAGAGCTAATGGAGGTGGAGGGGAGAAGATGCAGTCTGCTTGCTGCAGTCTCAGCACTCCCTGCCCTGCTACCCTCACCCCAGGAGCTCTGCAGCCCAGTGGGGGGGACCCAGTATGGCAGGAAGTGCTGCACTGCCATGGCCACCAAGCTGAGAAACCCCCTGCCCACCCAGAAGCAGTGGGAGCACAACCCTGCACTGCCACACCCTGCAGCCCCATGCTCCATGCCCTGCTGCGAGCGCAGAAATCTTGGGGGTCCCGTTCCCCTTGTCACATCACCTTGGTCCTCTGCCCCCACTCTGCTGCATCACCTATGGCCCCCAGCCCTCTCTGCCATGTTGCCTGTGCCCTCTCCACACACCCGGCCCATAGACTTACCTGGAGAGAGCTGCAGGAGCTGCTCTCCACTGCTGCTTGGCTCCACATGGATGTGATGCCCCCTGCCTCCAGTCACCTTCCCCTGCTCCCACCAGCCCCAGGCAACCCCCCTTGCAGGCTAGAATTCTGCCACTGAAAAGATCAGGTTCTGACTCAAGCAAACACCATTAGAATCACAGCCATGCTTAAATGGCACCAACTCCATTGGACAGGACGTGTCATAAGGAAGGAATGACTGGCTTCCAAAACAGGTCCTTTTCTCCTAACTCATTCACAGTCACTGCTCTAGAGGTGGTCAAAAGAAGAGATTCAAGGACAATGCCTTGGAGGCCAATCTGAAGAAATGTGATATTAATGTCAGGACTTGGGAGATTCAAACATTAATTCATCCCCAATGGTGCTGTGATGTAGAACAGGCATCGATCATTTCAAGCAAACTATGAGGGTAGATAGAGAAGAGAGACAAAATGAAAGAGCTGTCATGTGACATCATCAGGATCTACTCCTTCCTCCCAGAACTATTTGCCATGTCTGCAATCAAACATATATTTAGATTTATAATGAATGATTTATAAAACAGTGCAATAAAAAGAATGACTTTGCCATTTTGAATGACATCCATATTGAGCAGTATGTCAAATACAGTCATACAGACATTTGAACATATTAGCATTTGTGGAACTATTTGCATTTATAAAAGTAAGGACATGCATAAGTGTTTGAAGGATGTAGATCAGGATAGATAAGAATGTACCAGCTGCTGCCCTTTGGAAGGGCTCCAAGTGTTTCTGTGCCCACACCCTATGTCATGGCTACCAAAATGAGCCCTTGGAGTAGCAAGCAGTTGAGCATATGTTAGGACAGAACTGAGACTTCTCTAAAATGTAACCTTAGAGCTAATTAGAAATTAGCTGGGTAAAGAATATGGGAGGTGCAAAGCCACAGTTCTCCCCCACACCCTTCCCCCATCTTGCACAAAGGAGAGGTCTCATACATAGAAGATCTAAGCCCACAGAGCTGGCTTTTGTTACTCTTCATTTAAACAGGCAAAAGGCAAAGATTTCTCAGGGTGATATGTTTTATTGGACCAACTGCATAGTTGGGACAGAGTTAGATACGTTTTCAGATGCAAGATCTGATGAAGAATGTCTTGCATTCAAAAACATGTCTAACTTTGTCCCAACTATGCAGTTAGTCCAATAAAAGATATCATCCTAAAAAAATCCTTGCCTCTTATATAAACAGCTGTACACTTGAGACTGAAATTATAATGTCCGTTTTGTTGCATCTGTGATGCTGAGAAAGTCCCACATAGACAGAAAATTCCAGGGTTTGGACAGCTTATGAAAACAGAAATGATACAAATGCAATAACATGCAATAAACTGAAACAAATATCTGTATGGACGGCTAGATATTAATAGGAGCCAACCTTTCAAGTCTCGAAAACAAATCTTTTGAGTTCACTGCCAGTTCTTAAGTCAAGGTTAAAGTAATGATACCTTTATTTCTATTCACATTGGCGTTGATTCAAAAAAGAACTTAAATATGTGAATAACCATATAGGAGTAGCCATTTGAAGTTATGGAGACTTCTCAGGTGCTTAAGTCCTTGCTTGGAATTATTGAAACCAAATTTGTCCCACGTCTGGTCAAAACTCTCAGTACATTTAATAGACAAGTTGGGAATATAACCAATTTTCGATCTAACTTATGATGTTCAAGTTTTTTGCAAATATAAAACTAGACAATGTCTGAAGCATTGATAAAACATCTGTAGCATAGGAAAATACTCTCTTTCTGAAGAAAAAGCACTTCATGAGTGTACAAGATTAGTTTGGGTAACAGCCTATAAAACCACATGCAGTTGTGCTTTGGGATCATTCCAGCATGTGGATGAAGTTATATTTAGAGATCAAAATAAATAAAAAAGAAAACACATGTTACTGTATGTGACATAATAACAGGAAAACACAAAAGAAAATAATCAGTAAATAACAAACCATATCCCTTTGGTTCAGAAGCCTGTAATATGCAAGACCAGAAACTGTTATACTTGCCATGCAACAGGAAACATTTGTATACACCAATAACCACAGGAAGGATGCATCTTTGAAAGTTTCATAAATGTATTAACTTCAAAACATCCAGAGACTGATTGTCTAGTATTTAAAGTAGATTGTGGAACTGTCTGGCCTTGGACAAAACTCTTAGGCCATGACCAGACAAGCACAACTATGCAGTATGTGGCACCGCAGACACGTGTGTTCACCACATACTGCACATTCAATTGTTCTCCATGCTGCAAGGGAGCAGCATGGATGGGCTTTTTGACCCCTGAATACTCAAGGGTAAAAAAACCAGCAAAGAAACAAAGCAGAGCAGCGCACACATGGGTAGTGTGTATGCCAGCCAGGCTGTGTGCGGCAGAATTGCTGCAGCAGTGGGGGCCCCCAGGCTCCCAG
>NW_005841854.1:3867262-3903703 GCF_000455745.1 Alligator sinensis | reverse complement strand
GCCCCCCCTTCCCCCCCCCCCCAGCCTCTTCTACCACACTCAAGGTAACTTGCCACGTGCCAGAGCGTGCATAGCATTCCCCAAGGTGTGCCACTGCTAGTTGTCTCCGGGGAATTAAACATCCACGTGGCCTTGCATTTCATTTCTTTTAGTATAACCTTATATGCCTCTAATAATACTTGATGATTGTTAAAGTATCATGTGGCTTTGAGATCCTGGAATTAGAGATGTATTATACAGTAAATATAAAGTATCTTCTTTTGATTGATAGGGTAGATTAGAATAGAAAAGCAACTGGGGTACTAGACATTTCTTGTTCCTTGTCTCTAAGGTAGTACAACAGTATTCATTTTCCTTTCTATATACTGGTTATCATTTTGATCATGATTTGAATAATGTGGACAAAAGTTTAAGAAGTTAAGTTTACTTATTAAGGTTTGAACAAACATCTCCAGATTTTCATAGGTTTGTCCCTGTATATAACTCCAGTGTTCTTAAAATGTCATTTGTTATATTAGGCTGAAATATACCCTGAGGTCTTTGGTCTTAAGAATTCTTATTCCTAATTTATCTTTATAACTTCAAAGGAAACATTTAATATTGTAAAGTATTTTAAGTAGAACGCCAGGATAATTTCCTTCAATATTGTCCACTGTTAAGCGGCTAGGGCAAACTCTCAACAGAAGATGCAAAGGAGGAGCTTCTCCATCACTACTTTCTCTCTCATGAAAGCAAGAAAAGCTGCAACCAGAAAGTGAATAAGTTTTATCTGGATAAAAAAGAGCACAAGTTAAGGGATGAAATAACAAAAGAAAGAGCAAGATTTTGAAAGCTATGAATGAATTCAAGTCAGCAGGGCCTGATGAACATTATCATGTTATTGCCCTTGGCAGTAATATTTACAAAGTTGGGGGAGACAGGTGAGGTACCAAAGGACTGGAAAAGGGCCAACATAGTGCCCTTCCTTTAAAAAGGCAAAAAGGAGGCCCTGTGGAACAATAGACTGATTAGCTTCAACTCTATATCCAGCAAGTTACTAGAGCATATCATAAGGAAACTTTAAGCGAGCCAAGGGAGTCAAGGACAATGAGAAGTCCTTCTTTAGGTATGTAGGGAGCAGAAGGAAAGCAAATGGAAGTGTGGGGCCCCTGCTTAACACCTCGGGACAGCTGGTAATGGACACTCAGGAAAAAACTGAACTGCTGAATGCTCACTTTGCTTCGGTATTTCACCAGACCAAGGGGAAAGACAAGCGAGATAAGGATCACTGTGGATGCTGAGCTGGTTCAAAACCAACTAGAAAAGCTAGACATTTATAAGTCAGCAGGACCAGCTGGGCTTCACCTGAGAGTGCTGATGGAGCTGGCTGAGATTGTTGCGGAAACCCTGGCAAAACTCTTTCAGAAATCATGGCACACAGGGGAGATCCCTGAGGATTGGAAGAGGGCCAACATTGTGCCCATCTTCAAGAAGGGGAAGAGGGAGGACCTGGGCAACTATAGACCAGTCAGCCTCACTTCCATTCTAGGGAAAATCCTGGAAAAACTCATTAAAGAATCTATGTGCGATACACTCATTGAGGGTAAGATTTTGAATGACAGCCAGCATGGCTTCATCATGAGTAGGTATTGTCTTACCAATCTTATCTCCTTCTATGAACAAGTCTCTCACCACCTGGACATGGGAGAGAAGGTCAACATTATATACCAAGATTTCAGAAAGGCTTTTGATTTGGTATCCCACAATATCCTTGTCGAAAAATTGGAAGATTGCGGGCTTAACTGCTCACAGTTCAGTGGGCAGAAAACTGGCTGCATGGTAGGACTCAGAGAGTTCTCGTGTGTTATCCTGGTGAGAAGTGGTCAGTGGTGTCCCTCAGGGTTCTGTGCTTGGACTAGTGCTTTTCAACATCTTTATCAATGACTTGGATGTGGAGCTGAAAAGGTCGCTGGCCAAGTTTGTGGACAACACCAAGTTATGGGGGAGTGTGGCCATGCCAGAAGATAGGTTGCAGATACAGGAGGACCTGGACAGGCTGGAAAGTTGGGCAGACCAGAACCAGATGCAATTCAACACTCAGAAGTGTAAGGTGCTTCATCTGAGGGCAAAATATCCCCAACATATCTATAGGCTCGGTGGCAAGTTTGACTTGCACCACAGCCTAAAGGGAACTAGGAGTAGTGATCAACTATAGCATGAACATGAGCTAGCAGTGCAATGCCATGGCCAGCAGGACAAAAAACACGCTGGCATGCATTAACCATTGCATCTCATGCAGAACTAAAGAACTGATACTCCCACTGTACTCTACACTGGTGAGACCACAGCTGGAGTACTGCATCCAGTTCTGGGCACCACACTTCAACAAAGACATGAAAAAACTTGAGAGGGTACAGAGAAGAGCCACCTGCAAGATCAGGGACTCACAAGACAAGTCATACAAGGAGAGGCCAAGGAATTTGGGCCTCTTCAGCCTACAGAAAAGAAGGCTGAGAGGGGATTTGATAGCGTCTTACATGAGGGGAGTACATCAAGAACTCGGTGAACAGCTGTACACCAGAGCACACCTGGGGAAGACCAGGAGCAACGGATACAAACTCCAGGAAGGCCACTTCAGGCTCAATTCCAGGAAAAACTCCTTCACAGTCAGAGTGTCCAGACTGTGGAATAAACTCCCTCCAGTAGTGATGCAGTCACCTACCCTGGAAATCTTCAAAAGGAAACTGGACAGTCACCTCACTGGGGTCACTTGACCCCAGTTGTCTTTTCTTGCCTAGTGTAGGTGGACTGGATCCAGTGATCTACAAGGTCCCTTCCATCCCCTCAGAATCTATGAATCTATGAAATGCATTTGTAAGGTCTAGAGAAAGAAAGGCTGGTCACGAGCAGTCAACATGGATTTAGTATGAACACATTGTCCCAAACAAACTGGATATCCTTCTTCAACAAAGTAACTGTTAATACTGGATTTGGACCCAGCACCTATAACTTTGTTCCGGGCGGACACAAGCCTTAGACCAACCACAATACCTGCCAGTCAATAATAGGCAAATTTATCAATACAGAGTAAGAAGAAAAAACAACGATACAAACAATCAAACAATTCTATGCCTACCAATCCTAGCACTGTTATCAGAATCAAAGTGCATCTGGTCAGGATGCAAAATTCACTCTGAGGCTTTCTCTCTTACATGTCAGCAGTTTGAAGGTGGGATATTGAGGCCCATAGGCCCCCTCCAGTGGGGTGCATTAGATGAGCTACTGGTATGCCCTCAGTCCATGGTGGCCTCGGGGACCCTTCCCAGGGTACAGGGATGGGGACCCCTCTCAGGAAGCAAAAGAGGGAGGGACAGGACAAAGGGAGGGACAGGAGGGACTCTGTTAATTTCAAGTCTCTGCTTTTGTATTCTCCTTCTTCCTTGATAACTCCTGATGACTCTTCATCCATGGCTATCTCTGGTTGGTTTCTCTCTGTGGTCACATATCCACGTAGCCTTCCTGGCTTTCTCCTAATTTGGTCTGTTCCCTCAAAACCGGGACTCAGGCCCCCCTCTGCTCTGTGGCCTTGTTGCTGGTGTCACTTGTCTCATGTTATGGTACAGTATGGTACATGCTTCTTTGGTTCCCAGGCTGTTTCCTAGACTATGTGTCCTTGTTGTGTTAGACAATGCATCTGCCTTGAAGGCTGTGATTTCATGTTATGGCATGCCCCCCTTCATTCTCAGGCTGTGTCTATCTGTTGGCCTTGTTGTGCTAGACAGGGCCACGAGAAACTGTGTGTATATCTCCCAAGCTCTTTAGAAATTAATTTAACCCCTACTGCCCATCTTGACCACCTATAATGCATATATCTATACCTATAAGCCAATTCCCCAAAAACAAGCTTTTAAATACCATTTTAAGCCAACAGTAACTAGTTGGGTAGATGCAGGCAATAGAGTCAAGTTTCATAGTTTCATAGTTTCTAGGGTTGGAAGGGACCTGAACAGATCATCAAGTCCAACCCACTGCCCTAGGCAGGAACGAGTGCTGGGATCACAATACCTCAGCCAGATATCTATCCAACCTCCTTGTGAGAGGGGAGGTAGAAACCCCCTTCCCAACATGTCCTGGGACCCTGCCCAACGAGTGCTGGTACTCACTGCAGGGACCAGGATGAGCAGCAGCTGCAGGGAAATGGCGACACAGGCTCGACAGTTCCACAGCTGCCTGAGCCTGCAGCTCGGCGAGCCCCAGGGGTGGGGCCTGAAGGCAGAGCAGGCTTTTCAAAAGCCTGCTGTGGAGTTAATTAGTTTCCTGAGGCCTAATAGGGCCACTTGTGTAGACATGAGACATTTACTGCAGAGCCAATTAGTCTACCTTGTGGTAAATGCCTCATGTAGATGTGCCCTTTTAGAAAAGTGAGGCAATGTAATAGGCTGCTTAGGGAAATTTTGGAATCTCCATCATTGCGTCATTGTAAGTATTTAAGGAAAGGTTGGATGAGCATTGGTCAGGGATGATCTAGGAGTAGCTATGTCCGATGTGCTCTGTAAAAAGCAACAGTTAGAAGCCCAGGAGAACCTCCTTCCTCCCCCCCCACCAAACACACATACATACAGATTGCTAGAAAATACTGAGAAGAGATGTGCAGCCTGAAGCAGGTAGACACTGGAGACAGAGGATCATGCTCAGCAACCAGGGAATGAAGTAGAAGTCCACAATTGGCATAGTTACAAAAGAAGATTAAAAGACCTAGGATACAATTTTTTTCAGGGGAGGCAGAAAGGAGAGTTCTGACTGTCCAATAAGAGGGTATGATATGTGGAGTTATGTTTGTTGTCCCCAGATTACAGAGCAGAATGAGGGTGTTTGGTATTTCCTATGCTTCTGGAGTTTGCTGGTTGCCACATAGGGCCAGGAAGAATTTTTTCCCCTCCTGTTACTATACATGTTCAGGATGAGGAGGTAAGGATCATCTTCCTCAGAAGCATTGGGTGTTGGATGCAGCTAAGGCTGGAGATTTCGGCTGCGATATGCCATTACTCCTTATGGGTCTTGCCCCTCCACTCAGGGACAGACTGATTACCACATTTAAGATCAGGAAGAATTTTTACCTCACAAACAGAGTGTTATGGACTATGGAGGCTTTTGCCTTCCTCTGTAGCTGGGGGCATGATCCTCATCCTTGGATCTTTCAAGGATATTTTAACAATCCTTGCAGTTGCAGTATACTGACTCTACTTGTCCCCCTAGTTTACCTGCAGCATGTTACCTGCTTTATAGTTGTCCAACAGGTTTGATAGTGTATTTTAGTAATAAACTAGACGAGGACTTATATGGGAAGGTATAGATAGGGATGGTCCTGCCTCAGGCAGAGGGTTAGACTAGGTGACCTTCTGAAATCTCTTCCAGCCTCTTTCCTACCATTCTAACACTGTATCAGGGTATCCTTATAGTTCCTTTTCAGATTCATCTGTCTGTATACTACTGTTGTCTTTTGACTTCTACTTAAATTATGAAATTTTGAAGCTACAGACTCTTTTTGTCCTATGTTTATAAAATACCTAGCTGGGAAAGAAGAATCTCACAATACTGGCCCCATGACCTTGGACCTGGCACTGGGAGAAAAGAATCTCCCAGCACCAGCACCACAACCACGGAGCTGGTGCTGGGAGATAAGCCCACCTCAGCAGAAGGCAGATCCTGGGGGCACAGAGAAATTTCCCACACCCTGCTACTTGTTCAACCAGGAGCACATTTGCTCTCTTTCAGGTGTCTACATGTGCACTATTGTGCAGTAAGTAATCAAAAGTATATTTGCTACTTGCATTTGCAGGTAGAAAATTTACTCATGATTAGAGCAAATTACTGCACAGTAATCATCTGCATGTGTAGATGGTAATGCTTACTGCGCAGTAATTAGCTCTAATCTCAAGTAAAGTGTTTCATGTAGATGCACCATTAGAATATATTTCTGCTGCTTTCCTTCTGTTTTTTGGGAGCACTGTTGAGAAGTACAGCTTTGCCCGCCCACTCCACAGGTGCCAAACCTGGAACTAAAGTGGTGAAGCTTCCTTGAGGCTCCTGTTTCAGGTAGGTAATTTTGAACATTTTATCTGTCAACCCTTTTTTCCCCCTCTGGGATTCCTTCAAACATCTTACTCCCTAACCTTAAGCTTGTAATTTACTTTCCTAACTAGGTTTCAAGGACAGGCACAACTTGCCCAAATCTCATATTTGCTGTTTCACACAGATACCATATTGTTTGCAATCTGCTGCTTACTGATGTGAAAGAGCATTTAAGTACTTAAACTTTTCACTTAAGAAGACATAACACTTGTTGTCAGATTTTATTCTGTGCTGTGTGACCTCGACTAACCTAGCAGAATTTGTTTCATGGTTTGAGTCACCAAATACTGCAGATTATGCTAGCCCCTACTCTATCATAGACAGATGCACAAAGTCAGTATGAGTATTAGTGCATAAACTGATTTGCTGGCTGCATCTTTAAACAGACGAAAAATGTTAATGATGTGTGCATAGCTCTTATTAAACATAATTCTCCCAGTGTTGGTAGGCACTGGTGCCCATTGCTATAGGATCCATTATTTATCTTTCAAAACAGTTATCTGGTTCTTGGCATAAAACAATTCCAAGTCAGCCAGATGAAAGGTTAATTTTTGCATGTTTAAAGTTCAAGCAGAAGAATGTAGGCATAGAAATTTACATCTCTGCTGAGGCAACAAAGCTGTTATTTTGTTGTATAGCCCTATCATTTTATTCAAACACACACAAAAAAATGAATAAATGAAGAGTAAACTCCATTGTTTGGACATTCTGATTTTTTAAAAATAATTGCATGCAGTAAAATGAAATTATTTTACAACAAACAACCTGAGTTGTTAATTATTCATGTTAAACCAAGGGTGGGCAAAATATGGCCCGTGGGCTGGATCTGGCTCACCAGGTCATTCTATCCAGCCTTTGGGACCCCTAAAAAATAGTAAAATAATTTTTATTTGCTCCTGGGTGCCTGTCAAACCTGACAGGAGACAGGGGCAGTAGGACCCAGGGGGAGCCATCAGCAGAACTGAGCAGCCCAGCCCCACTCCACCCTCAGCTATTTCACTCTCTTCCTGCCCCTGCCCTGCTCGGGCAAAATGTGGCTCCTGACTCCATTGCTGGACCAGGGAGCACAGGGCCATGCCGGTATGAGGGTGTGTGTGTGTGTGTGTGTGTGTGTGTGTGTGTGTGCAGGCAGGGCAGCGTGTGTGTATGTTCATAGGGTGAGTCCCACATGTACACCCCACCATACACGTGCACCCACATCCCCCCTCACAGTCATACACACAGACTTCCAGTCACAAGATGGCAACCAGGGGGACAGGGCACCTGTCAAGAGGTGGAACTACCCTTGTGGCCCTCGACAATTTGCTGAAATTCGGTAAGCAGCCCTCTGCCCAAAATAATTGCCCACCCCATGTGCTAAACAAATGGATAGAAGAGCCATGCTAATTGTATGTTATGTTTGAGCAAAAAACCTGTACTTCTAAATCTTTTTTTTTCTTTGGCACATGCTTCTTTGTTCAAGGTGCGAGACCATGCAGTAACAGCCTAAATTGCCCTAAAAAGCTGGCACACAGTTTTCTGCTGCTGCTGCTGATGACGATCATGTCTTAGTACCAAAAGGATGATAGAGTCTTGCAAAGAGATCAAAAGACAATGGATGATATCCACAAATGGACTTAGGCATCTTGCTTCTTAGTGGAATCCCCTGTCTGGGATTTGATACCTAAGTTTTCTACGTTATGCATAGGGTAATATAGAAGTCTAACAATATGTTTCAGTCAGCATGTTGTGCTATCTAAGCTAGGTATAAGAAAACACCAAAGTGCCTTCCACATCTGAGACCTCATAACCCTTAACCCTTTCCTTTAGTTGAGCAATTAAGCAATCCCTTTTTCACAACAGAAATACGCTTCACCTGATAGCTCAATAATTATAGTAATTCATCAGGATGTAGAAAACCAGATTCAATACTCAACCCTGCCAGTAGGGATCTGAACCCACTTGTAGCTTCTCTTTATCTATCAGACTATCCAATATTTTATGGTCAGCATACTTCAGGTTCTATATCTATAGTTGAAACTACTCCATTTTGCATGTCATAATTTAATATTGGCTCTCTCTCTTGTGAAAATGAGAATGAGAATGAGAAGGGCTCAGAAGCAAATGGGTTAGGGCACCAACTTGGAAGAGAAGATATCTGATCCATTCCTATCCCTCCCTCTAGTCAATATTGAAACATATTTTGAAGTACAAGCTGGAAGACATGTCTCCAGTCTCCAAAGTAAGTCCTGTAACCACTAGGATTCAGTGGGTCTGTGGATATTTCATTATGCCATGGAAAGTGAAACCACTTTATAAAGAGACACAGGAAGTTCCTCCACCCACAATATCCTATAGTCAAGTAGGTGAAGGATTAACTTGTGTTTTGAATTCAAAACCCTTCAAAATCAAGGTCTCTAACATCCTGTACTCTAGCTACTGTGCTAATGGGTAGAAAAGGGCACCCTCATCACCTTCTCTAACTACCCTTTATTCATTACCTAGTCTGGTGGATGCTCTCTGATAACACTGCCAGCCTGGGCCTCAGTGTAAAGAGAGGAGGGGGGAAACAAGTTTGAGATCCAGATGAGATATTGACACAAACTAGGCACCTTGCTGCTCAGTATTGTCAAAAGCCAGGAAAATCTGGGTTTCCAGAAACATATATTTAGGATGCTATGCTTGCTTACTTGCAGATATTTAGACATCTCCATGAGTAAGTGGAAGCTGAGTGGGGACTTTGAGGATCTAAATCTGGGTGTCATTTAAGTGCCTAAAATGACAGTCAATACGCTTAGTGCTTAAGCCTTTTTTGGATAAAGTCTAATGTTTCTATCTCTAAAAGATCACAATCTTACAAGACAAAATGACAGAGAGAAAAAGAATACGAGTTTATCCTGGCCCCTTTAATGCAATCTTGGCACCAGCCTGTCCTTGCATTCCTGGAAGAAGCATGAGATTTGCAAACTTGCTTCTAATGCCTGTTGGAAAAGGACTGGGATATGTAAATATGTAAGAGTGGTCAGGCATACTAGTTCTGAGCTTGTGACTTCTAAGAAAGAAGTTCTTCATTTATCTGAACCAAATGGGTAGATTGGGGTAAATAATGACTAAAGCCATTGTTCACTTTGGAATTTTGCTAAATTGAAGGGTGCTTCCTTCAATTTTACTAATAGGCTAAACCAAACTGTTCAGCTAATGTAACAAAATGTATCCAAACAGTACAAAATGAGACAGGAGATATGCATGACATTGGGATGAGATAAGCCGTCACTACCATAAACAAAATAAGGAATAAAACTAAATGTAGACACTGAATAATGTATTCCTTGATGTTACTCCTTTGATTCTGTATGGGAAAGCCATTTTCAGAAAGTAAGGCGATCATCCATTTCAGGAAGGTAAGGGGTTCTTGTCCTTCCCTCTAATTCAGCTTCATTGCCTTATTGGATGGGTTCTCTAACAAGTGTGGTGGAGATTCAGGGTTACCAACCCAAGAATTTATTTTTAATGACAACCTGCAAACTTTTTACTGACAAACAGTTTTACTGATATGTCTTTTTAATGTCAGTAAAAACCAAAATCTTGGGTTGGCAGCCCTGTGTGGCTGCAGCAGTGATTGTATACCTTGCTGCCCCGCAGCACAGGAGTCTCCTATTTACCCTACACAGTAATACCCCTGACTGTGCCCTGCACCATGCTGTTCCCCACTCCTCAACCACCCTGGAGTCTTACCTTCTCTAGTCCCACTCCCCCCATCATGGCACAAACCCCGACGTGCAACCTCTCCCCACCTCCCAGCCCTGCAGCTCTATCATGGCTACAAGGGACTACAGGGTACCTGTACATATGCAGGGAGGTCACTTCGACATGCTGTCATTACAGTGCATTGAAGCATCAAGTCTGCTGGAGCGTAGTAATTAGCACACTGCAGCCAGCCTCCGCATCTTGTGTATCAGTGTCCCTGCACTTCAAAATGGCAGCAGGAGTGCTTTAACTAAAGCTTATTCAATTCAATACTTTAATTAAAGCCACTGTAATCAAAGCACCTTCCCCCCTCCAACCTCCTGGAACACATGTAAAAATGCCTATAGAGGCTCCAATAAGCTAGGAAGACCTGACAGACGGGTCACTTCAGGATGCTGAGTCGTGCTCCCACTTAGAAACTAGGTAGTGCTTCTCCACTCTCTCTGTCCAACACTAATGCTTGACTATAGTTTCATTCAGGTGATGAATCTTGAAACAAGCTCAGAACTTCTTATTTTACAGAGACTTTTTTTTTCCTCAGAATTTACAGACAAATGATTTTAGGCTGTTATTCTCACAGATCGTCCATAAATGTATGGGCAGTTGGCAATCCTGTAGGAAATAGTGCATTTTAAAACAAATGCACCATTTGCAATTTGATTTAAATAAATGTTTTAATTTAATATCAGTACTTGGTAAATTTCCATGCTAATAAATTCACATATTTCATTGCTTATGGAAAGGAAATGAATGGTGCTACAAATATTATTAAATCAAAAAATGCTTTTAAAAGGGAGACATTTTTCACGTTGTTTACCAAATTCTTTTCCTATGAAGTTCTTGCTGCTAAGGTCAGAGAAAAGACCAGAAAGGCTTCTGTACTCTACAGGTAGTAATGGGTCAAAGCTTAACATGTCACAGGGCATACGGAACAGCTATGATCAAGAAAGGCAACCCTGTATGGTTAAACATTAATGGATTCAAGGATTTTTCTGGTAGCAGTTGGAAGAGAACATTCAAACTTTTATAGTGATTTCCCTAAAATCCATCCTAGATATGCTCATCACAAGAATAAAGCTGGTGATATTGTTTTTACTCTGTATGTATTCACCTTTTAGTTATTGGTATTACCTGCAGCACTGATTTTCCATCAATGAAATATGTCATTCTCTTTTTAAAAAAAGTTGCAATACAAAGAGTCTCACTGAGCATTTTGCATAAAGAAACAGTAAGAGCTATTTTACTTACATATTAGCTACTGTGTGCTATCTAGGAACTATCAAGAATGATTTCTTATATATTTGTTCTTGTAAAAGATGGCAAAATAAAATGTGACAGTATTAATAAAAAACCTGAGGAATCCCAGTCAAACATAGCCAGGCTGTCATGATTTGACTGCTTTACTTGTTGGAAACACAAACATATTTTCTTGATAAGTCACATATACTTTGACTCCTTTCAGGTATTAGCTTGTCTGTTTGTACCAAACAATGTTTTAGCTCTTGTATTACCAGGGTGATAATATGCTGACAAATTACAGTTCGTCTCTCCTGCAAAGTATAATGAATGATCCTGTCTTTCTTGCCTAGAATGGCTGAGTGCCACTTATTTTGTTTCTCTGGCATTACGTAATTAAAGTTAGTGCCATCATAACACAACATAGACTATAAATAGTGGATGGGAATTCAGTCTGTAAAACAGAGGTGAACCAATCTTGGATAACATATGAACCCAACATTAGTCAATCTCAGTCTGTGACCCAAACAAATAACGAACCTAAAATTAATTGTATTCAAATTTGTTAAAATTCAATCCATGTCCCAGGATTTCAGTACTTGATTTTCCTGCTTTCTCACCTGAAATGGAGAGGTTATAAGCAGGAATCCTGGTTTTCTGTGATTTAAAAAAAATGCCCAATTTTTGGTTAAAAAAATAACCCCAAATCCACATTTTTGCATGATTAAAATCTCATAGATTTCATAGACATTAGGGCTGGAAGGGACCTCGGAAGATCATCAAGTCCAGCCCCCTGCCCAAAGGGGCAGGCAGTCAGCTGTGGTTAAAGGAGCCCAGCAAGATAAATGTCCAAATGTTTCTTAAACGAGTCCAAGGGTAGGTGCTCGCACCACCTCTGGAGGCAGTCTATTCCAGGCCCTGGGGGCTTGGACAGTAAAGAAGCTTTTCCTTATGTCCAGACTGAAACTGTCTTGAAGGAGTTTGTAACCATTTGACCTTATTGTCCCTTAGGGCACTCTGATGAACAGACATTCCCCCAGATCCTAATGCACACCCCTTATGTACTTATAGGCAGCCACCAGGTGCCCCCTGAGCCTGCGCTTTTCCAGGCTGAAGAGTCCCATGACTCTCAGCCTCTCATCACAGGGCCTGTTCTCTTACCCTCTGATCCTTTGTGTGGCTCTTCTCTGGACTCTCTCAAGCTTTTCCACATCCTTTTTAAATGGTGGAGCCCTGAACTGGATGCAGTACTCCAGCTGCAGCCTCACCAAAGCCAAGTACAGCAGGAGGATGACATCCTGGGATTTGCTTGAGAAACATCTATGGATGCAAGCCAGAGTTTTTCTCACTTTACCAGCTGCAACATCGCATTGGTGGCTCATATTCATCTTGTGGTCAATCATGCAGTAAACCTTTGTCCAACAAATTCCATCTTAGGGTCTCATTCCTCATTGTATTGGCTTTTGCAGGTATATTTATTCCTTCCATTCCAGGCAGGCCTGAGAAAATGAGTCATATATCTCACATTATTTCATACATAAGGTTTCACACTTGTATCCAACTATTTGAAACCACTGAAGAGCTGTTCTCTATTACTCATTAAGATATCAGTAATATGAGTACTCCAAACTTTGTATGCTACTGTAGAATGATGATCCTTAGGTACTCCTTTTTTCTTTGCTTTCCTGATTACATTAATTTAAATGTGTTTTTTTTAACATGGAGAATCATTCATTTCTAAAAAGCGTGTTTGCTATTTCTCATACAAGTGTTTGCTCTCTACTGATGTCATCGTTTCAGTCATCCAGTCAAAAAGCCAAAATAATACCATGTGAGAAATGTTACCAATAAGAAATCATGGCTGATGAATGACTAATAGTGGAAGATAAAGTACATTAAGTTTACTGTATATGAATTATTGGTAGATGAAAATATGTTGACAGAATTTTAGGAGGATAACAGATTCATCCAATTAAGGATAACAGATTCATAAAAATCAAAGTATTTTCATGGATAATTTTGGAGTAAGAAGCTAGAAGCAGAAATCTATATATAACTTATTTAACTCCATTACATAGTATGGATAGGAAAAATGAACAGCTTTTGAAAAATGAACAAACATGCAACCTTTTTATATACTGTACCTCAAAATGGCTAATTTAATTCAAACTTTTATCAGGAATGTAAATAAACAAGTAATACTTATGACCAAGAGGTCTGCTTCTTTAAAAGACAGGTATTTCTGACATGACGTACAGTGAAAGCTTTGGATTAAATTCAGAATCAGTTTAGGAACATGTGTCTGCTAACTCAAGAGGTAAATTTTATCTTTTGCTTGAACATTAGGTATTATCATTGGATACATTATCCTTGAAAAAAGCTGGACTGGGAACATTTGTTAATATATAACCCAAGAAAGAGAAAGGGAAGAAATCGTTGGTAAAATTCGAAGTCAAATCTAGATAAAATATGGTCAGCTAAGTCAGCAGTCACAATGTACTGGAATTTAGCAGGCCATAGTAAGTCAGTGGGCACAGCCAAGACATTTAAAATGTACTAAAATTATATTTATGTAGCTTATGTCCTTGATGTCCAAGCACACCAAATTTACTCAAATAATTTCATTTGTAATACCACAGAAACTTATTACCTTACTATTGTTGTGAAGATCATAACATGGTGTCAGAACATTTCTCCCCCATAAAATCATGGTGGGATATTTATGTTTCCACAGAAATGTAGAACTGAAGTTGGTTTTCTATCGGTGATGCCTTTCTGTAAGCCAATGAAATGCACATCTCCCTTCAATTCTCCCACAAGTAAATAAAAGTTTAAGGGATGAAGAACCTCACAGGACTGGAATATCTATTAATTTAACCATAATGCTCTATATCATCTTTACAGTTAGAATTTTGGTTTAAAAGCAAGTGTAGTAGTATAATTAATTAGTACAATTTCAATATATATATGTTGTAAGACTATGGAGCTAGGTGTCTAAGGCCCTTTCTACCTAAAAAGGTGTATGTTCCTTTAATGTTACTGATCATTTGAAGTCGTAAACTTTCTTGAGAGGATACACTTATATTTATAGATATGATTAATAATAATATCCCACCATGGGAAAGGAACTAACATAACAAACATGAGATACCTTTTATCCTAGTTTAACTGTATCTGCACTAGGGCTCTTACTAGGAAAACAAAACAATATACACAGACCTTGAAATGCTTAAGCCAGTAAAACTTTCAAGGGTGCCTAACTCCTTTACACTTTTTAGAAAATCTCACCCTGAAACCCATGAATAATGCCATAAGGGTATATCTAAGCTATGTAACCCTCCTCACCCTCCTCAGGAAGATACCCGGAGATACCTCCTACTTACCCATTCTTATCTATCTTTTCTTTTTCACAAACATCAAACTTAGAAATGAGACAGTGAAGTCATCCTGGGGTGCCCAATGATGTCCTTCTCTAATCTCCACATATTTAAGGGTACCTAGGTGTCAGACAGGGGCCTCAAAAGTGGCTTCCTTCCCATTTCCTTGGTTTAGCATGAACAAGGGGCATGGGAGATATATTATAGCAAAATCCTAAAAATCATCTTAACAAATCAGGAGCTAATATATCAAGAACAAAAATCCAGTACTTGTAAGGGAAGTGAGATACTACTATGTTTACACATTTGAATAGTTTAAAATGTGTATGTGTGGATTTTCAGCTGGTGTTAATTACTCGATGGTGAATCAACATGTAGTAGTTAAAAATGTACCCCCAAAAAAGGGAAATCATCAAAACAGTAGCCAGAGTTTCAACTGAAAAATATGTATTTTTCTAACAACAGAAAGTTCAGTTTTAGTTTAAAGGAATGAGAATACTCTTACTCATGCTTGCGGGGTGGGGATGAGGGACAGCACTTTAATTAGAATGGCTCCAAGAACCTCTCTAATTAAAGCGTCACCACATCTCATGTACCAGCATTCCCATGCTTAAAAATGATGGTGGGAGCACTTGAAATAAAGCTTGTTTGATGAGCTTTAGTTCAAGCACTCCCACCACCATTTTTAAGTGCTGATATACAAGATGCAGGAGGCAGGTGGAACATGGTAATTGGTATGCTCCAGCAGACTCGATTAATCAAGTCTGCTCTGACACACTGGAATTGTAACACTCAGAGAAGCCTCCCTGCTTGTATATAGATGCCCTCATCAGGGATTAGTATACGCATTCTGGTTAATAGAATACATGACATTTCTGATGCAGCATATTTGACACTTGAGACTAATACTAGATTTATCCAAATACGCAGGCAGAAGGTCAGATGTACTTAAACCTTCCTCTGTCAGCTGGGTTTTCAAGTTTGTTTTTGGCCATTGCTTTAGGTGGGGATTCATTCCGTACAAGTGCTTATCTTGTCTGAAATTGGACAAGAGCATGGTCTTACCATAGAAGTAAAGAGGGGTTGGAACATAAGACTGGGAGAGTGACAAACTCACTTGTTTATGTCTTCACTACACCACCACCACCACGAAAAAAAAATTGCTTAATTGAAGGAGATTAGTATTCAATCCAGTGGGAAAATAAAGGCATAAAATAATCAAAGAAACAGAAATAAAATAATAAAATAAAAAATAAAAAGAGATAATAAGGAAGAAATAAGAAAAAATAAAATAATAATAATAATGAAATAATAAATAAAAATTTTAAAAAATCATTCTCTCTTAGTTTTGCCTTGTATTTCCTTTTTACCAGATTCCTCTCTTAATTCATGCCAAGTTTAACAATTTGCCTATGTTTTAAAAGAGAGCTGTGAAAAACTTGGTGGTTCCAGTCCATAAGAAACCCTCCATGTTTTTATTTCATGTGTTTGTGGAGCTGGGGCTTGGGAAGGACACACAACTTTTCAGGTTTCCAGTTACTTTCATGTTCAAATGAACTTAAAGACTCCAAGCAAAACTTTAAGATGGTAATATATGAGATAAACCTGTAAAGCAATTTTAAGTTCATTTCACACCTTCCAACAGTTGAAGAACACTTTTCTGCTTTTCACAAGAATGCCCTGAAAGAATTCCCTGCATTACTGTAAAGTGCTTTTATTGTCTATATTGGTGTTTTCAGCCTATTCTCTTCTGTTTCTATAACAATGACATTCAGAACATTCCCTTCTCGATTTGGGATGTTGTTCATGTTCTGTGGGGCTTGTTCAGTTCTTAATTTGTACTGTCACATTGCTATTTGGATCCATCTTTAGTTCTTATGATTTGTTTACATGTAGCAAGTGACCCCAGATCTGACTCCTTCCTTTCATTTATAATAGCTTCTGAAGGACTTGTTCCCAAATAAAGCATGTAAATAAAATCTTCCCTTTTCCTTCAGAATAGTAACTGATTAAAAACAAACAAAAAAAAAACCAAAGCAGAACAGTCGGGTCAATTGACTCATTAAAATAGAGGGATGCCAGCAAGTTTCATAGAAAATGTGACAGTTTAGCTTTCACCTCAGATTATTAATGACTTATCTTTTAGCTCTAACATGTTAAGGTGTGGCAGGGCACTATTGGGGCCTGCCACTTTAAGGACTCAGTCAAGCAGCAGCAGGTGCTTGACTGAAGTGGACATTTTAGATCTCTGGCTGCCCATATAAATAGAGCAGTCTGCTGCTGGCAGCCCAGGCAGAAACATCACCTGGATGCAAGGCTGAGTAAAACACCTTGGAGGTAAGGGCAGGAGCTGTAGGGGATGATCAGGAGGCTTCTGGTCCTGGGCATGACCTAAAAATGCACCCTGCTGAGAGTGGGTAGCTTGGTGGGGCTCTCAGTGGCACGGGAGCCCCCAAGAAATACCAGGCCAGTTACCACCCCGGTGAAAGGCAGGTTAGGGCACCTTAATAACTCCAGCTCCCACAACCAGGTGGGTTACACCTAGTAGGGCCAAGAAGGTGGACCCAAGAAAGAGAGAGTGGGCTAGAGGCTCAGAGGCCTGACTTAGAGTACCCTTAATTGGGCAATGCTGGGACCAGGACCAGAATGGTTAAAAGGGCTAGAGGCCCACCACGGGGGACACCCACAGCTGAGGGCCTGGGGTTTCTGACTGGCCTTGGAGGCAAGACCAAGGCCTGTGTGGCCAAAGGTCCCAGGGGGACCATGCCCGAGAGGGGAAATGGTTCACGGGGCTAGACAGCCCAGAATGAGGACGGGTTAGGCTGCCTGAGTGGAGGGATCTCATAGGGGTCTGGATTGGAGGATTCTGGGGCCCAGAGCGGGGCCAGTGACATTAACAACTGTGGATGCCATCTGCGGGGTTTGGGATGCACTGTAGGGGAGGAACAGAGCCATAGATAGCGCCCCTTGGCATTGGGGCAAGAAATGGGTAGCTTTTCACCTAATTAATATCCAAATTAAATATCATCAAGACGTGGCAGGTGAGAAGGTGGGCGGTTAGCCCAGAAACAGGTGGGTAGGCCATTGGTCGACTGGCCTTGAGAAGGCCCCCTGTTACATAAGGGTTACACAGAAACATTCAAAATATGATCCACTTTAAAAAGTCATTACATATGCAGGATCTGTGTACCATGTCACAAAATAGATTTAAATTTAGTGGCTGGTTTGTGGAACTGCAGGACTGGATTCTGATACTGATTCAGGCAAATAAGGGAGCTGAATATAAAAAATAAGGTATCACAAAAACTGTACTGGATAGATAGCTAAGTGGCATCAAGAAGCACCACACACATTCAAAGCTTACAGTGCTGTAGGTTAGAGTGAGACCCAATCAGAGGCATTCATTGCTCAGTGCAGGGGGGCTTGCAGCCTGCCCACACTGGCCACTGGGGGCACTCCACCCGCCTCCTAGGAGGTTGCCTGAGTGGCCCCACTCCATACCCCCCACCACCAGCTGGTGACTGAGGAGGGAATGGAGACCCCCTTCTGCAAGACCCCCATGACTTTCTGGCTGGGGACTCAGGTAGGGCAGACCAGGTCTGTGCAGTTGGGGGGCCCCCCTTCTACCTCCAGCATCTTGACAGCTGTAACCAGGGACACAGGGACACAGACCCCAGAGCCCTGTCTCCACAGCAGCCCCAGCAGAATAGCAGTTTGGTGCTGCCTGGCCAGAGCTGCTGCAGGAAGAGAAACCCCAGAGCCCTTCCCCTGCAGCATAGCTGATGTGGCTGCTAGCAGAGAGACCCTGGACTCCTTCCCCTGCAGCCCCCCTCTCCTATCAGGCTGTGGCATGCTGCAGGGCCATAGCAGCTGCAGAGACAGAAACTTCCTTTCCCCAAGCCCATCCCCTCCACCAGGCTGTGCATGGGGCTTGGATCAAAGGCTGTCACTGACTCAGGTCAGTGACAGCCAGGGTGCGGGGCTAGTCTAGGCTCAGGCAGAGCAAATGAGCTCTTCATAAAACTAGAGTGCAGCCCTTTGTAACACTGCCTATGATGGGGTGGTTGTACTCTAATGTAGCCCTTGAAGGGATCTGGTACAGATGTTCAATAAAGCAGTCTAACGGAAAGCACTTTTGGTTGGTACACATCCATCCAGGGTTAACTTAGAGCAGGATCTGCCATTTTTAAAGCACTTTGTGTGTCATAAATGTCTGTTCTCTTACAGCTGTAAAGCGATTTCTGTGTGCTTAAAGTGCACTAAGTGTAGCATCTGTACCTAGCCTTACACATCTGTCTGTACTTCTGGTGGATTCCCAGCCTTTGCATCTGTGTGTTAAGATGGAAATATTTGATTGAAAGTCTTCAGTTTGATCACTGAATTTTAGATTTTCAGTGGCCAACTCTAGTTACAGAATACAAGGTAGCTACTAGACAGTAATGGCATATATTGCATAGCAAAAAATGGTTTCTATTAAAAAACTGACATTTGGAAATAGTTACCTTATTTTCTATTTAAAAAAAAAAAAACTAGGGAAAATTCAGTTTTATTTCAGATACTTTTGTGATAATTGTGGGCTCATGCTCACATTTCTATGTACTGAATGGAATAGAATGATAAAGACATACTAAGAAAGTGACACTGTATTGTAGATGTATTATTATCTTCATTTTAATTGGACTGCTATATAAATAGGGTAGTATACATAGTGGATTTTTCCATTGGATAGGTAGACCAAATCATTAGGGAAAAGGGGGAAAATGGAGGAGGAAGAAAGGGATGGTTTGGGTCAAATAAAAACAGATTTTTTTTGAGAAATGCAGGATCAAAATCATTCATTTTGGTTCAAGTGGGAATATTTTGTTTGACTTAAATTTTTGTTGTTTGGGGATTTTGTTGTTTGGGGTTTTTTTATTTTTGGCCAATTTATAAAGCAAAAAATGTTGTTTCAAATCAAAGTAAAAAAAGATTCATTTTAAAAAAATCCAAATAAAATGTGTCAGTATTTCCAAAATGAAGTGTCACATGAAATGTTTTGACACTTTCAAAATCCTTCCTCTCCTCTCCCCTTTTATGGCTGAACTTGACTTGAATTTTCAAATAGTCTAAATGCCCCAACCTCTTTTTCCTCCTTCTCCTCTTTTTCTTTTTTTTGGGGGTTTTTTTTTTTTTGTGTGACTCTTTACTATTTGTTGAAAAAACAATTTGCCTTACTGATATCAAGATATAAAGGGGTTTAAATGTATGATGTCACTATTTTATCTGATATTGTTGGATACATTTTATAGTAACGGTTAGCAATTGTGTTATTAAGCAGGGAAGGCCAGGGTAACAGGCCTGGGTGCTGACTTACATTGGAGAACAAAAATAGCAGCCGCCACACTGCTTAGCTGACTGGCATTGGCTAGAAAGCTACAGCTGCTATTCTGTGCACCACTGTTGTCCAGGGCACCTCTAAGGATTAGTAAAGCACAAAAGGTTTAGATTAAGAGCTCAGATAAATACACAAAATAATGGATGCATGCTCAATTTGAAGATTCCAAAAGCAATCAGTGAATTTAAATAAGTCAGGGGTTCTTTATAACAAGGGATCCTGGTTTTCTCTGATTTAAAAAAAAATCCCCAATTTTTGGTTTAAATAAAACCAAACCCATATCTACATTTTTCCATGATTTAATTGAAACTCCACTAATACACACACACACACACACACACACACACACACACAGAGGAATGTTTCATTCTAGGGGCAGATGTTCCGGCAGGACCCTGACTCAGACCCCCAGCGCAGCCAGAAGTAGCTTGGGCCTGCAGAAGGTGAGGAAGGGACCCAAACCCAGTCAGCTGCTGGACAGCTGAGTAGAGCTGAGGAGGGACATGCCCCATCACCAGCTCCTACTTTGCCCAGCCCCCTGGGGAGCCACACGACCAGAACCTCACAAACAGGATGCACAAACAGGTGTGCTTCTAGGCCCAGTGTGCAAGTTAGCATGGGAGTTCATGCAGGAGGGTGTGAGAGAGAGCCCGAGGCCCTGCCAGTGAGCCCCCTGGAAGGTAGTCACAGCAGCAGGTGGACTACCAGTGGTACAATGCGAATGCCCACATGCTGCACCCCAAGGCTCCCCTTGGAGTCTGAGACCTCCCCCTCTGGCACTTTTGAGGCCTCCAGGCAGACAGAACCCATGGTTCTGGGCTCCACACAGATGAAGCCTCTGCCTCTCAGCTGCAGGGGCTCCCTGGCACAATTTCAGGCAGATGGGACCGGGAGCATGGCCACCTCCCTTTCAGAGGTTTGCTCCACTTTGGAGTCTTTTGGGCACCAAATAGAGGAGCTCCAGGCCGCAGTCCAGAGACTGCATGCCATCAGGGATGGTGAGTAGGAGATAGACCTCTACTGCCGGGCCCTTCACCCCCTGGAGGCTGAGGGTACATCAAGGTCACCTTCCAGGACAAGGGAGGACTTGAGGATCTCCCACACTGTCCAGCCAAGGGGTTGGACCAAGGTAGTCAACTGGCCAGCTGCAACAAGGTCCCCTCCCCTCTGGAGCCTTGCAACAGGTATGAACCTCTTGCAGCTCCAGTAGAGACTGCAGAGCTGCCAGCTCCTGCAGGCAAGGGAGGACCACTCACAGCTACTGTCCCTGCTATCCCTAAGGCCACACATAGAGCGATCATTGTGGGAGACTCCCTCCTGAGGGGGACTGAGGGCACAATCTGCTGCCCTGATCCCTTAGCCCATGAGGTCTGCTGACTCCTGGGAGCCCATATCTGGGACATAGCTGAGGGGATCCCAAAGCTTATCCAGCCCACTGACCAGTACCCTATGCTCCTTATCCATGTGGGCACGAATGACACACCTCAGAGCAATTCAAGCCAGGTCATGAGAGGCTATCAGGCTTTGGGAGCAGGGCTTAGGGGGGTGGGGTGCAGATGGTGTTTTCCCTGATCCTCCTGGTTTTGGGTTATGGGCTGAGGAGGGAGAGGAGGAATGAGGTAGTCAACCAAAGACTACGGTGCTGGTGTCATTGTGAAGGCTTCAGCTTCCATGATCACAGCCTGCTCTTTGGTGAGAGAGGCAGTGGTCTTCTGTGAAGAGATGGCCTCCACCTCACTTCACTGGGGAGGAAGCTCTTCTCAGCCAGAATGGTTGACCCGCTCAACCGGGTTTTAAACTAAGCCTGGCGAGGGATGGGGGAACTACCTCCACAGCAAGTTCACTGGGCAGCGTTTGCAAATCCAGCAGGCTATGGCACTCAGGGGAACACTACCCCAGCCCTGGGACGATCTGCAGGGAAGACAAGGGACCCCAATGGGACACTTACATGCCTGTACACCAATGCCAGGAGCTTGGGGAATAAATAGGAGGAACTGGTCCTCCTGCTAAACAATCTCATAGAGATAACAGAGACCTGGTGGTACTCCACCCATCACTGGGCCACAGGTATAGACAGCTATACCTTGTACAGTATAGATCATGTAGATAAAAGGGATGGGGGTGTAGTTTTCTATGTCAAGGGATGCTACACATCCCTGCAAACTGACATTTGCATTCAGGGTGGATGACTGGACACCATCTGGGTTAAAATCCTTGGTGAACATGGCACAGGAGACACAATGGTGGGAGTCTACTACAGACCTCCTAATCAGGATCAAAAGCTTGACCAGGAATTCGCTAAGGAACTGGCTGAGGCTGCACACTCCTGGTCCATGGTTGTTATGGGAGACTTCAACTACCCAGACATCTCATGGGAAGAGTGCTCGGCCAAATCTGAATGGTTGCAAAGATTCCTCACCTGTGTGGACAAGCTCTATCTGACTCAAGAAGTCTATGAACTGACAACAGGCAAAGCTCTGCTCAACCTGGTACTGGCAAAGGTGGGTGATCTAGTTACTATTATTCTGTAACTTGTTGATATTGATATTCAGTGGGCACAAGATGTTATGTCACCATAGCAATGAGCTACATCACCGTAGCTCATTGATACGGTGCCATAGTGTTGGCAAGCACAAACCATGATGCTAATACTACTGTGTAGTTCCAACAAGCTACTGTGCAGTAATTCATTGCTACCATGCAGTAGTGTGGGGAAAAACCTGTGTGTCCACAGGACCATGCAGTAACACCGGTTACTGTGCAGTCATTTAATACCTGCTTAAAGAAAATATAGACACTCCCAGTTTTGCCCAAACCACGATCTAGTCCAACCAATTCAGGAACACAGAGCTCAGCTGAAGTCATACTGAGAACCTGATTTATGTTGATTTCAAGAGAAATTATAAGTATTTAGGTTCTGGTCTGAGGTTTTCAGTGCAAAAATCAGTATGCTTGTTTTCCAGCCAGAAAAGCAATGCATATGGATTTTAAATTAGAAATAAAAAATGCACCATTCCAACAGTGCAAAGGACTAGTCTGGCTGGATAGACATTGCATAATAAGATCATAGAATCATAGATATTAGGGCTGGAAGGGACCTTGGAAGATCATCAAGTCCAGCCCCATGCCCCAGGGGCAGGAAGTCAGCAGGCATTATAGGGTCCCAGCAAGATAAACGTTCAAGTGTTTCTTAAAGGAGTCCAAGGGTAGGTGCTTGCACCACCTCTGGAGGCAGTCTATTCCAAATCTTGGGGACTCAGACAGCAAAGAAGTTCTTCCTTATGTCCAGCTTGAAACAGTCATGGAGGAGTTTGTGACGGTTTGACCTTGTCATCCCTTGGGGCGCTGTGGTGAATAGACGTCCCCCCAGATCCTGGTGAGCACCCCTGATAAACATAGGTGGCCACCAGATCACCCCTGAGCCTGTGCTTTTCCAGGCTGAAGAGTCCCATAGCTCTCAGCCTCTCATCATAAGGTCTGTTTTCCTGACCTCTGATCATATGTGTGGCTCTCCTCTGCACTCTCTCAATCTTCTCCACATCCTTTTTGAATAGTGGAGCCCAAAACTGGATGCAATACTCCAGCTGCAGCCTCACCAAGGCCAAGTACAACAGGAGAATGACGTCCTGGGATTTCCTTGAGAAGCATCTATGGATGCAAGCCAGTGTTTTGCTCACTTTACTAGCTGCAGCATCACATTAAAGGCTCATGTTCATCTTGTGGTCAATCATGACCCCCAAGTCCCTTTCACCCATAGTGCTAGCCAGCATCCCACTGCCAAGCCTATAAGCATGCTGCAGGTTTTTCTTCCCGAGGTGGAGAACCTTGCATTTTTCAGTGGTAAACACCATCAGGTTCTCATCCGCCCATTTCCTGAGCCTGTCAAGGTCAGCCTGGATTACCCTCCTGTCCTCAGGTGTGGACGCTTTACCCCAGAGTTGGGTGTTGTCAGTGAACTTGGCCAGTCCGCTTCTGATACCAATATCTACATCATTAATAAAGATGTTAAAAAGTATAGACCTAGGACAGAGTCTTGGGGGACCCCACTGGTCACAGTATACCATGATGATTTACTTCCGTCTATTACCACTCTCTGGGTCTGACTTTGGAGCCAATTCCCCAGCCATCAGACTGTGATGTAGCCGAGGCTGCAGGTGGCCAATTTTTCCATGAGTAAATCATGGGACACCAGATTGCAGGCTTTTTCAAAGTCAAGATATATGACGTCAATCTCTTCTCCTTTGTCCAGGTGATATGTCGCCTGGTCATAGAAGATGAGATTGGTCAGGCAAGACCTACCCACAACAAACCCATGCTGGCTATCCCTCAGGTTGTTGCCATCAGCTAGTTTGTCAAGAATGGTCTCTCTGATAATTTTTTCCAAGATCTTCCCTGGAATAGAGGTCAGGCTGATAGGCCCAGATCTACTTTCCTTCCTTTCTTGAAGATAGGCACCACATTGGCCTTCTTCCAGTCTCTGGGCACTTCACCTGAACACCACGAGTTTTTGAAGATCCATGCCAGTGGCTGAGCTATGATGCCTGCCAGCTCCTTAAGTACCCTGTGGTGTAAACTGCCTGGGCAAGCTGACTTGAAGGTGTCCAGCCTCTGGGCCAACTGACTTGAAGGTGTTCCTTCACATGGTCTACATTGATGTAGGGTAACAATTCTCCCTCACCCTGGCCATCACATACCATATTGAGAAGGGCTGTGCTTTGGGGCTGGTGAAAAACCAATGCAAAATACCAGGTTGGCTTTTTCCTGGGTGTCATTTGTCAGTTTTCCAATTTGGTTTATCAGGGGTCCAGTGTTACCCTTGATTTTCCTCCGGCTCTTCACATATCTAAAAAAGGACTTTTTATTATCTTTGATACCTGTAGCCAGTTGGAGTTCAGTCACAGCTTTGGCTTTCCTGGTTCACTCCCTACATGTCCAGACCAGTGCAGAATATTCCTCCTTTGAGATGATTCCCACCTTCCATCCTTTATATGTCTTTCTTTTTAGATGCAGGAGGTCCACAAGATCCCTGCAGAGCCAAAGGGGCTGCTGTGCCCTTTTGCTAACTTTCCTCCAAGATGGGATAGACATTGTTTGTGCTTTCAGGATCGCTCCCTTGAGGAACAACCATTCTTCCTGAACTCCCCTTCCCTTTGGGTTGTGGTCTCTTAGGGCCTCTCCAACAACCCTCCTAAGCTTGTCAGAGTCAGCTTTCCTGAAGTCGAGGACTTCTGCTTTGCTGACTGACTTGCAAGCTTTACAGTGGATAGTGAAAGTGATCAGCTCATGGTCACTGTCTCCCAGCTTCCCTTAGATCATCCCCCTTTGCCAGTACAGGTTGAGCAGTGCTTTGCCTGTTGTCAGTCCATAGACTTCTTGAGTCAGACAGAGCTTGTCCACACAAGTGAGGCAGCTTTGTGACCATGCAGATTTGGCTGAGTGCTCTTCCCACAAGATGTCTGGGTAGTTGAAGTCTCTCATGACAAACATGGACCAGGAGCATGCGGCCCCAGTCAATTCCCTGGCAAACTCCTGGTCAAGCTCTTGATCCTGATTAGGAGGTCTGTAGTAGACTCCCACCATTGTATCCCCTGTGCCATGTTCCCTATGGATTTTAACCCAGAGGGTCTCCAGTCATCCACCCTGGGTGCCAATGTTGGCTTTCAGGGATGCGTAGGTTTCCTTGACATAGAGAGTTGCAACCCCACCCCTTTTGTCCACTCAGTCTCTTCTGTACAGGGTATAGCTGTCTATACATGTGGTCCAGGCATGGGTGGAGTCCCACCAGGTTTCCGTTATCCCTATGGCATCATATTTATTTGTAAGCAGGAGGACGAGTTCCTCCTGTTTATTCCCCAAGTTGCTGGCATTTGTGTACAGGCATGCAAGTGTCCCTTTGGGGGCTCTTGCCTTGCCTACAGATTGCTCCAGAGCTGGGGCAGTGGTGGGCTTGCTTAAGTGCCTTGTCCTGCTGGCTTTGCAAGGATTGCTCAGTGGGCCAGCAGTGGTGGTAGTCCACCCATCTCCTGGCAGGCTTAGTTTAAAGCCAGGTGGAGCAGGTCAGCCAGTCTGGCTGAGAAGAGCCTCCTCCCCAGCTGAGAGATGTGGAGGCCATCCCTTCCCAGCAGCTCATTGCCTCTCTCACCAAAGAACAGACTGTGGTGAAAGCCAAAGCCTTCCCGATGACACCAGCGCCGCAGTCTTTGGTTCACTACCTCAATCCTCCTCTCCCTCCTCAGCTGGTCGTCCAAAACTGGGAAGATCTGGAGGATCAAAGGATGATATCTCTTTGACTAAAAATGTGTCAGAATAATCGATTAGTCGTTAAATGTAGTTGCCCAAATATTCAGAGGGGCTTTAAACTCATCCTTAAAATCTTTATGCTTTTGATTTTTTCTTGGATCTGATTCTGCATAGAGTCTGCTTGTGGGGCTCTGTGACTTTTGCAGGGGTCCTGTGAACAAAGGAATTACAAGAAACTCTTTTGAAGTCACTTTATGCTATTAAGATTTAATGCCCTACTGAAAAGTTAAACATTACAAATTGAGTCTTTTTGTAATAATATATTTAATGACTTAATTTCAACAGCACAGTTCTAAGTGTATGCCATTAGAATGCATAAAATCTTTTGGAAATACTTTGAATTCTGTTAACTTAACCAAAATGCATTCAGAGTACATTTCAGATTAGCTTGCTTTAGAATAGCAAGCAATAGATTACAAAATGTTACTATGATTCATTGAGGTGTGATACCAAATAGTATGGAATAAAGCCCCAGGTAGTGGTAGGGACCACCTGGGGCTTTATTCCTGTCTATGTGAATGTGTGTGTGTGCACAAATGCACATGGTACCCCCTTCATCTGGCTCCCCACAGCCCCTTGCAGGCTGAAGCTCTCTGGCAGCCTGCAAAGGGAAACCCACAATTTGCTGCATTTTTCCATGGTAAACAGAAAACCTGGAACCCTGCACGATACTCGGAATCTGGGACAAATGCTGGCCCCGGTTCATGCAGTCCAGGATCAGAACCTGATGTTCCCATTTTGGGACTGTCCTGCCCAATTAGGGATGGATGGTCACCCTACCCTCTTCCTGAGAGGGGGCAGGGCCCTCAGGCCCCCATTTACTTGGCACTTATGCCTGCAGGGGTAAAGCACAACTTTCTTTCCAAATTCCCTCAGAACTGCTGGGGTCAGGTGTGGTGTTGGACACTGCAAATAGTGCTCTTAATGCTTGTGAGATCCATGCACTGGGAGGAGGATATGAGGACTGCACAGGCAAGCTTAATGATATATTTGCATTTTTTTAACTCTTTTTTAATGTAACATTATAAAGAATTCTCTGTTTGAATATCTTAGTAACTAAATATTTATACAATTCTGGTAGCTTAGATGAATGCTGAATTTGTTATGCAAAATGTGATATGTTACTGACTAAAAGCTGCCCTCAAATACATATGAGGACTCCCATTTTATTCAAAATCTTATCCTTCCCCAACATCATGCTATCTGATTCTCTTGCAAGCCCAGAATTGCCATTCCAAAATCACCTACAGAAGACATGCTGAACACTATAAAAACCATGCATAAAAAATGGGTATCACATGATAACACCAATGTTCATATTCCTAAATGCTTTTATCCTGTAGAAACATCTGCAAGGTCTGAGATTCAGGAACTTGCAGCACCAGAGAATGAAAAAATGATTCTTATGGATAGCTCAAACATCCATTTTTAATCTTCACAAAGTTTTACCACATACTTAGTTAGCTTACAACATAATACTGAAATTTCCCAAGATCTATATGCTTGGACTTCCCTATGAGCAGCTGTCTTTCCAGGAGTTTATCTTATACTGAATCTGATATAATAAACATCTACCTGAAAGGCAGTCTTGATGGAAATGGCCTTTAAATTTGATGTGCAGAAAAAGAAGGAAGAACCTCACAGGAATGATACATTCTCTCCTTAGATATGGATTTCATAAGCTGCTCCACCAGTGATGCTTGTACTTCAAGCAAGGGTTCTTGGGTTATCATTTGACAGAAATAAGCAAAGGCTTTGTCTTAGTTTCTGAATATAGTTAACTATTAAACGTTGTGTTTCATCAGGTTCTCTCAATTTAATTAATGATCTCAAAACAATTTAATACTAAATGTAGTTATGAGACATAAATTGAGTTGTGTCATACTTAGAGGTTTTGAACCATAGAATATGAATATATAAATGCAGACACATGCATATACATACATTATGTATGTGCATGAACATATATATTTTTACACACAAGTATATGTATTTGTACACATTCAAGTACTACATTAAGTCATATATATATATATATATATATATATGAATATCACTTTCATACATATATTGGAATGATGCAAGTGAATTTTCAAAATTGGTAGGAAATGGGAGGAAGAAGCAAAACTGCACAGCAGGTTAAAAATCTAAATTCTAATTTAATGCAAACTAATTGAAATTCCTCTCCTGTTTAGTGTCAGAAGTTGGCAGTTTCCATACCCCTTAAAAATATAGCTTAGCTTCTAGTTATGTTACTATTTTTAATTTTAAAATACATCCAGTGAATGGAGATGCAAGTGACATATCCATCTGCTTATCTTGTTTTATAAGTATCCTGATTTCTATATACCTCTAAACCAAAAGTTCCGTGCACTGCTCTGACTGTGGATTGGTGTTCAATGATAGTTCTTTCATAGTTTCATAGTTCATAGGGTCAGAAGGGACCTGAGTAGATCATCAAGTCTGACACCCTGCCATGGACAAGAAAGAATGCTGGTGATTATCTAGCCTCCTTTTGAAGACCCCCAAGGTAGGAGCGAGCACCACTTCCCTTGGAAATTGGTTCCGTATCCTAGCCACCCTGACTGTGAAATAGTGATTCCTGACGTCTACCCTGAACCTACTCTCGATCAACTTGTGGCCATTATTCCTAGTTACTCCAGGTAGTGCTTGGGGGAATAGGGCCTCTCCCATTCCCCACTGGTCCCCCCTAGTAAGTTTATAGATGGCCACCAGAACCGCTTTCAGCCTTCTCTTGTGGAAGCTGAACAAGTTCAGGTCCCATAGCCTCTCCTCGTAGGGCCTGCTCTGCTGCCCCCTGACCATGCAAGTGGCCCTCCTCTGGACCCTCTTGATGCTGGCCACATCCCTCCTGAAGTGCGGTGCCCAGAACTGGATGCAGTACTCCAACTGTGGCCTGACCAGTGTTGCATAGAGGGGCAGGATCACCTCCTTGGACCTTCTCATGATGCACCTATGGATGCATGACAAGGTGCGGTTAGCCTTACTGACCACTTCCTCACATTGGCCACCCATGTTCATCTTGGAATCAATAATGACTCCAAGATCCTTTTCTGCCTCTGTGCTGATGAGAAGGGAGTTCCCCAGCCTGTAGGTATGCTGCTGGTTCTTTCTCCCTAGGTGCAGCACCTTGCACTTGTCAGTATTGAATCCCATCCTATTCTTATCCGCCCAACCCTGTAATCTGTCTGGATCTAGTTGTAGCCTGTCCCTCCTTTCTAGTGTGCCCACCTCTCCCCACATCTTAGTGTCATCTGCGAATTAGAACAAGGTGCTTATCACCCCCTCGTCCAAGTCACTGATCAAGATTTTGAACATTACGGGCCCGAGGACCGAGCCCTGGGGGACTCCACTGCCCACATCCCTCCAGGTCGAAAATGACCCATCCACCACCACTCTCTAGGTGTGACCCTCTAGCCAACTTGCGACCCATCTGACTGTGTAGGCATCAATGCCAGAGTCACCTAGTTTTTTAATGAGAATGGGGTGAGAGACAGTGTATTTATAAAGATTATGGAAAACAGACACTTGATTTCATCCTTTTCAGTTGCTCATCTATTCTTAGTACAAGGAGCATGCATGCCAGGTGTCAGGTTGCCTCTTGTTCTCTTGCTATATGCTGTCCATAGCCATCTACTTCATGATGGAAGTAGATTTAATTTACCTAATCCTAGTCTTATTAGCTACAATCCCGCATACATCCATCATACAGTTGGCCTGTTTTTTCCCTTCACCATGGAAGGTTTGGACCCTGCACATGGTACTTTGTGGTATTATGGAAAGGTGAACAATGAAATTAAGTGCATGTGCAGTCCAATTATCTTCGTTCATGTGCCAAAAATTAGATGCATGTTCAAGTACTTTTTAATTTATAAAATCAGTACCCAAAAATAAGCCTAACTGATTCAGAAGTGAACCAGTTATCACCACCATTTCCATCTATATAAACTAAAGCCTCAGAATATGTCTTGCTGTCTTCTAGACCTATGCATGAAGATGGCTTTCAAGCTAAAATCATTTAGCCAAATAGCTTGCACTGCTATTTTAATATTAAAAATCTGCATGATAAAATGACCAAAGGTCCATTTATTTTTTTCTTCTGTTCTTCACTGTACAGTGTTAGCAGATTAGTATGCGTTTGCCCACTCCTACCCTCTTGATGACAGCAGTATTTTAGGAGGTGTGTTTACCTAAGCTGAATGATTCTTCACAAATCTCTCTTCCCACCACCCCCTCCCTCCCACTCCTCCTCCTCCCACTGCCTCAACTAGAACAGAATGCTGAAAAACAGATGGTAAAGCTAGGCTGATCTGTGCAGCCACTGATTTCTCAACTCTGATAAAATATCTTACATAGGCCCTTGAATTTCTAATCCTTCATTCAAAAGACAATGTCCAGTTTTGCTCTGTGTACACTCCTAACTTGGGATACTTTCTATGCAGATGGATCCCTGTGATTTCAGAGCTCTGTTGAATCCAACTTAACAGACCTAAGAAATGGACCTGAAATCTCCAGTTTTTCCCTGTACTGAAATGAGAAAAAAACAGAGTGAGAAGAATGAGAGCGAGAGTGCTAAATGTACTATAGAAAGAATACAAAGAGAGAGAGAGAGTGAGGGTAGATATTACTATTTAAAAAACCACTTTCCTATTTCAGATCGTATCATTAAAAATCACCATAGTCTCTTTGGAATGTGACCCAGCCAAGAAATCAACTGGGAAAGCCTGTCGAGCTTTTATTTATCTAGCTATCTATCTAGCAAGCAAATGTGCCTTTAGTGCCAATGAGAGAGAAAAGCTTTTTGTACAAATAAGCTGCCTTTGCATCACTGTTTGCTTCTTAGGTCTTTACTTGCCCCTTCTGCTTCCTCTATGTATGCATAAAAATCCCTGCATAGTAGACCAGACTACACACATTCTCCTTTTCAAACAGTAGAAACAAACATTTTAAGAGTAGCCTTTGGGGTGCTGTGGCAAATGTCATTTTGTCTCTAAACATCCTCCTCTAATAATCCAGTACTATATTTCCTGCTAGATGCCCTTTCAGTTTTATTTATTCAGGTTGTGATGTTAAGACAAATAAAAAAAAAGTTACAGGCAAGCCCTATAATAAGAGAACCCTCAGCAATTTTTATGACTCAGTAGTAAAGGTCTTACATTTGGCTATTATTTTGTCTTGTCTCACTCTTGCTTCCATTTTTAATAGTGGTTTCATTTGCAATCTAAATCAGAGATTATGAAATCTTTAAAGCAGCACCATGCTTGTTTTTATTTGATTGTATATGAGACTTTATTTCCCATCCTTTAGTCTTCCTGCAATAGAAACACTTTTAAAAAATGAATGGTGGCAAATTGAAGTAGCTAAGCATAATGTCAAATTACCATTTTACTTGGTGAGTTCCTAAAAGTATAAATATTATTTAGATAATATATTCCAAATCTGTACAGGCATGTTCTTTCCTAAGATGTAAATGTCTGCTGTAATTAGAGGCACTTGAGTTCTAAAAATATTAATGCACAGTATTTTGGCAAGAACATCATGTTTGCTTATCTATGCTCCATGCTGTCATATTATTCATTATTTGCAAGACATTGTTAGAGTTCATGTATCCTGTTGGGAGACAGGTATTTTAATAAATTTAAGCACCATTTCCCTGAAATACTGTACAAGAAGGTGTGTTCATGATCACCAGTTAGCCAGTCAAGAAGCAGGACCAATCCTGATTCAGTACTGCTCAGTTTGAAAGGAGGCATTTTTCACCTTGACATAGATTAAAACAACCTGGTTACTGCAGTAATGTCTGAAGCCTAGAAATGGTCCAGATATATATAGTAGACCATCTGGTGAAACAAATTGCAGGTTCCAGCAGGTTGGAAAACAAGTTGTAGCAGGGACGAGTTGAAGGGTGACCTCAGGAAGCTCAATGCCCTTGGAGAATTTTGCAATAGCTCTGTGTACACAATGTATCTCATGGCTGAAAGCAGAAGCACTGAGCACACAGTTCTTCCAAGAAAGATCTGATTTCTTGCAATCCAAATAGTGTCCCTTTATAACTGAACAGAGGTCTGTGCATGAGACATCTGGGGAAAGCCAGAAGACTACATACTTCAGCTAAACCCCATCCCCATCTCCTACTTACCCTGTATTTTGTAGGTGGGTTGGGGATGGTGATTAAAGCCAGGTACAGACATTACACTTTAACAGGTATAAGTGATTGGAAACTGAGATATACCCATAACAGAACAGAAGTTTGGAACACAGACTGGTTTAAAAATGGCAGAATCTAGTCTAAAATTATAACCCCCCCCCCCCCCTAAAAGAATCAAAATAAAAAATTAACCCCCCCCCCCCCCCCTAAAAGGTGAATGTATCTTCTGTTCACTACTGATCTAAACTACACTCCTTACAGAAAACTGTAACTTAGATTGATTATGCCCTGGGCTTTTTGAATGCCTGTACCTAGCATTAGGAGGTTTGCCCACACTCCGCACTACAGAAGAGGTCTCCCAGAACAGAGAAAATTTAAGTTATCCAGACCTGGCTGCTGTCCTAGTTGCTGTTTTTGTACTGACAGGGTCCAGCTTTCATAACCAACCAAACACAAATGAACCTTAGGCGCTACATAGACATGAAGCAAAAAAGGATCCCTGCCCCAGATATATTAAATTATAAGTGTAAAACGAGACAAAATAGATACAGACACATAAGGGCATGCAAAGAAACAAAGACAAAGCATTGATCAGCATCATAGGCAGTGTTCTTAATGCAAGTTTCTTGTAGGCAGCACAGAAAGGAGGGATTCAAAGGAGAACAATGAGTTTTAGATAGGTTTTCAGGGACTACTTTCCAAGTATGAGAGGTGGCATGACAGAAAGCACAAAATTGCTTGTTAGAAAATCTAGTTAGTGGGCTACAGAGGCTGACATCATGAGCCAAGTGGAAACAAAAGGCAAGGCCCAGATAGAAGAAAGATGACTATGGGGCATAGATAGGCAGTGAAAGGCCTTGAATATACTGAATCTGATGTGCTTGAGAGCAGCTGCAGGAGGTGCCCCTGGAGCAGCCCAACTGTCCTATTTCCAAACTCAGCATATGTGAATTCAGGCAAATGGGTGGGGCTTGCTCTGGAGAACCTTTCTTGGAAATGCCAGAGACACAATTTAACCATACCTGAAAGTAAAGGTTGACAGCTTGGGTTTGATGCAATGAGGACGGGTGAGGAGCCAGTGGTACAATGCATAGGGATGTGCAACATAAATCAAGATTATTTACTATGAAGTGATTCCAGCAACAGGATTCCTAGAAAGGCAAGGTTGCATTTGTCAAGTCCGGAATGAGAAATGCTGCAATAATCAAGAGGGGAGATGATGAGAGCCTGGACATTTATTTTGGCTGTGGACCAATTCTGCACAACACAGAATCTGAAAGGTATTTCTCCTATCGATTTGGCAACAATCTATAGGTAACAAATACACTTGAAAAATATGAAGAATGGGAGATGAGCAATTCAATAACCCAAAAGGGTCCAAATATGTCAAGTTGAAATCTTTTTTTTTTTTCAAAATTAAAACAGGACTTTTCTCAAAAAGAACATTTCTATAAGAAAGGTTGATTTTGACTATTTTTACGTAAGTTTGATCAAATAAACCAAGAATTTTTTTCAGTTTTCATCAACTAAAAGCTGAAATGTAGATGATCTGCTATTCGATTAAAATAAAAATGGGAAAAAATGGCTTTAAACCTTTCATTTAAATTTTGGCACAAATGGTAAATTATTTCTGACCAGTTCTAATTAACTACTAATGAATCGTTTGGCCAGCTCTAGTTACAGTCCATAAGCCATTTAACAAGCCAAAGATTCTTTGACCATGCCTACACAATACAATGAAGTGCCAAAGAGTTAGAACTAAATATTCATCGAGGCTATTCAGCTTAAGAACAGTGCAGTGACAATGGAGCTATACTGCTTCTAGAAAACCAAGTTAACTGATCTGGAGTTGTTCAAGTATCTTAGCTGGATCTCCTACCTGGGCTTCCAACTCAAGCCAAAGACTGAATAAGACTTCTAAACTGTAAAAGTGTATCTACTGTTAGAAACACTCCTTCAGATGGGATTAATTCTATGATCATCCTAGCAATTCTGGTTGCTTTATTTTTTCCAAAATTTCTTAAACTTTTTCTGTCATTCAGTTAGTCTATGAACACACTCCAATCTTATAAGTCTTCAAAACTCTGTTCGGCTATTTCATATCAGTTCTCCTGGTGCTCCCCAGGCTGTATCACTTTCATCAAGCTGAGTTTGAAACAGCCTGCTCTGAAGGTCTCCAACTCAAATATATCTACTAGTTTACTATTTCCAGGCTGTGTTGAGTCTATTGTTTTTGTCAGAGTGCTTGCTGATACTGATGAGCAATGAAGCTTTTAGATTCAGTAATAGTCAGTGCTCCATCTGTTGCAGAAACCAGTGTCACCATCATTACTAGCTTATGAATAAAATAGTACTTGAACTACTTAGCCTCTTGTTTTACTTCTTCAGTTGTAGTGCCATCAAAATATTTGCTTTTTTCTGCTGCTTTCAGACACCATATGTACTACAATCGTCAACTCCGCTGTGTCAAACAAGCATCAGTCTGGAACTAAAAAAGAACATGAACACAGATTCAAATAATCTTCCAATTGCTGACAAACACTTTCCAATAGTGATTCATCTCATCTAGTTACTGCATGTGTATCAAATCACATATCATAAATTAAAGACTGAATTGCTTGTTTATTTTGGAAAACTTGGAGCAGGTGTTGCTTTTCACTCCACCTTACCCTCAGTGAAAGCCTCTTTTTATATTTTGCGATTAAAAGCAACACTGAAAGAAACTCTCCTGGCCCCTTCCTTTTTTTTTTTTAATGGTTCTTAAACTTTTGATCCTACAGAAGTTGTTGTTAATATGTTCTTCTTTACTATATCCATGAAATGGTCCATACTGCAAGACACACAGGGTCAACTTACTGCAAACAAAACAAGTCTAAATGACTACATTTTAGTTTTCACTTACCATACAACAAGAACACAACCTGTTACTGTGAGCATCTGTTGCACAGTAAAAGTCATCTACCACCTTTCAACAGCTTCAACTGACCTACCCTTATGGACTTTTTAAAAACAAAATATCTTTATTTTTTGCACACTTGTTCCCCCCAAATGTCCATTTTGTTAAAAGGCCATCTTCTGTCAGAAACATTGTAATGGAAAAACTTTTTGAACGGCTTTCCAAAGACTGCTTTTTAGGGGATTAAAATAATAAATATTTATAACCACTTTTTTTAGAGCAAGATTGTGTTCCTGCTTTATTGGAGTGTGTTTATCTTTTAATAATACAGCTTTACCTCTATTGTTGTCTTTAAATCCCATTTTAAGAAACAAAGGTTCTATTTTCATGAACATAGCTTTAATAATTATGGACAAGCAATAGATATGCCCCTTCAAATATCTGTGTATATAAGCAGACTTCTTCCTAATAACTCAGTTCCAAGTGACATAAGCACTTTTTAAGCAAAACCTAGTTGTTTTTCTTATCCTTATCACTAGTTCCTCAAGTGTTTTTATTAAATTCTACCATGTATAAATGGCATATTATAAAAATAATTATATTTTTAATAGAAGTTTCTCCAGAGTGATCTGAATTATCAATATATGATTTTATGCGAGGCTATTCAGTTAGGAACAAGCTAAAATATGCATTTAGTGAATCCTTTTCTGAATAATCAAATAGCCTGCATTTTCTATGAAAGCATTTAAGATATTAATATAGACAGTTTAACATTATGCATTATAATTCTAGCTGCTTTAAGGTAGGTCTTCATTTTATGAAAGTTTTATTGAAGGATATTTTGATAGATGTAATGTTATTACTGTTCTACTGTTAATAACATTACTGTTCTACTGCAATAAAAAAATATATAGCAGCAAGGCTATTACATAATAAAAGCACTTACTTTTTGTCTTTAGAAAATCAAAACAACCATTTACGTCTTGAAATAGAAGTTGTGACTAAAATCAGCTTTAAACTGGTGGACATCTGTTTAAATTCCTGAGCAAGGGTAGTTTATGGTACTACAGGACTAAAAAAAAAATATTCCTCATATGCTGTTGATTAGATAAAACTACCTTCTTTAGTTCTTTAGGGTTTGTTTGGTTTTTTAAATCAGCCCTAAAATGTTCTAGAACAAGATATCTCATTCTTTCACAAAGATCGTAGTAAGAGAAAAGAATCAAGTGACATCCTTTTTTTTCCTTCCTGC
>NW_005841854.1:3865208-3867231 GCF_000455745.1 Alligator sinensis | reverse complement strand
CCTGCTGACCTATTTACAGTTTCAGATACAAATGATATCATTGACTTCAATGGAAGGCCTTTCTTGGGTGATAAGCTATTCCCAAAAAGGTCAATAAGAAGATATCTGTGAGAGAAGAGTTTCTTTTGAGACTAGCTATTAGCCATAATTTTCAATACAAGTCATATACTGTTTATGCTCAACTTGAGCCTTATAGGTATGTCCACGTTCAGGTGTATTTATTCTGTTTTCAGGAAGTAAAAGCTCAATCAAGTGCTATGATTAAGAATAGGAAAACAAATAAGATTCCCCTTTCCATGGTTACCCAAAAGAGTGCCCGTTATCTTCAGAAATGTAGTATGCAAACGTATTGTAACACAATTATATTTCATATAGGGGATACGGTGCACCCCAATTTTGTGAAATGCCTCTAACATATAACAAATTGGATTTTAATACCTGCTTACATTTAACACCTCCTTGAAGATTTCCCTAAATTAAGGCCAAATCAGAACTCAACATGCTATTGGATACAGATATACAATAAAGCACTTTATTTTCCTGCTTACGTATTTGAGGGAAATATTTAATAGCAATACAGAAAGATCAAGTCAAAACTTTGTAAGGTGGAGATAAATACAAGTCTAAAATAAGGTACAGAAACAAGGTCTGAACGTACACAGTAGGACATCTACATTAATGCAGAAAGAAAGATCCTTTTTAACTTGTCTGGAAAAAAACAAAATGAAATCAAATCCAGTCATGAATCTACATTCATTACAGAGTATTAGAAACCATGGGAAAAATGAGGGGGAAGAAGGGGAAATGATGGCCCAGATTCTTATGTTTGTACCAGTTTATCAAGCTATCAATGAAATCCTACCCTCTTGTGAGTAAACATTTCTCTCTGACTCATGAAATGAGTCTTTGTCTGAAGAGGCACCTGTATCTGTGAATGTCTGATTTTAAAAATGATGCCATTTTATGCTGGTTAATATAATAATAGTATGTGGCATAATTCATCAGTTTAAAGTATTCTTTTCTGTCAGCTGGGACATCTGCTGTCATTTTAAATGGCAGCTTTCCAACCTGAACATTTAAAGCAGATGGAAGCATCGTGCATTGTCAATGTCTTAGTAATGCTAATTTATACAAAAAAATCTTTATTCTGCCTTTTTCTTTTTCAAAGGAATATGGTAAAGTGATCCTGTCAGTCTCACAATACTTCATAGCATGGCAGATAGCAACCATATATAAACTGTGAACAAGCCTGCTGTAATATCTTATGTTAACATTTTATCACCAGAATTGTTGGACACTAGTGATAACTACTTTATGTAAAATTGCATTATTCATTTTAGTGTAACCCCCATTTAAAGGCCTTGTTACCTGTTACACTCTGAGCTGCTCAAATGTTGATGGTTGATAGTGCTAGCTCAAATTTAGAGCAGTCACACATTCAGACCAGGGGCCTGGAGGACTGAAAGGTAAGAATCTCCCACACTTCTGGCCTTCACCCCTGCCTCACAAGGCTTCCCCAGTTCCCCCTCACTCCTGGAGTTCTCCTCCTGCTCCCCCCATTCCCCCTCCCTGCTAACTTGTAGCTGTGCTGTCTGTCCCAGGGAGGAGGCATGGAAGGGTTAATCCTCCCTGTTCAGCCCACACCTCCACCACTGCCAGGTTGCTGCTCTTCTCTGGGCTGAGCCCAACCCGAGAGCAGCAGTGACAACTGGGTTGGCAAGTTGGGTCCCATATAGCTGAGCCGGTAGGGAGCCGCGCTTCCGAGCCGCGCAGCGTGAACAGAGCGCGCCAGCGTTTGCGCAGGCGTTCGCGCCAGCGGGCGGGCAGGAATGGTCAAGAGAGAGACTTCTGTACGGGTAGGGCGTAGACACCAGACAGATCTACAAACAGCAGCTTAGAATGGTGTCTACGAGGAGTGCTGCTAGGGCCTCTCCCCAGGGGGACAAGGCTAACCGGGGCTGGTCTGAGGCCTCCACCCAGACCGAGCCCATGGGGGAGCTGATGTCCCCCTACCTCCTGGCCT
>NW_005841854.1:3836765-3861343 GCF_000455745.1 Alligator sinensis | reverse complement strand
CATATGCAGGGGGTCAGAGTCGATGATCTATTGAGGTCCCTTCCAACCCTAACATCTATGAATCTATGAATCTATAAGTTAATCCTTCCCTTCCTGCTCCCCCAGGACAGACGCACTGTAAGCTGGGGGAGGGGGGAATGGAGGGGAAGTGAGCAGGGAGCTGGAGAGGGTGGCGGGGGTGGGGGGGTGACATTGGGCCCAATGTGGGCCAGAGGGTGAAGGGGGTGGGTGGGGTAGCCTCAACTGAGGTGTAGCCTAAAGTGGCTATACCTTAGGGTAGCATGAACTGGGTAACACAGATCAGAGGCAATCCTGCCCTGGAGTGGTGTAACTCTGAGCCATCTAATTAATCCTTAAAACTAGTTCCAGGTGTTAAGGTGTGGACAATACAGGTGTTAAGACAGGGGCGGGTAATTATGTTGGACAGAGAGCCACTTACCAAGTTTTGGCAAGCTGTTGAGGGCAGCATGGGTAGCCCTACCCCTTGACAGGTGACCCACCCCCAGGTCACCGTCTTGGGACTGGACCCCCTAACCCCTGACCTTTGCCACCAGAAGTACCTTCCCTTGCCTCTGGAAATACTCCTTTCAGCAAGGGATTTTGCAATCTCAGAACCAGAAACATACCAAATTATATTCCAAAAATCAAACATCTACATCATTCATTAATTTGATTTAAAAAAATGTTTTTGTCCTGATTTACATGTGTTTGTGTAGTGTACATAAAGGTGATTGCACAACAGCTTAAAGGGTGGCTGGGTGTGGATCTGTGGGGGGATGGTGGCTGGGGTATGTAAGGGGGTGTGGGTGTGAGGGTCTGCGTGTATGGCAGTGCAAGGGGGTGTGGGTGCATGTGGGACTCACCCTATGAACACACACACACACCCCTCTCTCTCCCTCCCTACCTCATTGTGTGTGTGTGTGTGTGTGTGTGTGCGCGCGCGCACGCGCGCGTGTGTGTGTGCGCACTGTGCCTCCCTCACTCACACTCACACTCTGTCCCTCCCTCATTGTGTGAAAACACACATCCACTCTCTCCCTGCCTCATTGATCTTTCTGTCTCTCTTTCCCCCTCCATCATCACATGGACACAAACACAGGCACACACGCACACTCCTGCTCCTGGCCTTGGGGTACCAGTGTGGGTCCCATGTTCCCATGGTCTGAGGATGCAGTTGGGGGCCACATGGCGCTGACGCAGCCAGTGGGCATGCAAGGAAGCAGTGACAGTGGCTGCAAGCAGGGGCTTCCAGTTGTGGGGGAAGGGGTGGGAGGGGGCTGAGGGTGGGGCTTGGCTGAGCTAGCTCTGCAGCTGCATCCTACTGCTCCTTGCTCCTGTCATCTTTGACAAGCAACCAGGAGTAGATAAATATTAATTTTCTACATTTTTAGGGCCCCTGTTGCATGGATAGAATGGCCTGGTGGACCAGATTCACTCTTCGAACCGTATTTTGCCCTCCCCTGTGTTTGGAGCTCCAGGAGCTACCCAAAATTACCGTGTAGCAAGACCTTATGAGCCCCTTGCAAATTTCCTAACATTCCATCCTGTACCAGAAATATAATTTCAGTTCCTGCTTGAAGATTTTTCCCCTCCAACTGGAAAATGATTAGAGTATTTCTCTTAAGTGGCCTACAGCCAAAACCTCTGTGCTAAAATATCCTTAAGATTTACAGTTAGAATTTGCAAAGCTTAGGTATTCAACCTATTTCAGTTCATACAGGGTGCATCTACATGTGCCCCTGACCCCACCGTTTTTACTGTACAGTCATTTAGGACTTGCTTTAGCAAGTGCTTTAGCAAATACTTAATGGCTGTGCAGTAACAGCCATTATGGCATAGTCCCAGTGTTATATGGATAATTTCCGACCCTACTACACAATAGCAAGCTACTGTTCAGTAGCATCAGTGTCATGGTGTGTGCCTGTTGAGAGCAAATTAAGGTGCTAATGGCTGGCTCATTTAGGTTGGTAAGGTCATTCACAGGTGAGACTGTAAGTAGGACCAATGATGCCATGCTGGTCCTAAGTTTAGTAATTTTCCATATGACACCCTTAGATATAATGAATAAAGTGCTGTGTGCACACCCACATGCTGGTGCACTGCACTGCGGTTGCACTACCCCTATAAAGGGTTTTGATTGACAGAAACTGTGTGTGTGTGTCTGGGCATGTGTGTGTGGGACTGGGCGCGTTTGAGCTTGGTGTTTAGGGTGCGTGGTGTGGCTGGACTGTGAGAGGAAAAAAAGTCAGGGTGCTTGTGGACAGAAAGGAGAGAGAGAGAGAGATGGAGAGGCTGAGTTGCCAGTTAACTGTGTGGACTGCGAAAGTTCCTGGTGCCAGGGCCAGTCACCGTGAAGGATCCTCTGTCCACCACTGGAGCAGGAAGGGTTGGCTTCCCAGGCTTTTCTCTCCAGGTGCATCTTTCATGCAAAGTAGTGGTCCTCTGCTCTGTTTGGCAAGCATTACCCCATTCCCTCCTGGGTATTAAGGCTCTTTTTCTTCTCGGCGTGTGTCCAACGAAGATTAGAAACCACTGCCTGAGGTGTAATCATCTCCGCTTCAACAACGAGAGCCAAACAGAATAAAGTTCCCCTGTCCTTTATAATAAAGTTCAGTCCTCTCATTTTAGTTGTTGTAGTTAGGTATCAATATAGAATTTGACAGATAATTACAACTGTTAGGACTAAATGTGTTCTTGTGTAGTTGTATACTTACCTGTTCATGTCAGTTTTATTGTGTTTCTGTTTAATTGTATACTTACCTGTTCTTGTCAGTTTTATAATAAACTGTTCCATTTGTGTATTACAATTCTTCCTATTAGTGATTATTAATTAAACCAGTGACAGATATGGACAGGGCCAAGATCCGCCTTACCTTTCGGGGAGAAATCTGAGGAGAAGCGGTTGTTTAGGCCAGCTTCAAGATTTGGTTTAAAAAGGCACAATTTTTCCCGAACATGCCTGCCAATGCTACGTCAATGTAGCAACAAGCTACATTGCCATACCTTATTGCCACTGTGACATAGCATCTTATGTAGACATGCCCACATAGTTTCTTAATGAAAAATAAACTTGAGGGACTTAAAAGCATCTGGGTTTGGATAGAGATGTTTTCATGTTAATTCCAAGCATTATTTATTTGCATTGTACTAGCATCTAGAAACTGCCAATAAAGAATCATTGAATGAGGGCACTGTATGAGTAAATTATAAAAAAACATGACCAGTACCTCCTTTTGCAAAAGGTAGATAGGAGATATATAACAAATGGAGAAAACACACAAATGGAGTGGGGTGGGTTGATAGAAGAAAGCAGTAGTAAAGCAGATTTGAGCAGATGGTGGAAGTCACATGAAGTTAGCATTCATTTTACTAGATGGAAAAAAAAAGAGTAGCATGCTTTTGGAGATGTCATTTTTCATGCTATATATCTCTGTGTCCATCTTTACATTTTTAACATCAACAAGTTATTTCCTGTTTCAGTATTCTTATGTGAAGAGGGTGCCGAATCAAACAGTATTGTCAATGAGGAGAAAAACTTGCTACTCTGGGTACAAATATCATCATTACATGTGCAGATCAGAAGAAAAAAAAATGTCCCTAATAGGTGGAGTAGAGTCTGAGCATCCTTCCCAGAACTTGTCTTTAAATAGAATTTTAGGGTCTGATTTGATATTAGATGTAATTACCTCAATAGAAAAAGCACACGGAGTTAGTATTTCAATTTATCACAATAACCAGTTACAATGCCCTTACAGTTATAATGCCCTTGCTCATCTTACTGCACAAATCATTCCATTTATTTCAAGAGTACTACTTGTGGCATGTGACCCTATTCAATATGAGAAAAAACAACATAGTCTGGCTTCAGCAGACAGGAGTAAAAAATGGAGAAATAGTAAAACCTAGTAACACTGGTACCAATCAAGTTTTTTAATGACAAAAGAAAATTAAGCCTTCAAGCCTGAGAATTAGGTTTCATTATACCTTAGAGATGCTACCAATTCCTTGAACATCATGCACCTTTTAAACACACTGAAACTGCTCCTACATTTAAGTAGTCCCACATAGACACATATTTTATATAAAAACTGTCTAATTCAAAGGTGGGGGGGGAAGAGAAGGCTAATAATCATTGGTCACCCACCCCCAACTACTCCAGTGCCTCCTGAATTTATTATACAAACAGTTCTTCAGATCCTCTAGTGCAGTGGTTCTCAACCTTTTTTGTACCAGGACCCATTTGTAAACATCAGTGGCCAGTCCCGACACAGTGCCCCTCACTCCTGACCCACTGCCCCCTTGGCCTCAGGCCATGGGGAATGGGGTGGGTGTGTGGAGCAGGGGGGTCCACAAGCAGCCTCTTGCAGGCTGGAACTGTGCCAGCCTGCAAGGGAGGCAGGCACACTAAACGATGCTGTGGTCACACTAGAGGATAGGCTGGTGATTCAGGCCAACCTGGACAGGCTTCCAAGGTGGGCAGATCAAAACCTGATGGCATTTAACGCTGAGAAATGCAAGGTGGTGCTTGGGAAAAAAAAAATCTATTATAATTATAGGCTTGGCAGTGCTACACTTGCTAGTACCATGTTTGAAAGGAACTTGCGGATCATGACTGACCACAAGATGAACATGAGCCACCAATGCAATGCCATAGCCAGCAAAGCAAACAGAACCCTGGCTTGCATCTGTAGATGTGTCTCAAGCAAGACCCAGGAAGTCATCCTCCCACTCTCCTCAGTCCTGGTGAGGCTGCAGCTGGAGTACTGCATCCAGTTCTGGGCTCTGCACTTTAGGAAAGATGTGAAGAAGCTCCAGAGAGTCCAGAGGAGAGCCACGCACATGATCAGACAAGAGAACAAGCCTGCCCCCAGAAGTGGTGCAAGAACCTTCTCTGGACACCTTTAAGACACATTTGGATGCTTATCTTTTTGGGATCATTTGACCTCAGCAGACTTCCTGCCCCTTGGGCAGGAGGCTGTACCCAATGATCTTGCAAGGTAGCTCCCAGTCCTGTCTATGAAATTTATTACATCTTTGAGAAGCCATGGTTTTCCACATTTTTCTTTTTTAATCAAGAATCACTTTTTAAAGTGTGTTAAATTGTTCATTTTTTAAATTTGTTCTTGATCCTTTCATGTACACTTTTGGGCCACAACCCACAGGTTGAATAACGCTCTAAAGTTCCTCTGAATTAGTCAAAGTCCTGAAGGACATGTCACTTCCTGCAAATAAGTTAATGCCATGTGCAACTCAAAGAAGTGATTAGCGTGGAACAAATATCACACGTCTCTCTTAATTATAAGGACATGTAATTGAATTCACTTGAAAAGTCCCTGTCCAGGAGACAGCGGGAAAGCACCACAGTAAAAACATGCTGAATCATATTGGAACAAGGTTAGCATGGCCCCATTCCACAACAGAGCAAATTTCTTCCACACCTTCTTAATAATGTGTTGAGAATATATTAGCTAACTAGAAAAAAAAATCTCTTTGAAATGGAAAAAGTGTCTGCACATTAAATTGATTAGGTTTCACTTGTCTTCCTATTTATTGTGTGTCTTTTTCTAACCTCAGTTAACTTTGACAATCTGCAAGTCTAAAATAGGCAACTGAACTACTCTTAACTGAACCAGTGAGATAGCTTATAGTTCGTTTATAGATGAGATAGATGAGATAGTTTCGTTCTGAACCACTGCACTTTTTCCCTATCTTCCCACTAGTGCCGTTCTGTACTCTTTCCATTTCCATGCTTAGTAGATGCCTTTTCCAGATCTAACAGTCCCAGAAACATCTGCGAGGTATACATAGGCAACTTGTAACTGTTGATAACGGAGGGGGACACAATTTAAAGGTTCTGGTAAAAATGGGGAATGGAGGTGTGGACCCCCTTTGGATCTTTGTTTCTGTCTCTCAGTGGTGCTGGAGCCTGCCTGAGGCAGCAGCTGGGACAGGATGAGGTGCTGCTGGCACTCAGGTGTCCCCTGGCCACAGGAGGAACTCCAACACATTGTCTATGAGCGTATGTAGTGTTTTCTCCTGCTTAAACTTCCTTGTCCTAGATTTCTTTCCTTTGCTACTTTAAATGGATTTGTGTGACATAAAAACAGTATACGTATGATGAGACAACAACCCCGCCCATGCACAGCACGGTGTCTCTGTGGCAGCCCCAATGCTCAGGTCTCTGCTGTGCACACGGTGTTGCCATGAAAGTGACAGCAGCAGCAGGAGCCAGTAATGAACGGTCCCTTTGATGCTGGGTGGAGCGCCTTGTGACCACTCCCCAGCGCCCCCTCCCCTTCCTGCTGCTTGCCAGGACCAGTATTCTGCTGTGGGCTTAATCTGGCAGGCAGGCACAGGGACCAGATTACACTTGCCAGGGCGCTCCAGGCACACAGCTGTAATTATTGGCTACAACAACCAAAAAAAGCCGATAGCTGACCACATCATTTCTCCTTTTATCAGTGCCGATCCAATAGCCAACCGATATATTGGTGTACCCCTAGTTAGTTTTTTTTAAAATCTTTTTACAGCTATTTTTCCTGACGTTGCACTGAAACTGTTTTGTTGCATTGCAGACGATATTTTACACCCTTCCACGCCTTTCAGAACTTGTTGAAGATGAGTGGATCTCACTTTGTAAATTTACCAGATTCACTAGCATTCCTTTGCCATCAACATATCAGTGGTATCATTCTCGAGCTGAACTTCTTGACCTAAAGCCAAGTGACTGGTCTCAGCAAGACAAGGGTAAACTATAAACATGTAATACTTTAAGTATAATGGATGTGTATTAGTGGTAGCAGTGTATTTGCTCTACAAAATTTAATTTTAAAATCTTGGGAGAGAAATTTATTTGTGTGATGCTATTAAGGGTATCTCATATTCAAATTAGCATAATGTGTACAGATTAATGAGGACATGTGACTCTGAGAGAGAGAGACACTGTTTGGGGCATGTTACTTTACTAAGACACTGAGCAGTTGCATTATAATACCAGTATTTTCCATGTCTATACAACTAATCCTAACACATCTTCTTAGGTTCAAATTCAGTTGAAATGGATAACCAAACAGAATGGACTGATGTTCAGAAAAAGATTATCCCTTGGAAAAATAGCATTCCTGATTTAGACCTGGAACTGGTATTTCAGGACCGTGCTGCTAAACTTGGTAAATCAAACAGTAGACTGATTGTAGTGGCTTCACTTATTGATAAACCCACAAATTTGTGTTGAGAGCATGGTCTCTGAAAGGTCAAGTCAAGATTGTGTAGTATTCCCTAAGGTTTTGCTGAACCATCTCTGGATCTAAATATACTGTGAGGAATACGTCTTATTAGTAGGCAAAGAGATTTTTTCCCCCCTCCTGTTATTGAAGACATTCACATTTTTTTTTTTTTTAATTACTGCTCTCTTTCTCTTTTCTGTGTTATTTTTTGTTACTTTCACTCCTGGTTTAGTAGTTGATCTAAACTCTCTTCGCATATTCAAATCCTCCTAAGAGCCAGACTGGAGTCATCTGGATTGAGACCTAACCAAAGTGTATTCTTCATTCCCCTACCGTCCTATCCATTTTTCTTCTCTTCTCCTTTGTTTCCCCACCATCTGTTTCAGCAAAAATCTTGCATTTGTCCTGAATATGTGAGGACAACTAAGACGTGTGTGCCAACACATCATAGGAAAATTAAGTGGATTTACTTGAGAAGTGAAATGTACCCAGACATGCTATCCATTACCCTCATTTTGGATTTCTATTTTCTTGTTTCAGCACTCCTGGGAAAAGGAAATGTTGCTGAGAAGCTTCTTGAGCCTCCAGGCAGCTTTGAATAAAAAATGTTTTTGGGTAAGCATCACTGTCCTTCCAGGTATGTTTGTCAATTTCTATATATATATATATAGGTATCTTTCTACACTAACCATATTTCATTGTTGTTCATTCTGTTTGTATTTGGGACACAGTAAACTCTATGAAACTTAATTTTTCCATATTCGGGACAAATTCTTTTCATATTGCTATTTGGTAACTCATTTCTGAGGGGAGGGGCCTTGGACCAAGACCAGGTGAAGTCCATTTTGGATGCTCTTGGTTTTTCCTTGAATAGGATGTTTGGAAGCCAGGAGACAAGTGGTCCACTATAGGTCCTGTATGTGCAGTTTGCCTGACACATGAGGCGGCCTGGACTCCAGTTTTATACCAGCTAAACACCTCCAAAACTGACTCTGCAGGATGAGTGCAAGCATTCTCTACGTCCAGGAGAATTATTTAACCTGTTGGGTAGTGTCCTAGCTAAATTCCAGATATTAAAATGGGATAGGCTGAAACAGTTCACACTCCACTGATGTTTGAAAGGATGCTTTAAATAGTGCATTTCTTTAGTGCAGACAGATTCTAATTCTGTGAATATTAGTCAGAAGATAAACTGTTTCTTTTCGTTAGAAGGAAGATTTGTGAGGTAATGAAGTATCTTTTGTTTGAATAACTTGATGGTGAGAGGATAAAAGTTTTATTTTTTAGATTTAGGATAAAGCATCCTGTGAATTATAACTGTTATTCTCATCACAATCTCTTTCTCTGATCTGCGCTTAAACATGTACTAATTGACATGGTTTAAGAATGATACTTGCAGAAAATCGAAGTCCACCTTACTAGCAATATCTTTCATGAGAATCAGAATTCTCTTCAGAGAATGTTTATAATGGCATCACAGATACAGAGATGATAAAATAGATACAGCACATAGCATTTACCTACTTCTATAACTTCTGCTCCTGCATCTGCAATTGAGGATGATCGCCTAGCAACAGACCATATATAGTTTCACTCTAAGAGGGAGAACATAAGGATTGAAAAACATGGTAGAAATATATTAAACACTCTCCTAATACTGCTCTTCTGTGTGAGTAGTTGCTGAAGATACAGAGACATATTTTGCAATCATAAATGGAAAAAGAGGGTGCTTGTGATTTTAAATGTTGAGAGCACTACAGAAGTTTTAAATGATGACAGCACTACAGTAGTGCTTATTACACAACAGAGCCAGAAAAAGAATAGGCACCACCAAGCAATCTGGGAGAAAAAATCATAGTCTTAATACCTCTGCATTTCATTTTCTTCCCAGTAAGAGTTGGTGAATTAGTATGCTATGTACAATACAGGATTTTCTTTTTCTCATTTCATTATAATCACTGCTTACTAACTGGATGACTAAGTAAAAAAGAGGATAAATATGTCTATAAACACTGGAATAGTAGAACAACTTCACAATTAGTCTCTCCTGTTATTTATGGCATCAGCACTGCTTTATCCCTCTGGACTATTACTGCAATAATGGACTATACATTATACCTCAGCTTCAGTTACTTGAGTAATAGGTCACTATTTGATAGGAATGCCAACATTTTCATAAGGAAAAATAAACACACCTATTCTAAAACATGCATAAGAAGCACATTGCTAAAAATGAAATTCCTTCCATTTCCAGCTGACTTAGATTAATTTATTTAAAGGAACCCCAAAAGGAGCTGTAAAAAACATTCATGAATCAAAAGTTTAAGATTACGAGATGTAATAAGACTTAAAATCAGCTTGGGATAATTGGCTCAATACATAAAAGCACTTAGCTGCTTGAAGTGCAATGCAGACAGAGGACTCATCTACACAAGTTGCTTTACTGTGCAGTAGAGCAAATTATTGTCTGGTAAGCATCACCATCTACACATGCAAACCCTTACTGGGAACATCTACACAAGACACTAACTGTGTAGTTGCCTGATTCTACTGCGCAGTAGCATGCAGGGCAAAAAGCCTTACTGTCTACACATGGAATGCTATTAGGCCTCAGTAAACTAATTAACACCGCCATAAGATAGTGCTGTCAGAGACAGCACACAGATTTGGGAAGAAGGGCCAGTCAGCTGCAGGCTAGATCCTGCTGGAGCCCAGCTGCCCAGCTCCTCCTCCTGAGTTGCTCCTTGCTTGCACTCCCCTGCCTCTCCCAAAAACCTCTCATACTCCCTTCCTGCTCCTCACAGTTCCCTGCTCCTGGCTTGGAAGGCAAAGAAAGGAGCCATTCCCTCCTACCAGACCTGCCCTGCTCTGGGAGAGAACTTGCCCTGCCTACTGGAGAATTTGCACACGATTGACTACTAGCAGTACAGCTTGCCCCATGAAGCCAACTGCAGCAAAAGGAGAAAACTTCTAAAGTGGATGACTCCTGACTACATCTCAGTATGCCCTGAACCAACATGCCCAACAAAGCAAGGGTAGCTGAAGCCACCCTCCTACATCAGTGCTGAAAGCTGTGCCCCTTTCATCTGGCCCTAGTTATACTATTGGAATAGGAGTACAGCTGCACCTAAGAATCCTTATTGCACCAGTACCAGTTAAAATTAAACAAATCCCCATACTTATATACTGAGGGATCACATTAGCCCTTTTAGCCACAGGTTGGTATTTACTAGCCAGCATCATGCCAAAGTCCTTTTTAGAGCCCTCTTTTTGTAGGATGTAATCACCAATTGCATTGTTTCATAGCACTTGAACCGAGAGGTTACATAGCACTGTCTGAACATTTAAGGAGCACAAAACCTTTTTAATTCACATTACTAATATTCATTTTCTGGTGAATTTTCTTTCAGAAAACTATAGTAGGATCAGAGTAGTGTTATAGTCTTGGTGGTCCAAGAAATATACTAGAGGCAAGGATTTTTTTGGTTTTATTTTTTATTGGACCAACTGTATAGTCAGGGGGCCTGTTAGACAACTTTTCAGACACTAGGGCTAGGGATAGACATTACACACAAACTGGTTTAAGTGATCAGAAATGGGTTTAAACCTGTAAAAGAACTTAAGTTTAGTGCACATAAACCAGTTTCAAAATGAGATAAACCTGGTCGAATATAATAGTAGATTTAACTGATTTAGGTCAAACCCATGTATGCAATGTGTGTCCCAGACCCCTTCCTGGTTTAAGTTAAACCAGAGTCCCCCAGCATCCCAGATACTGTGCAACCTTGGACTGTGCTGTGCTAGGCTGAGTTGTTCTGTCTGCTCAAGAAAGCAGGGCTGGACCCACCCCTTTACTCCCTAGCTAAAGTTCTGGCTGAAACTGCAGGCACAGCAGCATCTGCCTGGCTTCCCCTGTCCCTCCCTCGCCACTTGCTACTCAAGCAGGGATCCCCCCTTCCATCTCCCACAACACAGACTCCAGCCCCATGGACCCTAGGCATGTGGTATGCTAGCTAATGCTGGGAGATTCCTGTGTGTGTGTCTCTCCAATTTCACTGGGATAGGCAGACAGAACAGTGACCACTTAGGGCTTTTTGGAGCTAATCAACAGGTCAGCTGGTAATGTCCCTCCTTCCTTCCCTGGAGAAAGCTATTTAAGAAGAACTTGAACTAATGAGAGAGGCTTTTGTTTTGTTGATGGGTGGATAAATGCTGTTATCAGCTCCCGGCTGGCTCCCTCACCTGTCAGGTTTGCAGACAGTATGAAGAAGCAGGGAGAGGGAGACTGAAAAGCTCAGTATCATCAGATGCATGTACTGTACACCCCTCCCCACTTTGCCTCAGAGTGCTAGCTAGCTGGGGGATGTGGCCTGTCAACACTCCCACCCCTTGAGAAGCAAGTGGGAAAAAGCCTGGGATGGTGCAGGCAGCATGGTGGTTTATACCTCTCCCTAATTTCCCTAAGTTTATACCCCTACCATTCTCATTAAAAAAACTAGGGGACTGCAGGGCTCGGTCCTGGGGCCCGCACTGTTCAACATCTTCATCAGCAACTTGGATGAGGGTGTAAAAAGTACCCTGTTCAATTCACAGACAACACTAAGATGTGGGGAGAAGTGGGCATGCTAGAAGGGAGGAATAGGCTGCAATCAGACCTAGACAGGTTACAGGGGTGGGCGGATGAGAACAGGATGGGTTTCAACACTGACAAGTACAAGGTGTTGCACCTGGGGAGGAAGAACCAGCAGCATACCTACAGGCTGGGGAACTCCCTTCTTGTCAGTGCAGAGGCAGAAAAGGATCTTGGAGTCATTATTGATGCCAAAATGAACATAGGCCGACAGTGTGGGAAAGCAGTCAGGAAGGCCAACCGTACCTTGTCATGCATCCACAGATGCATCTCAAGCAGGTCCAAGGAGGTGATCCTCCCCCTCTATGTGACACTGGTCAGGCTGCAGTTGGAGTATTGCATCCAGTTCTGGGCGCTGCACTTCAGGAGGGCTGTGGACAACATGGAGAGGGTCCAGAGGAGGACCACCCAAATGACCAGGGGTCAGCAGGGCAGGCCCTATGAGGAGAGGTTAAGGGACCTGAACCTGTTCAGCCTCCACAAGAGAAGTCTGAGCAGGGATCTAGTAGCCGTTTACAAACTAGTCGGGGGGGACCAGCAGGCATTGGGGGAGTCCCTGTTCCCCTGAGCACTCCCAGGAAGGACAAGAAATAATGGTCAGAAGCTGGCAGAGGGTAGATTTAGGCTAGATAACAGGAGGCGCTACTTCACTGTCAGGGGAGCTGGGATCTGGAATCAACTTCCAAGAGAAGTGCTGCTGGCTCCTACCCTGGGGGTCTTTAAAAGGAGGCTGGATGAACACCATGCTGGGGTCGTTTGACCCCAGTACTCTTTCCTGCCATGGCAGGGTGTTGGACTTGATGATCTGCTCAGGTCCCTTCTGACCCTACCAAATATGAAACTATGAAACTATGCAACTAATCAGAGATTCCTGCCAGACCCTGGCCCTGCCCCTCCCTGCCTCAGCTCTGCTCAGCACTGTGGCAGGAAATTAAGGACTCCTCTTGTGCCCCTAGCTTCTAGCCTAGGTCACTGAAGTCATGTTCTGCATTTCCTCAGTCCAGAGGGAATGTCTTTACAGTTGCAAACTGGTCCACCCGAGGCAGGTTAGACTAACCTGTAAAGATTAAATCAATTCAGGCTCAGGCTTTTTGAATGTGTCCCCCTAGCCAAAGTCTCCCTCCTTAGGTCTGGGAAAGAAGCAGACACAGCTTCTTGTAAAGGCAAACAGTCTGCTTGAAGGAAGAGAGAGGAGAGCTGTAAAGTAGATGCAAGGAGGCTTTTATTAAGAGTAGCTTCAAAATAAGAGAAACCCAGTAGAAAAGATAATCTAATTATTTTGGAGAGCAAGACCATTCAAGAGGGAAAAGAACTGTTATTACCCATGGAGTGCAGAGAGATTATCAGAGATAACAGGTAGATTGTAATGAGCCATAACAGCACTGGCTGTGTTTAGCCCATTGTTTTGGGATCTAATAAGTTTATAATGCTTTCCCCACCCATGCCCATTTTCTGAAGGCGTTACATAAATTTCTCTTGAGTACAATGCTTCTTAAGTTAGAAAGGAAGTGGTTGTTCTGTGAACAGTGTTACTGGTGTTTGTGTGTCTCTGTCATTTATTGTTTTTTTCTGTGGGATTTCATTATGGTGCAAAGTCTTTGTTTAACTTTCACATATATCACGCATGGAGGCCTTTGGAATATTGGATGGGATATTCCAAATTCTGTGATAGACAACTGTGTCAAATCTGTGGATTCTGATGGCTTCATTAGCGAAGCCATCAGCTATTGTATTAATAGTGGAGATATGTTAACAGGTTTTGCATTTATTGCTAATTCATAGATTCATAGATTGTAAGGCTGGAAGGGACCTGGGAAGATCATTGAGTCCAGCCCCCTGCACCAGGCAGGAAAGACAATTGGGGTCAGGTGACCATCCAGTCCCCTCTTTAAGATTTCCAAGGTAGGTGATTGCACTGCCTCTGGAGGGAGTTTATTCCACAGTTGGACACCCTAAATATGAAGAACTTTCCTAATGTTAAGCCTAAAATGGTCTTCCAGGAGTCTGTGGCCATTACTCCTGGTTCTCCCCATGGGCACCCTGGTGAACAATTGTTCACTGAGCCCCTAATGTACTCCCCTGACATAGCAGTAAACTGCTACCAAGTCCCCTCTCAGCCTTCTCTTTTTTAGGCTGAACAGTCCGAGATCCCTCAGCCTTTTTTCATATGGCTTGCCATGCATGCCTGTAATCATATGCCCTTCTCTGGACTTTCAAGTTGTACCATATCCTTATTAAAGTGTGTCACCCAGAACTTGACGTAGTACTCCAATTGGGGTCTCACCAGTGCCAAGTAGAGTGGAAGAATCATCTCCATGGTTTTGCTGGAGATACATTGGTTGATGCATGCCAGAGTTTTATTTGCCCTGCTGGCAACAGAGTCACATTGCTGGCTCATATTCATGCTGTGGTCTATTATTTCCCCCAGGTTTCTTTCATTCATAGTGCTGGTCAGGTTGGCATTGCCAAGATTGTAGGTGTGCAGGGTATTGTTTGTCTCCAGGTGGAGTACTTTACATTTCTCAACATTGAACTTCATCTGGCTCTGACTTGTCCAACTTGCTAGCGTGTCTAGGTCTGCCTGTATCTGTAACCTATCTTCAAGCATGACCATACTTCCCCATAACTTGGTGTCATCTGCAAACTTGGCCAGTGAGCTCTTCACCCCCTCATCCAAATAATTGATGAAGATCTTGAAAAGTACAGGACCAAGCACTGACCCCTGTGGGACATCACTGCCCACTTCTCACCAAGACAATACAGATCCATTCATTAGGACACACTGAATCCCATCCCGCAGCCAGCTTCATACCCACCTAACTGTCTTGCAGTTAAGTCCAAGTCCACTATCTTCCAATTTTATCACGAGAACATTGTGGGATCAAAGGCTTTTTGGAAGTCAAGGTATACAATATCCACCATTTCTCCCTTATCCAGGTGGTGAGTCACCTGATTATAAAAGGAAACGAGGTTGGTTAGACAAGACTTCCCTCTGATGAAGCCATGCTGGCTGTCATTCAGAATCTTACCTTCTGCAAGTCTATCTCACATAAACTCCTTAATGAATTTTTCCAGGATTTTCCATGGAATAGAAGTTAGGCTAATTGCCTATAGTTAAGGTAGCATTGTGTCCTGTTTGGTGCCTGCTGATCAGCAGAGAGTTTGACTGAGTATAGGCTGTAATTGTTTTATGATCCTTCTTACAGGTTCCAGTGTAGAAAAGTATGGGAAAACCAAAGATATGCAGTCAGCAGGGGGTTTCTTTTTCTACTGTTGTAGGTTACTGCAAGGTATTTGGGTGGTTCATTCAAAGATGCAGTCCATTTCTCTTCTGGGATGTCCTTGTTGGGTAAAGGCATGTTTCAGGTTGGTGAGCTAGCTGCCACAAGTATTCTCCTTGAGCATAAATTACAACTTTCTGGTGTGTTTACAATGATTGCTAAATTTGCAGATGTAAGTATGGTGATGTGTAGGTCTGTGGGTTTTTTTGTTTTGTTTTGTTTTTGTATATCATGTTTTATAGCATACCATCCCAGATGTGGATCATGGTACCTACAAATCTGAAGGAGTATTCCAGAGAGATTTTGATAGAAAGGTGTTTTTTATTGAACCTATTGTGGAAGTCAATAAGCAAGTCTGGCTACTCTGTCCAGATAATTAAAATATTATCTTCCTGACACAGGTATAGTGCAGTTTTGATGGTTCATTTTTGTAAAATATTCCTCTTCCAGGTGGCTCATGAAGAAGTTGGTATATTGGCAGGCCAATTTTGTGCCTGTAACTGTCATGGTTGCAAATCTGAGTGTAGTCTGTGTTCTTGGAGGTATTCCATTCAGGAAGTTGTGCCTTCATGGTATGGTGTGTTAGCATGCAGGCTGGTCATCCATGGTTGCAAGTTTGGCCTCATCAGGGAGGTGGTTGTTCTGGATCTTGCTGAGAAAGCCTGTTGTGTCTTTTTAATAGGGTTTCTTTCACCCACCATTTCATAGAAGATAGGTAATAGCCCTTTAAGACAAATGAAACAAACTGGGAGGCCTAGCCCTTAGAGGGATACAAAAGAGAAGGGTTTCTGTAGTTAGCGCAGAAGTGCTCCAACAATGGAGAACAGAGGTCCTGCCAGAGAAAGCCAGAGAAACTAACACAGGCAAGTTATCATGACAGGTATCATACATCAAAGAACTCTGTAGAAGGGAGATCCAGTTGTAAGGGGCTTTGCACTAGGAGACCCTAAGAAGTCTTAGCAGTGAAATGTGCTACACACAGCCAGCTAGGCCCTCCTCCCAGTGCAAACTGGTAGTCAGACGAAGAGCTTCTTGGGATGGAGACAAGACCTTGCACCACATCTGGAGAAGGGAGCAGCAGTGTAGAAAAGACTTTCTGCTTTTCTACAGTCTTGTAGAAAACAATATATGAGAGACAAATGTTTTAAGGATAATTTCTGAAAATCTTGAGAACCCCTCATTGAGGGCACCACAGTTCGATATGCTGGGTCTTCCATAGTTAATTGGAATTGTGGAATGTTTGCAAGAAGCAAATACAAATGAGGTTTAAAGATGGCCTAAATAAATACATTTTGGCTTAATGGCTATGTAAACATTATGGCTTTATTTACTCAAAACTGCAAATTACCATAGGATATAAATAGAAACAAGCCATTTCCAGCCTTGCCCAAGAATGTAAACAAATCTCCACTGGCCTCCAAATGCCACATAATTCCACTTCCATTGTTTAATGATGCTGAACTTAAATCCTTATTCACTAACTGCTTTAAGAAAACCCTGACATTTAAAATTTTATAGAAACCAAACCAAGCAGGAGGAGAGAATTCTCTAGCTCAATGGTCTTGCATTTAATGAGCACATGAAGCATAGTACATTGTACTTGTCCTTATTGAATTTCATTTTGGGCATGTTACACTTAGATCAATATAAGTGAACATAGATTGACCTAAACCTGTAACTCTACAGAAGTTTAGCACACATAGACCAGTCTAAAATTGGTGCAAGTGACCTAAGATAGACTTCATCTGAGGTGCATTCAATTGAGATTGATTCAGGTTAGACAGATGTATCAAACTTGTGTACTGTTCCCCTATCAGTTCAAGTTTAGATCACTGTCCTCTAGCATCCCAGCCTGCTTTAGTCCTCTACTCTTCCCTTGTCAGAAAGTGCACTAGCACTTGGCCCATCCTCAGCTGCTACAGCTGAGCACCCAGTGGACCCCACCCCCAGGCTGTCCCAGCACCAAGCAAGCACATCCCCTCTCCCTGGCCCCACTTCCAGCCTTCAGCCTCTAGCCATCTGTCAGCCGCTGGCAGGCAATGAGGAAAAATGAGGCATCTGTGTCCCCTGCAGAAGTCCCAGGCACACTTCCTATGTCTGTTATGAACTGAGAAGGTGCACATTATAGCAGGAGGGAGATAAAATTACACCCAGTGCAGCAGAGGGCAGGGTGGGTGGGGAGGAGGAGATGGGAGAGGAGGAGTGTCTGCACAGTGCATGACCTTGTAGCCAGTGGCTTGCCTATCATGGCCCATGGTTCACCAGATGTGGCCTGTGTTGATGTGGCCACTAACAGCATAAAATTAGATTCATAGATGTTAGGGTTGGAAGGGACCTCAGTAGGTCCTTGAGTCAGACGACCCCAGCTAGGTGCTTGTCCAGTCTCCTCTTGAAGATCCCCAGGGTATGGGAGAGCACCACCTCCCTTGGAAGCCCATTCCAGATTCTAGCTACCCTTAATGTAAAGAAGTTCTTTCTAATGTCCAACCTAAATCTGCTCTCCATCAATTTGTGGTCATTGTTCCTAGTCACTCCAGGGGGTGCCCTAGTAAATAGAGAATCTTCTATTCCTTGCTGCCCTCCTCTGATGAATTATAGGTAGCCACAAGATCACCTCTCAGCCTTCTCTTGAGAAGGCTGAAGAGATTTAGGTATCTCAGTTTTTCATCATAGGGCCTTGCCTGCAGGCCTCTGACCATACAAGTGGCCCTCCTCTGAACCCTCTCAAGATTCTCCACATCCTTCTTGAAGTGCAGTGCCCAAAACTGGACACGGTACTCCAACTGCGGCCTGACTAGTGCTGCATAGAGGGGAAGCATCACCTCCCTGGACCTGTTCATCATGTATCTGCTAATGCATGATAAAGCGCGGTTAGCTTTGTTGATTACTTTGTCACATTGACGACTCATGTTCATCTTGGAGTCAACTATGACTCCAAGATCCCTTTCTGCCGCTGTGCTGCTGAGAAGGTCATCCCCCAGACTCTAAGTGTGTTGGTGGTTCTTTTTGCCCAGGTGCAGCTCTTTGCACTTGTCTTTGTTGAACAGCATCCTATTTCGTTCTGCCCATTTTTCCAACCTGTCCAGATACTCCTGCATCCATTCCCTACCCTCTGGTGTGTTAACTTTGCTGCATAATTTGGTATCATCTGTGAACTTGGACAGGGTGCTCTCCACGCCCTCATCCAAGTCACTGATGAAGACATTGAATAGCACCAGTGCAAAAACTGACACTTACAGGACTCCACTGCCCACATCTTTCCAGGTCGATATTGACCCATCCACCACCACTCTCTGGGTGCGACCCCTAAGCCAATTTGCCACCCACGTGACCGTGTAATTATCTACATCACAGCCTGTCAGTTTATTTATGAGAACAGAATGAGATACTGTATTGAAGGCCTTCTGAAAGTCTAAGTAGATATCTACCTTGACTCCTGTGTCTAAGCATTTTGTGACAACTTTGACCACCCAGGGATCTCCAGTAGTTGGACAACCCCCACCTAGTGAAGTTGATAACCCCTATTGTAGATGCCCAGGCTCCCTATACAAAGCACAGGGAGAGTTAGGTGTCTAGGAAAGGGATTACCAGAAGCAAGCATTCTAATGAGGGATCTACCTACACTAACCAGTTTGATACACCTACACCTGATCCCTAATCCTTACAATTAGGTGTCTATGCTGAGCTGAAGGGAAGAACCTTTCTTTAATCAGAATTCACAATCCTTATCTACCACTGAGAGTTGGGTACCTAATTGCTTAAAAACACTGGGAAGGGTTTCCATACTTTTTAAAAGAAGATGGAGGTGGTGATCCCCTCTTTAATTAACTGTACTAGTGGTTAAAAGCTGTAATTTGAGATGTTAGGAGATCCAGGGTCAAACTCATCAAACTCAGCCCTACTTCGAGATGAGTGCCCAAGCCATCAGGCTATAGAATCTTTTCCCCATTACAGTTACTTGCCTTGCCTTCTGCCTGACTTCAGAGTAACACAACTAACTACCTCTCTTTACATTATAAACAAGAGATTAAGGCCTACCTTAATTACACAATTTTAGTCTCTTTTCTTTCTTTGCTAATCTGTAATTGCAAATATTATTGCAAAAACCACATAGTTACTTCTGGAATATTGGAATATTAAGATGAGTAAACACTGAACTTAAAAACAAAGGCTTTAGGGCATATTTGAAAAAGGCTTAAAATACACAATGACCAAAGTAAAACACATATATATATCACTGGGTAAATTCTTGTAGATGGAAGATTTGCATGGCAACATCCCAGCACATAGCAGCCAGACTATTTAAAATAATCTGTCTTGATGCCAGATTATCTTAAATGTATGTGTGGTTTAAAGAAAAGAAACGGAGAGAAAAGTAAAGAAAGTGCAAAAGCAGTGTTTAATATTTAAAAAAAAACAACACCTGCTGTACAAGCTACTTGACATATGACAGGGTAACTTCTCAGGAGCTGCTAGAGTTATTTCAAACCAAACTGCTCCTGAGTATAATTGCTGTAACAAGTGTCCAGCCACAGGATTTACCAAGAGCTGTCACTCACCATCTATCCACAGGCAGAGGAAAAGGTTTCAACTAATCCAGAATGTGCAGCTTTTCCATTAGTGTAACTTATATACAGCCAGAGGTAAGTACAGTTTGGCTCTCTGCCAGTGGGGGATAATTTGATCTTTGGAAATCTAAACTAACCTGAGGGCCAGATTCTCCAACCCTTTTCTGCCAATTGAAGCATATGTAAGGGGCCAGCAACAAATTGTCTTGGCAAAGGTCAACTTCCAAATGGAATAAAGGAGTCCTGGCAATTCAGTCCTTACAATTCTTGCATGAGAGATGTTTGAAGCTTAGTCCTGCAGTGTCCTAAATAATACCTGACTGAATCAAGGTCACTTTGAATTTATAAAATGGAAGTTACCAAGACCTCTAATGTGGTGTTCATCTTGAGAGTCTTCTTTTAATTAGCTGGTATAATATTGGCAAATGACAAAAAAAATACTCTTGCAAACAGTAATACTATGCCTACAAAGCCTATGAAATGGATCGATATTTTTCTAGTCCTCTGAGACAACAATGCACTTCCTCCCAGGTATTTATGGGTTGATTATCCAGTGCAAAGAAGAGGAGAATGACTCAGTGAGGCTTTAGATCTGCTCTTAGTAACTGAGGAAAGCTCCACATGTCCAAGAATTGTACCTTAAAGGCATAAAACTACTTTCATCATATCATGAGTGAACTAAAAGAAAACACCTTTCAAAAAACCCCCCCAAAACTTTGATATTGCTTTGAAACAGTTACACTGGCAGTTTTGTTGTGTAATTATAGTTTATATAAAGACTAAATTGGTTGGATGAGGGTTTTGTACCATATCTGGTGTCATTTGTGAGGATGTTTCAGCATCAACAAAACTGGCAGCAAAGGGCAGCTGACAGTTTTCAGCGTATTAAGTGGTTAAGAACCTAAATCTATTTAAACAGATAAAGGGCAATTTTTAGAGTTGTAACTAGTGTTACAAAGTTCATACAGATGTGTATTACTCTAAACAGTGCTGGATGTTTTTGATATTCAGTGGGAATTTCCACATGTGCAATTCGTGTTCATAAATTTACATCACAGAAAACTTCTGAGCAGTAAACTACTCTCAGGCACAGTATCTACACATGCACCCAGGTTGGGAGCAAATTGAGCCTGGGTAGAGAACTTTAGGCCAACGCTGTTTTTGTCCTGCTCTGCTCCCCTGAAGCAGCCAGGGTGGAGCTCTAGGGGCCCATACCTGTATAAAATTGACACCACTGGGCTGATACTGGGGCTATGTTTATATTACGCATTCCTGCTGTGTTGGTCAGGAATGTGTTAGGTAAGGTCCGTGACCAACCTAACAATGCTGGACAGAAATTGCTCATATAAATGCAGGTATACCATCTGTACCACTTGTACAGGTGTCACTTGTTACATTTTGTAGCATTAATTTTGCTCCACTGACACAAAGCACACGTGCCTGAACTAATGACATCTGTGCTAGGAGGAGTTGAGTGCTTTTAGTCTAGCACAGTTTAAGCAGCCAAGGTGCAGCTAGCAATACATGTGGCTGATGCAGGTTATAAATTAGTATGCCTGCAGGAGCTCCCTTAGAAGGGGAGAAAACTTGCTGCAGTGTGTAAGGGCAACATTCAGAAGAGCTCTTAAATTCCCAGGGACAGGAAGAACAGTATGAAAATTGATATGTTTCAACTAATATGACTAGTCATCCTCGGTGGCATTCACTGCCCAATGCAACAGGCTGCACTGCTCCTCCTGGGCCACCAGCTGCTCCTCCTGGAGGGCAACCGGACTTTGCAGAAGGGTGAGGTATGCCTAGTTCATCTTGTGGACTTCATGGCACCAAGCCTTGAGTCACTCCTCAGAGATAGCAACTAGATACTTGAGGAGAGCCATTTATTCTTGGCTCTGGCGCTGACAGAGGTGGCACATGTGGACAGTGCCTGCTAAAGGTGGTGGCATCCTTGCTGCCCCATCTCCACTGGTAGCAGGTGGGACTTCCTATGTCTGTGCACCTTCACAGTTCATAACAGAACTCAACACCAAGTCTTATCATCTTCCTGCTTGTCTGAAAAATTCAAGTGTGTGTTTGTGTGTGTCTGTGCATGCACACATGTACAAAATGTGTAATCTATACTTTACAGCAAACCTTGTGAAAGAAGCATATGTTACAATTACTTTCTCTTTGGGCTTTTTGCTATTATTTTGCCTTTTCTTATTTTTGGATTTCACTATTACTCATCTTATTTTGTCTCTTTCTGCAATCTTCATTCCTCAATAAAGCAGTGAAGCAAATAAGCAATTACTTTCATCACTGGGTTAGCTCAACTGTATAATGCCCTATTCTTTATTTCTTGGGCAATAATACTAGTCTGTCACTTGATTTTGTTATCTACAAACACTTGTACAATACCATACATTCCATGTAGTGCTTCTATTCATAGACTATAATTCAAATGCCGATTTTGAAGATTTTACACATATGGTTATGCAACAGTTACCTTTTTCTTGTACAAACTCACTCTATTATTGACTATGCCTTGTTTTATTGTTTTTATTTATTTTTTAGTCACAAATGTAGACTGTGGGAGATTTGTTTTTCTTTTATTTGAAGACATAAGTAGTGGTTGAAGAAAATAAATTAAACTTTATTATTGGTGTTATGAACTGAACATAACTTATGAGGGTTCCAGTTACCAGTCCCATAGAAACAGAGAATTAAAAGGGACCTCAAGAGTCAGCTAATCCACCTCCCACGAGCAAATACAGGATTTGTTGTTCCTAAACCAATTGGTATTTAAAACATACCAGTAACCCGCTCCCTCCACACCACCCCCATCTGATATAGACAGGTTATATTTATAAAATAAAGAAGTTGCATCATTAAGACTCGTTGTAACCTATTAATGTGATAGTGCTACCAAATATAACAGGAAGAGAAACATTTTACAAAAGCAGCTATTTTTAATGGGATTTAGGCATGAAACAACCAGCAAGAGCCACTTTAAAAACATAACCTTGGGATGGCCCCATATCTTGAACACACAACAAAGCATTTGATTCTAAGATCCTGATACAGCCTTTGGGTGGCCTGACCATCTCCTTGTCATTTTCAATAAATATGATGCTTAATAATTTAAGGAAGAATGACCTTGCAAACTAAAGGAATCTTGACAGATGTTAAAAACAAAGTAGCTCCACAGTTTATTCTTCTGTAAAATAAAATCAAAAGTAAACTAAATATTTAAAGCTCCTATTCTTAAATCTGTTTTAAAAATACTTGTACAGCGGCTATGCTTCTTCTTTTGGGGGAAGGAAGATTGGAGAATTCTGCTGAAGGCCATGAAAAAACATTAAAAGAAAACAGTAATGGTTTTCTTTGTGTAATATCTAGAGAATCATGCTATTACTTTAATATTAAAATGAAAAAATGACCCTGATGGAATGCCTGAACTATATTGACTTTGTAACCTGGATAGTTTCTATTGATGAGTGTCTAAAAACAATGTGCACATATTATTTTAGTGCTGTTAGTGTATCAGCTAAGAGTCCCATGGCTTCGGCATGTGACACATTTCCTCAGGTGTAATTTACATTGGTTTTGTACACCAGTAAAAGTTTATTCTGGGCTCCAAAGCCCATAGATGAGCAACTCTTCTGGGACAGGTGCACCCACTATGCTGCTATTCATGTGGCTCATGTGGGGAGAGGATGATAATATTTTCACCTCAGGCAGAGGACAAACACCTACAAGAATGAAACTTACAGTTGTGTAATTTTACCTGTAATGTTTCCTGGTATAGTTCTATACCAGATGGGAGTATATTACAAAGATGTAGGATGTCATGTGTTTGCTCCTTTTTTACACCCACTGTAAAGACCAGGCACATTGCTATAAATCTGTGGTTTATCCAAGGCTCTAATCATGGATTAATTACGCTAAGAAACAAAACAAAAACTTAAGGTAAATATTTCCTGCCCACAAAGGCAACAACAACATCCTAATAGAGCATAGGGCCGTGCCCTCATGAGCATAGATGTTTGGTTCCCCAGGGACAACTAGCAGCAGCACATCTTGTCCCATTGCTAGGTGTCCCTGGGGAATGCCTGTGCCACGAGTCCTCTGTGGGCCATGGGCATGGCATCAATGCCGGAGTCCAAACGCACCAGACTCCAGCCTCAGGCAGGTAGCGCTGAGGCTTTGGTGACTACCTATCTTGCTGAGGTTGTGGAGTCACTGGACTGCGACCCCTTGGCCTACTGGGCAAGCCACAGCCAGCTGTGGCAGGATCTGGCCATGGTTGCCCAGCAACACCTGTCCTGTCCACCAACCAGTGTTCCAAGTGTTCATTGGTTTGCATTGTAATTTGTTCCCCGTCAGTCTCTGCCCCTGAGAGACTAGAGGCAGAGTGCTTTTTTTGTGAGAAATGTGCCCCCACATGTAGTTGGGTTTTGTTGTCTTTGATAGATCCTGGTGTGCAGTTTGTGGAGGTGCTGGAGGTAGTTGGCAGGCTTTGTGTTTTGAGCTGTGGGAAGTTGGCTTCAGTTCTGGTGATGAGGTTAGGTGCTTGTTTGAATGTACAAACCACTTTTCAGAGCTGGGCCTAGGAACTGCACTGCATCAGCCTCCTAGGTAGTAGGTACAGGAACTCATGGACTCAATATAGATAGTGGAGTTCTGGCACACTGCAACCAGCCGGACATCTGACACCCCAGGCACATCGCACTTCTACCTGCGCTGCTACATCCCCCTTTCCCCCCCACCCCAGCCTGTTCCTCACCCCCTGATGCCTCCATTTCCATTTTCACCAACTGGCTTTCTTACCTGCATTTCGGGCCAGGCCAGCCTCTGGCTTCTTTACTATTCCTTCCATCCAGGACCAACTGCAGGT
>NW_005841854.1:3817340-3836726 GCF_000455745.1 Alligator sinensis | reverse complement strand
ATCTTTACTTCTTGCTGTCAATTCCTTTATAAAACGACAGGCTCTGTGACAGTTCCGTTTGGGTACCCTTGCTGCTGCTGCTGATGATGCCACTGGTGTTGAGCCAGCTAAGTTATTGTACCTGTTGTCACGTAAAGTGGTGGACCGGGCGTGAGGCTATAGGGGAGGAGGAGACCTCACTGGGGCACACTGCCCTGTTGTGCAGAGGCCCCAGCACCACGAAGGGTGCACCTTAACACATACACACACACACACTGTCACCTACCCACAGCCCAAGTTTTGCCTGTTAGCAGCTAGAGGTGCAGGGCCCCAGCAGCCAGACTCCCCCAGTGAGACACACACACAGCTAGCAGGCTTCATGGCCTGGCAGGACCTAGCACTCAGGCCTGCAGTAGATTTCTCCCCCCTGTGCCCCAAGACAGACGCAGTCACACAAGCACCCACCCACATCACTAGTTTTGCCTGTTACCAGCCAGAGATGCAAGGCCCCAGAAGCCAGACGCCCCCTGCACCTATCTCCTTGACAGCTGGCAGGCTTCATGACCTCAGCAGGGGCTACCACCCCCACAGTTTTCAGCCCTTTGCACCTTAACACACCCAGGGTCATCTATGTCATGAGTTTTGCCTGTCAGCAGCTTGAGGTGCACTTCCCCCCAAACCCTTGTACCTAAATTCTTGAAACTTGGCAGTCTTTGTGGCCTCACCAGGGACTATCGCCCCTGGACTTTGCACCCCCCTGTGGTATAACACGTACATGTGACATGAGTTTTGCTTTCAAGAATTTGGGGTTCAGTTTCCCCCAAACCCCTGTACCTATCTTCTTGAAACTTTGCAGACTTCATGCTCTGAGCAGAGGCTACCACCCCTGAAAGTTTCACCCAAATCAGAGAGAAAACAACGAAGTTATAGATATTTCATTGATCCCCCATTATACCCTATGGCCAGATATCCGAGGCAGCTCCAAAGCTTTGGAGCTGCTTCAGCCGGATCAAAGCCGGATCAAATGGCTGGACTCATTTGAGTCCCGTTTTTGTTTTTAGGGTGAGTGGGTTTTTTTGTTTTTTGTTTTGTTTTGTTTTGTTTTGTTTTGTTTTGTTTTGTTTTTTTGGGTTGTTCTCCCGCCCTGGCGGGGGGTCGGGCTAGAAGATCTATTAGGTCCCTTCCGACCCTGAAACTATGAAACTATGAAAGTGGCAAACCTATCCGGAGCTCCAGATCAGATCGCTGACATCCAAAGTGGCTGGATCCAAAGCTGGATTGAATACCTGCCTACTCAGACAAATCTACCACACAGCCACGCTCATCTGGATGTGGCCCAGGTGCTTTTCTGTTAAACATTCAGTTTCAAATTTGGTAGCGTTTGTCTGTGTTGCCTATGACACCAGCATCTAGTCTGCATTCCAAAGCATCTATTATAAGTAACCACTTTTAATTATTCTTGCTGGGTACACTAACATGTTAGCAAAGGCAACTAGCATATCAGACATTCTCAGAATCTTTTGAACAATTCCTTTCCGATAGCAAAAGCAATTCTTTAGAGGAGAAGTATGCATTCTTTCCACAATCAATCTCATAATGGAAATCAAAGAAAAGACAAAAGAATACACTAAAACATAACTGAAAGAAAAATTAGTACAGAAGAAGAAAACAAACTTGTGCTCAGAATCTCCTTACTTTGAAGAAGATTGCAGAGTACATAACTCCCACAGTAGCAGGCACTTGGTGGAACGTAGTATTTTTTTAGTCTTTTAAAGGATGGGATTCTCATGTTGGTGGCATTCTCAATCAGATGAAATGTATATCCATTGGACTACGTACCTGTTTTTTTTCACTTTTACCAAAAAGAAAAAGAAAGAAGGTTTATGTCTCTTTTTATTTATTTCTTTTAGCATTTATTAAATGGTTTGTTTATGTCTATTCAAACTTTGTGGCTAACTTAGGAATTTATGTTAAGTCAGACAAACTCTTATTTACTAACTTAATCAAACTTCAATTGCAAACAATGTTTGTTACACGGAAAATGCTTTGTAAGATGTAGACAACTACTGTATAAGAGGCCAAGACAAAGGCATGTACCTTTGGAGTTGAGTTACCCAGTTCTCTACCCCTAAACATGCTGCAAACTGATCACCTGTGGTAGCCTAATAAAAAGACATACCTGCTTTCAAGATAAGCCCAATCACCTGGTCATTGCAACAAGGACCCAGGAGAGGACTGAGGGTGGAGGTCCAACACATGCCCAGCTGATTTGATAATCTGGATTCCTTTTTAAGAGTCTGACCTTTCCACTTTGCTTGAAAGGATTGCTACACCATTTTAAGCAGAACTTTAAAATGGTACAACTACATTAAAACGTGTGGGATAATGTGGAAAGAGTCAACAGGGAGAATATTTGATGTTGAATTTGAAATGTCAATTTTACACTTAAAAATTACATGTATATACTTCTATAGTGTTTAAAATCATACCAATGATTCATTTTTTCCTAATTCCTAACATGCAAATAATTAAAAATAAAGTCCAAGAAATATTTTCAGTCAACAACATTCTCCATGCTTCAAATTGATATTGTTAAAAGAAGATAAGTATATTTATACCAGAAGCTAAAAACATAGGGTACAGATAATTATTGAAGGCACATGTTGTTTTCAATCTAAAACAAACATTAAAGTTGCGGTTAAGAGATTAGAAATGCTCTTCATTCCCTGGTACACATTTTGAACATTCTGGCCATCCAACACTTTATTTTCCATTACTTTGATTGCATCTACTATTCTTTTTAGTTGAATCAACTGCAGTCATGGCAAATTGTTCTGGGAGGAAAGAGTACATCCTGGTAATATCAGGTCACAGCTCTTTCCTTTTGTCTTCCTTGCCTATCCACCTCCATAATGAGGCAAGTTGGCTCAAAATGATTGATGCTTTGTTGTCTATCACAGTGCCATTTGGAATGATTCAGTACTTGAGTCTCCCAGGTATTGGTGTTTAATTTTGAATTTCTTTAGATTTCCCTTCAAGGTATCCTTGAATCTCTTTTGCTCACCTCTAGAGCAGTGACCACCAATGAGTTAAGAATATGGAACCTGTTTTGGTAGCTGGTTGTCAGGTATCCTTTTGACATATCCTGTCCAACAGAGCTGTTGCCATAAAAATGTGGCTTTGCTGCTGGTGATATCTGCTTGAGCCAGAATGCGGTCATTGATTCTTCTGCCCTTCAAATCGATACAGAGGATTTTCTGAAAAGATTACTACAAGTAATGTTCCAAAGTTATCACTTGTTTCTGATGTTCTCCAGATTTCATAACCATACAACAGGGAAAGGATGACAATAACCAAGAAACAGACAAAAAGTTTGGTTTGGGTCCTCATGTCATCATTATCATAGACATGATTTTGGAAATGTCCCAAAGCATGACTGGCAGACTTTATCCAGTGTTGAATAGCATGTTTTATGTTTACTTTTTGAGAAAGGTGGCTACCTAGGTAGAGGAAATGCTTAACATTCTCCAAGGGTTGCCCTCTAATTGTAATATACCTAGGAGCAACTGGTTGGTTTTGGGATGGATTGGTAAAGAATCTTGGTTTTCATGAAGTTAACACTGGGCACGTCTACATGAGATGCTCATGCAAAGTAGCCAAAAAATACTGCATAGTTGCGTATCATGGCAAGGACAGTGCTAATATGCTCCTGCAAAGACAGCTGCTGACTTCACTGCACAGTAATTCTGGTTACTGTGCATTTATGTAGTACTTGCTAATATAAGTACTAAATAAATGCACAGTAATGACTGCACAGTAGCATCTCATATAGATAGGCCAAATGAGTCCAAGCATGTCATATGCATTAGTAGATTCTAATTAGAACCCTAACCACAACCATAGTTTTCCTCTCATTTTTGCCTTCTGATTCCAAGTGTTATCTTCTCCATTGCCTTAAGCAGCAAGGCTCCCATTATTGATCCCAGTCCATAAGCCCTGGGGATATGAAGAACCTCTACTGATTTCAATCTAAGAAGGTTTTGAGGAGGCAATCGTTAATATTTATATGGTAAGTAAATAGTTTTTTACTTGTGTGCATTATATGTATACTTAGCCCCAGTTTTGTATTTTGGAAAAAAAATGCCCTTAGTAACAATCATTGTCTGCTGGTCATTTTTTTTTCCATATATATATGGGGAAGTTTCTTTTTCCCTTTTCTAGTCACCTTTCTTCTATTGGCTATGAAAAATGGCTAGCATCTTACTCTCACTGGCTGAGCTGAAATTCTCCCTGGTGTGACATGCTTTAAGTGAAAGTAGGTAGCTCTGATGTCAACTCCCTCCATTTTCATGGTTAAAGGCAGGATTATGTCATGGATGGAAAAGTGAACCTATGTTGCACCCATTCTTCCTAGCCATGTGGTCACTTATGCCCCTGTCAGACATTCAGATAAAAGGTGTAACAGGATCTCATGCATAATCCACACAATCATGCCTCCTGCTATACTACACATGCAGGGCAGGAGGTGTGATTGTGGGATCCAGCATCATATACCATCGTGCCTAATTGTCAGCAGAGGGTGAGCCCAGGATCATGATCCCAGGCTCCTTCTGCACTGGCAAGTAGCAAGTTCCCATAGCAGTGAGCTCCATCAGTTACAGGACTCCCATAGCTGGGAGTGTATGGGGCACTCCTGGGCCTGTGAGCCCTGCAGCTGATGGGGCTCTCATCCATATGGGAGCACCTGGTTACATGTTCAATTATTGGAGTGGAAGGAACCACACAGTTATTATAATTAAGGCGTGATTAACTGGTTAATCACATCGTGAGTGTAACGTGTGGCAGGGACCTTAGGAACAACATCCGAATAGCACAAATTACAGTAGCCCTTCAGCTACAGTGATTCATGTCAGGGCTGAACAATTCACAGTTCACTGATTCCTCTCCTCTTCCCACTTCACTCCCCTCCCCCATCTGTTGTCTTCTCCTATGCCATATGAATTTCAATGTAAAATAGAACCTGGGCCTAAATATTTTTCTTTTTCTTAAGTGATGTTGTTTTCTTAGCATAAAAACCAGTGTCGTGTCATGATGTTTGAACTTGAAATGAGTGAAAATCTGTGTTTACCAAGCTGACACGATCTACTTCTCTCACACTGACAGGTAATTTAGAAAACTTGACTTACCTCTTCTCTGTCTGCTGTTTAAATGAAATGCAGTCGAGATGGATCAGAATGTCAGAACAAATAAACCAAGCAAGAGAAGGAAATGGCACTCGAAAAAGGAAAAGTTTTGAGGCTCTTTAGGGAGACAGTCTGCAAAGATTACCATCTGCAAGGCTAATCTCTACGAAGAAAGAATGAGTGTTCTCCCTTCCTCCCCTGTATGGTCTGCTATCTACACTTCGTGATTTACATTTCTATTTCCAGAGATCTGTCAATCTTACAATTTTCTCATGTCTGTTATGTACAAGAAAAGTATATTTATTTATTTTAAATGTATGTTCTGAATTTTAGAAAACTATAATCCTGCTTGACTAGATAGGAGGCAGGACTTTATGACTTTGTTTTTTCCTTGAGACTCAAAGCCTATTTTTAAGTACAGTATATGTATTCATCCCCTGTGTCATCCTTCCTTTTAGTTGTTGTGATGTTTTATATTAACTTCTAGACACATGCTGCTCAAGTTACATTAATGCAGGTCATAGAAACCATCATCGTGCATCTGCCTAACACCTATTTCTTAAAGTTTGGGAAAGGAATATGAAGAATGAATCAGAGGTTCAGAGAACTGCCTGTCTCAGCTGTGGGGTACCTCACAAAGATTGCTCCATTAAAACCAGCTGTTATCAGAAAGATAGTTCTTTTGTTGTCAGTTAAAATCTGGGAAATCAGAGAAATGCAGAACTGTATATATATTTGCACTCCGGAACTGAAGTAATCAAACATGAACCTTGGCCTCCTAGGCCAGATCCAGGCATGCAGGCACATGCAGTCTGTGCTGCCAGAAACCTCTTTGTGGTGCCACAAACTGCACGTGTTGCATGTTAAACCATTTGCCATGCTGCTAGTTAGCAGCACTGGGGCAAAATTTGGTACTGGGATTTCCCAGTAGCAATAAATAAATAAATAAATAAATAAAACCTTTAAAAAAAAGCAGCACCAAGTACTCCAAAGTGCTGTGTGCCAGGACAAATGTGCCATTACTTCTTAATGTCACTTTTTAAGTGATTCCCTGCTACTTAGCAAAAACTATCTAGTTCAATAATTGGGCATACTCAAAAAACAATTTAGCAAGACAGGAGAGAAGTCCTGAATCTGTAGTGTTTTGAGCTACTTATAGCCTCTGGCATCTGGAAGTATAAGCCACTACCATTTAGATTTAGTAATATCTTACATCCACTTTATAAGAGCTACACATGGTGAAGAGGGATGGATAATCAGGTCACATCACAGTTGGCATATTGCTCTAGGAATCAGGTCTTCTGAGTTCCACTTATGACTCTGTCATAGACTTGCTGTATTAACTTGACAGGTTGTTGGACTTTTCTATACCTCCATATGTCCATCTGTAATATGGGTATAATAAATATTACCTTTCACAGAAGTGCTGTGAGCCTTAATTAATTAAATGTCGCTAAAGCACTTCGAAAGAGTCTTGAATGAAAAGCACTAAATTAATGCAAACTAAATTGTGAAGCAGGAGTATAATAATTGCCAAAATATTCCACATCAATCAAATACATCACATTTAACATAACACACAAAACATTGCAATTGTTAGATGATGGGAAACTATCAATTAGCTGGATTTATGGTATAATTATTTTCTTAAAATAATACCTATTCTTTTAAGTATTAGTAAATGCATATTTACACCTCATTTAATAACTCGGTTGTGTATTTTAAAGGAAATCTCTCATACCTATATGGTTTGAAAAATTCAAGAGGGTTTTCTTGTTTGCTCTCAGCCCTGCCCTTGTGTGAAACATCTCCTCAGCCCCAGTATTCTCCTTATCCATGCAGGCACAGGTGTAAAAATTTCACTAGGATGTATAACCTCCATTACTGCTTTGATTTACTTCTATCTTTAGGGCAAGGTGCACCTTTTCTTGCTAATTCAAACTCTACCAGGAGTATTTAGCATATGTTTACATGTACAATGCAGAACTGTGTAGCGATACCCAAGATTCCTTTGGTGCCACTTTGTACAATCTGGCCATGCTACTGTATCTTGCTTCTCAATGTGTGTGTCTACAGAAAATGCTTTACTGCACAGAAGACTAATCTACAGCACAGTAATCACTGTAGACAGCATCACTGTCTACACGTGCGCACCACTTACTGCATAGTTAATTAGTCTACTGAGCAGTTATTAAACTAACTGTGCAGTAGATACTGTGCAGTAGCACATGTGTAGATACTGACTGGGAGTAAATTTGCTCCCAGTTATTCATAATACTAGGGGGCCAGAAAGGATGGGGAACTTGCCCAGTCCTGGTGCTGCTCAGCTCCTGGTTCCCCAAAGGATCTGGGAGCCAAGCAGCACTGGGATGGGGTAGTTCTTTGCTCCTCCCACCTCCCCCCAATCCCAGCACTGTTCAGCTCCCCACAGGAGTCAGGAGCCAAACAATGCTGGGACTGGGGAACTTTCTGCTTCCCCACATAGCAAAGGGTTGGCTGGGAGCTGCCCCAGAAGCAGGACAGCTCCTGGCCAGCCCACAGCTGCACAAGGAAGCCCCACTGGGCACAGGGCTTGTCCCCATGTGTATGGGGCTGGGAGAGCTCTGCAGCAGCAGCTGTCTCCCAGCCCTGTGCATATCAGGACCCCTCCCAATGTGTACAGGGGAAAGAGACAGCTGTCACTGCAACTGGCACACCCCTCTGCAACTGGTCCTGCACACATGGGGATTGGCCCCATGCCCCCTGTCAGGCCCTGACTGCTGCAGGGGGGGCAGAGAAGGGTAGAAGTAGCCCTGTACTGGGACTACTCCTACTGGGAGCAGATTAGCTCCTAACAGGGAGTACATGTAGATGTGATCCCAGGGAAGGCTTACTGTACAGTATTTTATTGTGCAGTAAGGCTTTATAGCATTAATACCACATGTAGAGGCACCCAATAGGACTAACTAGCCTCCATAAAGCATCAACTACTTAAGTGTCTGTATTGCTTCTGGCATCTGATCAAACTTCTTCAAAGCTAGCTTGGTATACTTCCACAGGATTGGATTATAACATGGAGATATTAGTGGCTCCTCTACATCTTCTTCCTTGACATTCTGCTTGACAGATCTGCTATATCCTTATCCTACCAATTCTAAAATAGTCTTTCTGCAATGGTAATGGAAAATATGACTGTGAGACATGACTTGACCTGTACTCTAAGGGCACCAATACTTGAGCAGCGAGGTTGCTGAGATGCACTGAAATTACAGTATGCTAGAGCAGGCTCAACTAATTGATTAATCAGTAAATTAGGCCTTGTGCCTTCTAGGGAACCAGCTATCCCTCTCATGTAAATTCAGTTCTACAGATTTGCAAACCAAAGTGACTTCTCTGTGTTATGCCTCATTTAATATGAAGAATATCCAGTTTCCTGAGTTTTTGAGAAAAACATAAAAAAATGTGGCCAGAAATTGCATTACACTTATTTCTACGATAAATTCTGCTGTAAATATTCTGGCTTCTCCAGCAGTGGATAAATATTGTAGTGTCCAAATAACTGGGGGCAGATACTCAATTTATTTACACAAGTGCAGATCCCAGTAATTTCACTGGCATCATCCACTCCCAGACTTTACTTGAAAAAATGTTGTTCTTAGATTCTTGTTTAAATGATGCATCATGAAAGCGTGTTTTGGACATCTTGAACCTAATTTGTAGTGAGTGGTTTAAGTGTTGATACTCACTAATAATATAGAGAAGTCATTAATCGTGTTAGTCTGAAGTCAGTCAGAAGGCCAGGTAGAGGTGGACCTTTACAGACTAAATAAAAATGCTATATGGAGAGAGCACAAGTTTTTGTGAACACAAGTTCAATTAATCAGCTGCTGTGAAAGAACTGTGCCCCCCTTTTCCAGGAGGGGTTGACCATCTCAAGGAAGCCTTTAGAGACAGACCTGTCTTTGTTTATAGAAAGCCTCTCAAACTCAAACGTCATCTCTCAAACAACAAACTCCCACCCACACTGAGGCACCAGGCCTTGCAGTGGATCCAAATGCCTGATGTATACCTCATCGCCACCAAACCTAATAATGAGGAGTACATCAAAGGTTCATTTATCTGCAACTCTACCAATGTCATAAATGACATCATCTACTTACAATTCCCTTCTGCTGTCCTTATTGGACAGACAACAATATCTATGTGTAAGAATGAATGACCACTGATCTGACACCAGCTGCAGAAAGACACAAAACCTGTAGCAGAATACTTCAACCTCCCATTGTTGACCTCAGGATCACTGTTCCCAGGCAAAAAAATAAAAGCAGTCTGAACAGGAAGCTGTAGAACATGAAATCATTCACAAGCTGGACTGTGTAATAACTATAGATACTTTTTTCATTACCTGGATTAGCTTTTGTGACCCCCTTTATCTCTATGGGTTTACTGCTCATTTGCTTTTCTCTCCTAGCTCTGCCCCTTTGCCCACTCTCTCTCTCCCCGCTTCTCCCACTCACCCCTTGTCTTTTGGATTCTAATTTATTTCTCCTTCTTATACCCTGCTTTCTTCACATCCTTTCACAGCATCTGATGAAATGAACTTGGGTTCACAAAAGCTTGTGCTTTCTATATATATCTTTCTTAGTTAGTTCATAAAGGTGTAGATCTACCTTGCCGTCTCACTATTGATATAAGCATTGTTTGATTTAAGGATAAGCATCCTTTTCACAAGCTTGGAAATAGCCCCAGCACATCATGTAGGGGCAATATAATTTGAAGACAGAAGTCAACAACAGTATCCTAGCCATACTAGTAAAACTAAGGAGTGTTTGCAATCAGTCAGTTAATTTTTCAGCTTCTTGAAAAACTGGTTAAGCATTCATTTCAACTATTAAATTTCATAACCAGAGAGTGAAAGTTGGGACTAAGTAAAAAGAAGGATGTTTGTGTGAATAGCCTTACTCCTCTGAAAGTCTTATGATATCACTTTTTAACCCGCGGTGAAGCCACAGCCCATTCAGTATCTGCGCAATTTTCTTTTTTGTGTCTGCCAATGCCTCTATCTTGCAAGCTGAACTTTAACTTTTATGTGGTTTTGGCCTTCCATTTACTTTGTATGTTGAGCTCCCAACCTCCCTATGCCAGACTGATATTAGTGCAGTAGAATGGAGCTCGATGTCTGAATTACTTGAATATGTTCTCTTGCAACATTTGCTTCAGCTTCAGTGTATTTTAAATCTAATAACCTGAACATTTGGGCTTGCTGAGTTGTTAGCAGATGCATAGCTTTTGCATGACTTATCCCTTATTTGAGCATTATTGACTGAATCAATAAACTATTCACCAACATCTGAAAGGTTACTTTCTGCCATCTCATGATCAGTAATTGAATATGCAATGTGGGGTTATCTGAACAGCATGGGAAGTGAGTGCAAGCATTACACTTGCACAACAATGATTTTTTGTAGCACGATTCTCTGCATCCATTTGCCAACAAGGTAAACTAGATTTGGCCAAACACCAGCACTGTTCAGCTTAATTTAAATTGTTATAATCTACCAAAACTTCTTTTTAAACTTTCTAGGATAGTGATTCCTCTTCACTAAATATTCTAATGAGCATTTTGTGTCTCTTAGCAGCTGTTTTCCTTCCAGTCGTCCTAAATATTATAAGCGAAAACTCTTGTTTTTCTTCTAGCCATTTTGTCTTGAGATTTCCCACTTTTAATTGCCTTTCTCATCTGTTCTCCCCTTTAGCAACAGAGCTATTTTTCTCTGCTTTCCTATTCCTCCAAAGAAGCTTTAGCCAGTTTGTATTATTTAAGTATTAAGTACATTTCTTCTGTCTTTCTGCGTTTTCTTTTTCTGCATTGTTTCTTTCAGTTATATCACCTTCAGTTTGGCCATAACTTTACTAAAGTGAGCAAATAAACTCTATAGTTGGTCAGCTTACACTATTTGTTCTCCTACTTTATCTGGAAGATATTATTAATTCATTTCAAAATTCTATGCCATTTCTATGAAGGGTACGATAGCACCTGACTTGCTACTGGTACAATAACTCCTGACTGATTTTTGGGAAGCCACTTTGGGATGCACTTTTGCCAAACCCTATCTATGATCAAACTGCTTCCTATAACCTGTCTGACAGTAGATTGGGTCAGGCTTGTACAGACATTTGCCAGCACTTGAAGCCAGGCCACGAACCCTATCTAAACAAGCTGGATGGGGGAGAAGGGTCAGGTAGAATTGGAGAGGTACTAGCAGATCTGTGATGGGGGTTGAAGGGTCCATGGGGGTAAGGGAGAGGGACTGTTTGTCTGGGGGTGGGAGGATTGGGGGCTAAAAATAGCTAAGTCAGGGTCCGAGTATGTATAGATGTTCACTAGATGGGGTTAACACGTTCACACTCTAACTTAGTTCACCTAAGTTAGAATTTTGCCCAATGCAACCTCCTCTAAGCTTCTGTACAGATCAGCACTTAGATCAACTTAACTCTATTTAACCCAATCAGGCCCATGGGTCAGCCCCACACCACTACTCTGCCCCCCCAGACCTGATGAATTTAACATTCCTCATACAAAAAAATCGTTTCTAAAAAGTTTATAATCTATAGCAACAGAACAGAGCATGAAAAGAGAATAAGGAGTATATAGATAAGTGACCTGCCAAAGGTCAGACATCAGGTATATGTGACAAATCTGCAAAGATGAGAATTTAGTTTTTCTGACTCTCATTCCAGTGCCCTATCCACTAGAGGCAAGGATTTCTTAGAGTGATATCTCTTATTGGACCAATGGCTTAGTAACAGCCCAATAAAAGATATCACCTTAAGAAGTCCTTGTTTTTCATATAATTCTTGGACCATCACAGGTACAACATAGCTCTAACACTACCTACCCACTAGAAATATCACTTCTGTTTTTATTTTAAAGCATTGCAACAATATCATGAAATGACAGCCTTTATTAAAGAGTGGCATGGAAGTGATTACCTCTTGGAGGGAAAAAAATGAACTACCTTCATATATGACCTGTCTGTGAAGAGTGAGGACTGTCTGCCAGCAAAAGAATTACAGATACTGGGTGCGTCTACATGCGCATGAATGCACTTTTCCAAATACCTATTCAATTTAGTACCTCCACTGTGATGAACAAAGTAAATGTGCATTAGGCTGCCCTAATGTGCAGTATTAAAAGCGCACATTTTTTATGTGATGCTTACTGTGCAGTAGCTCATTTTACTGCACATTAGCACAACTGCACTATTTTACATGATGCTTTCATGTACAGTAAAATAGGGTTCTCCACATTAAAACGCATGTGTAGATGCATCTACTGGGTAGTGTAATAAGTATTTAATGTTACCTGAGATTTAATGTGTAGCAGTAAATGTTAACTTCCTTTCTGACGGCTGACACAATGACATCAACAGGAAGTTGTCAACCATCTTTGCGTGCGTGTGTTAGCAGTTGCAATAAAGCTTTTTGAGAGCAAAAAACCTCTCTGATTCTTCACTAGCTGTGATAGCACATAATATACCACATGTGTTGATATTAGAGCCTATTCATGGATTGAATATACATTAAAAGAAAGTTGTCAAATTATCCATTTTTTTGTTTGCTGGTTTCTTTATTTGTTTGGCTGTTCATCAATTGAACTTTGACCACCAAACTTTTTGGGTTACAAGTTTATAGCAACCGAAAATATAATAATGATCAAATCTGACCCTAAATTTCCCCTGAGACCATGTAAAACCTGCATACTTAATACAAAATTCTGAAGTAGGCCAGATTTATTCCTAATTGTGCTCTGGTTCATGTATCTTAATAAACTTAAAAAAAAAAATCCTGCCAGACTTTCCAGTGTGTGAGACAACCACGCTGGGTAAGCATTTGACAATCAAAAGTGTCTCGTTTCTTTTTCACCATGTATGCTATTTGCTTTTTGTGTAAGCTTGGCTTAATTGAGACACAGAAGCTAGCTTGACTGACTTCACTTTCAGCTGCTCTAACATGACATGCTGTGATGTTCAGCTAATGAGCTTTTCCCCTGTTTCTGTACTGGATCAACTACACATTAAAGGAAATATCCAGGTAGGAAATCAATGGTGAAGGAAGGGAGACCCAGAGAGCATGAACTGTTCAAATAGACTCAGGTTAATTCAACACTACATTCAACATTATATTTGCTTGTATATTTCTTAGTTATAAACAAAGTCACATAATAGTGAATGTTTAGGATCAGATTCTATTCTACCTACTAGGCATTTAAATGGATTTAGACACCTAAGTGTGATTCTATTCCACCCTGTTCAGCTCCAAATCCAAGCATCTACTTTGGTAATACATCTTGTTCTTACCCTTGAGACTGAATTGTAAAAAATCAGTGCGGAGGAGAAAGCTCCACCCATCTTTTGCATTAACTGCTTATACAGGACTCAAGCAGGGTGGGACAGAATTGTCCTTAGATGCCTAAGTCCACTTCTATAGCTAAGGTGGAACAGAACCTGATAACTGGTGACAGAATCTGTTATGTTACATCAATATAAATCTGGAGCAATTCCATTTTTTTTTTCATTTCTTTAGAGACAAATAGAAATATAATTGGTTTATATAATAGATGAGCTTTATTAACAACATTTTAAAACTCTGTTTCCAGGAGAACAGCATAAACCTAAATAAAGATACCAATACAATCTATTTTAAATATCACTAAATTCTTAAATATTTCAATTAATATTTTGTAAACCTTTTTTTTATGTTCTTCTACTTTAAAACAATTATGAGCCCAGTTTCTTAATGGTAACTCTTTTAAAAATGTCCAGCACATAGGCAACCTTTTATTTTAAAATGTCACTTTTTGTTAACTGTAAAAAATATGAATAACCTCATTTTGGTAAATTATCTGGGGATATTTATTATCTTAACATAGCATTTTGTGCTGCTTTGGTAATTTACATAATTTATTATATTAAGTTATTTTAATATGCATAAGTAACTAACAGAGTTATTTAGCAGGGAAATGAAAATAACATCTATTATAACAGTTGGTTTTTAAATGTAATGTTTTCTTTTGATGTCATTTACTTTTTGACTCATTTTATTCAATTCTGTATCGTAGCCAATAATGCAATTATGAGAAAGCCAAGAAGCAGATACATGCCAGGCTGTTTATCTGTAACGAGACTAATTTAACATCTTGTCCATTAAATAAGTGGCACATAACTTTCTGTTTCTCCTACATGTTAACAATGCAGTTTTATCTCCATTCTTGGCTAAATGAACCAAGCTCAGTGAGCTATTCTCATAGTCTAGAGCAGGGGTACTCAACCTCTGGCCAGTCCATGGGACTCCAGTGAATTGGGAAATCTGGTGGTGATGAAGCAGTGGCAAGTAATATTGCCACCCCTCCCTGCTGAAAAATTCCCAAGTTCTGCAGGACTGTATTGGGGCTGGGGCTTCCCCCCATATGGCCAGATCAGGGCTGAGCCACTTCCTGACCCTCACATACCCAACCAGATTAGGCCCCTCCTAACTGCCCCACATTACAAATCGGGCCCACCGACCAGATCTGGGCCACAGATGGACTGAGCATGGTCCATCTGGCCCGCAGGGCAAAAAGGTTGGGCATTACTGGTGGAGTATGCTGCTTGAATAACTTTAAATGTTATTCAACTTTTCTATTAAGGCCTTGATCCTGAAAAATCCTACACATACACTGTAAGAAGTCTCACTGAAGTAGATACCTAAGTGTCTACAACTTACAGAACATAGAATTAAGCATGTGGCTACACAGGATTGGGTCCTAAGATGTTTCATAACTGTACATCTTACTTTCCAAGGGTACGCACCTCTTAACTACTTTAAAAGAGGGGGAACCGCCACTTGGAAACAGCCAGCAGCTATTATAATTAATTACATGTATTAACTACATCTACGTGTTCCTGTAGCAATTCAGGTAACATGTATGTATCTTTGTAACCCTGAACAAAACTGAGTTCTCCTATACTGGTATTACTACAGAAACATGAATAGTTACCTTATAGCAGCTTATATTGGTTTGATCTGATTATTGATGCAGTTCTAATGTTTGTCTTCACCTGCAGTCTCCATCCTTTTTTGAACTTAATGCATGCCTCCATAACTTTCAGAGTTTAGTGACACCCCCATTAAAAAAACAAAAACCAAATTAATTTCACTCTTCTTGACTACAGTGAATAATAGAGCAATTTTTTTTTTTTTTGCAAAGAACTGAGGAAGACCACCACGGGTCAGAATGTTTTTTTACACTATGGATTCCTGTTTGAAGTCTTTCGGTTTCTCCTGTGCATCATATGTTAAATATTAAACATGTATAAATGTTTCCAGGGAGAGAAGCATTACTATGTGATATAAACAAAGAAAAGTAGGTACCTGCAATTTGCACGTAAAAATTATCAGTCTTACAAAGTTGTTGTACAGGCAGCACTTAGCTTAAATGGTCTTCTTTCATATAGCATCAGATATCACCCTCCAAATCTATGAGCTGCTGTCTGATATAGTGTTCAGTGTGCCGATTCCATCTATCCCATCAGGGCATTTGTAGAGATCACAGCTTTCAAATAAAGCTGTGTTGTTTGTTGGACTCCACATTCACACAAGGGGCTGTCCAAGGTGTTCATCTTGTGAAGTGTTGCTTTGAAGTGTCTGTATCCAGATCTCAGTCTGTTCAGCTTGATCCTCACTTCTCTGTCAAGGTTGTACCCAATGAGAGGAATTGTTCAGTGTTGGTTATAAAATGCTGTGAATAGATCTGACCTATCCCAGCTGCCAGGCCACTCTGTTGTTGCCCATAGGTTTGGTTCAGCATCCCCAATCTCTTCCAGGAGCTTATGGTCTTTATGCATAAATGGTTCATGACTTTTAAGCCTCTTAAGCCTCTAGCTGTTTGAGTCTTCAGTTAGCAGTTGATGGAGCAGGTGATTTTAATCATCTTTTGCCTCTCTTGCCAGTAATGATGTTAGAGTCTGTCTTCTTATGTCACTTGTTATAATGCCTGAGAGTACAGGAAGTACAGCTATGTGTGTATAAGTTGTGAAGCCTGTTATAAGTCTGAGCACACTGTTAAGTACTGTGTTGAGCTCTTTAGTTTGATACATTCTGAACTATACAGGAGCACAGTATTCTGTTGAGGCATATATCATTTCAAGTGCAGTGGTTCTGAGCACTTTGAAGTTGGCACCCCATGTCATGCTGGCTAAACATCTTCAGGCAGCTACCCCTGCAGAGACTTTACTGCAGAAGTTCTGAATGTGATGTTTATAAGTAAGGGAATGATCTAATGTAATTTCTAGGTAGGTTGGGGTACACTCATGGGGAAGGATATGGTTGTCTACTCTGATATTCAGTGTTCTATGGGCTTCAGAATTGTACAGGTAAAAAAGTGATGATACTAATTTACTGATGCTCAAATTTAAGTGCCACTTTTGGATATTGTCAGCAAAGAGTTGCATGTCAATATTCAGTATCTTTTCCAGTTCTGTCATGTCTATTCCTTGGGCTACTATGGCAACTTTGTCAGCATACATGTATCACTTAAATGATGTATGTGGGAATTCTGAGATACATACATTGAACAGTATTGATGCTAGCACTGATCCTTGTGGGACTCCATTCTTCATGGTTTGTACTCTGTTTTTTTTTCTCTTTGGCTAGTAGTGAGTTTGAATGATCTGCTGGAGATCATGTTTCTGATGAAAATGCATAGCTTGGAGTGCAGTTTATATCTGAAGCCTTGATGCCATACAATATCATAGAAGACTGTCAGGTCTCTATAAAACATATCATATTTACTCAAATGCAGGACAAGGTTATTTCCCCCAGTTGGCATGGAAAGGAAATCTCACTAAATACATTGTCTATCATTAAACTGCTGCCAAAAGCAACTTGTGCTCAGCAATGGAAGCCAACTGTGAAGGTGATTAAATACAGCCAACACTGAGCATGACTATAAAACACCTGGCCCACACCAGGCAAACATGCTGATGAAAACTGGGCTGTGTGTGTGTGTGTGTGTGTGTGTGTGTGTGTGTGTGTGTGTGTGTGTCCCTTAAAAAAACTAGAAAGTCTCTCCCCCCAGGAAGGAACAAGCACCACACATGGAGATATTGCAATATCAGGCCAGCACTCACAGGGCCAGAGCAAGCTTAACACCCTCCCCTAGTGCCAAAAGTGGGGACCTAACATGAGAATAGGTTAGTGCAGCCCGTCTGAATAAGACATATACTAGTGCCCATTAAGTGCAATTACCCTCACCACTGACTCTCTTTCAAGTCATGGTGAGCCATTACACTGAACACAGTTCACCTAATATCCCTCTACTGTGTCCTCTCTTAGCCTGGCATATATGATTAGTGTCACCCCACCCTCCATGAGGTGAAGCCAGACCAGGTTGACCTGCATCTCATCTGCACATAAATTTTTGGAGCATCCCAGATCTTGTCACAAGCACAACCTATTCCAGACATGAATGGCGGCTAACTAGCACATGGATCTTTTGTGCAGGGTTTCTGGAGTATACATACATACTGAGCAGTGGTGAGCTGTTGGGTCACCATGGCGGGTGGATCCACATTAATCATATGGACCAGGCTGAGAGAAGGCATGACAGAGGGATTCTGGGTGAACTGTATGCAGTGTCATGTCTCACCATGGTTGAAATGCTGTTAACTCTGGTGGGGACCAGAGTAGTGAACTATGTGGTAAACCATAAGGCTTTTGGCTTTGGACTAATATTGTGCATAGTTTATACTATCTATACGTGGGTGACAAAGTGCTTCTCAAAAGTGTGTTTATGAAACAACTATGCTAAAACTTACAGGCATTTCAATAAAAGGTAACATGCATCAATTTTGGGTGAGCTAAATCTATGGGTACTATATGAAAATTGCTACAGCCATGTTTAATTTCAAGGTTATTGTTTTCAAATTTGGTCCTCACAGTCACATGCTCAGGAAGAGCAGGGTCTGACAGTAAGGGGAGGAGGAAGGGGATTTCCAGAGGAAAAGTTGAGGGGAAGCAGAGAGCAAAGAGATACCTGGCCCTCCAGATTTATTTTCCCTGCTGTAGCATTGGGAAGAGGACAAATTGAAGGCAAATCTCCAATAATTAGATTCTGTACCTAGAAAATTCTAGCAAATTTATAATTTTTCCATATGTAGAATATAATTATTGGAGGATTGCCATATTATTTTGATCATCTTATATTTGAGCAAATACAGTATATATCTAGTCAGTTAATATATATGTATAACTAGCTAACTAACTCAATCTCAAAGAGCTTGTGCTCTGTCTCTGTATATATATAATCTTATTTATTTTGTCTATAAAGTTGCATATCTACCCTGCCTTTAACTGACTTCAGATTAATGTGGCTAACTACCTCTCTCTTAATATATAATCATGGATAGAAACTCTGGGCTGGCTGACTGGTTACAAAAGTGGTTGCACTGAAACTTGGATTGCTTCCATGCAAGTGCTCAGAATCATCACACTTTCAATGATATATTCCCCAGAAGAATACGGTGGTCCGGTATGGTCCAGAAGTGTCAAACTAAAGAGTTTGACATTGTACTTAACAGTTTGCTGAGACTCATAACTGACTGCACAACTTATACACACATAGATGTACTTGCTATACTCTCAGGCATTAGACCAAGTTACATAAGAAGAAAAACCCTAACATCATTACTTAGATGCTATATGCAAGAAGTCTGAAATACATTCATTGAAAAGTATTTGTTGTCTACTCAGTTTTTTCTCCTTTACTGATCCTAATCTAGCTGAACAGAGGTGGATGGGCTGCCTCATCCCATTGTGTTAGTCCCATGCAGTGCAGCTGGTCTCAGGTTCAGGCAAAAAATTGAGAGGGAGAGACAGAGGAGAGAAGGAAGTAGATAGGGGAGGGGCAGATACTTGAGATACAAGAAATTGAAAAACAAAGCATGACCACATGTGTGTCAGGTTGGGGTCTTTGGCCATAAAGGTAGTGATGATCAGACATCATATAGTCTTAAGAAACTTCTGTCTACTTCCTATAGCGGATTTCACAATTAAGTTAAATCTGGACCCAGTTATTACAGCATTAAACTGATGAAAATAAAAAGCAATCTACCCCCACCTTACCCCAGATCAAACCTTATGTTGTTATTTGGAGGACATCATGACTAACAGCAGATGATAAAACTGGTTGAAATGTAGTGAATGA
>NW_005841854.1:3739951-3817309 GCF_000455745.1 Alligator sinensis | reverse complement strand
GGGAAAGAATATGAGAAAATAATGTTCAAATTAAGTATGTTAATATATGGTATGTAGGTAGGTCATAGCAAATACTGCATAATTTAGGAGAATCTATTTTATTAAATAATAAATTACTAATAAATTAATGATTACTGCTGTGTTTTGTTGTATTTAGGAAAAATAAAGAATAAATTAGCAAATGGACATTCTTTTCTACTGAATATAAAACATATGGAACAATGTTTTTAAACTGATGTAAATCAGTATAACTCCATTGACATCAACAGGTTTTAAACCACTGTATTCAAGTTGACGATTTGTCCCCTAACTGGTATCTGGTAGTGTTTTGGAAGTTGCTATGGTAACACTAATAACTGTCATTTTATTAATATAATTTGTTCTCAAATGCAGACAACACTGAGCATGTGAAACAAAAGCCACTTCCTGACAAATTAAGTTATTGATAGGTCTAGTGGTGTTTCTGAGGGCAATTTAAAATTAGGACACATTGTGGGATATTTTAAAATGTAATTGTACAAATGTATAAAGAAAAGAAATTGCTCGTCATAACCCCATCTTCTTTGGCCACTAGAACTGTATTAATATTTCATGGATCTGTTTTCTTTACTCTTTATGAAGCAGGATAAAATACATCTTCACTTTGGTACTCACTCATAGGAAATAACAGAGATATTTGTTGTAGAACATTTTGAATGACAGAGAGTTGGTACCTCTACATGCGCTATTAGCATGGGACAATAAACTCTGGTGCATATCACGCCAAAGTTTATTACTCCCAGGCATGCCATTTGAACATGTGCCCAGGACCACAGCATGTTAAGCTCAGGTTGAAGCAGCTCTGGCTAGCAGGAAGCCCAGGGGGGTCAGTCTGCCTGCCAGGGCTGCTCCTCCCTGTCTCAGAATGCTGTGGAGGGGCTGACTGGGGTACGAGGATGCTCCAGTGTAGGGCAAGCTGGCAGGCATCCCCCACACTGAAGCACACTTGTGCCCCAGCTAGCCCTGTCAGCAACTACACATGCATTGCTGTGGAGTAAAAAACTTGACAGTAGGCTAGTACTTATATTTACAAGTACTAACCTACTAGGTGCATGTACATGTTCATTAATGCACTGTAGTTACTGGGCATTAAGTTTAGTATGTGCATAACCAAGTACTAAATCAATACATAGTAACTGATGCAACTGAGCAGCGGCAATGGTGCAAGGGTTTTACAGAAACTAACTGTGCAGTAACCTAATACTACCATGGAGTAGTGTATTGGCATGGGTTTTGCCCAGCATGCTACTGCACAGTGTTATTAGGCTACTGTAGCTACGTACTTAGCTCGTATTGTGGCTATTCAAGCAGACACACCCACTGTGGTGTTAATTAATTTACTCCATCCTAAAAGCACTGCACATGTAGATCTGAGACGTTTACTGCAGAAGTTATTAGGCAACTCCACAGTAAATATCTCATGTACATGTGTCCAGTATAATTAGGAGTAAGAGCAGGAAATTAGAAATCGACTGGAGTATGTTCCACATTCTAATACCAATTCACTTGTAAAAACCACTCGGCCCTGCCTTCTTCTCTCTCCCATCCTGGCCAGGGAGTGGTCTCTAAAACAGATATTATCCTTATTACTAAATGGCCCAATTTTCCCATTAATCTGAGTGCATTCAGGAGTAATTAGGCAGGAGCTGCCTAATTGCTCCACAGTCAAGTCTCCATGTCTACACATGCTGCCCTATAAATACAAGTACTATCATAGAATCATAGAAAATGATGGTTGGAAGGAACCTCAGGAGGTCATCTAGCCCAACCTCCTGATCAAAACAGAACCATACCGAACTAGATCATCTGAGCCAAAATTTTGTCCAGCCTAGTCTTAAAAACCTCCAAGGATGGAGATTCCACCACCTCTCTGGGTAACCTGTTCCAGTGTTTTACTATACTCCTAGTGAGAAAATTCTTCCTAATATCAAACCTAAGCATTCTGTGACAGGGCACCAACTCACTCTGCCCACTCTCACTTGGCCTCTTTCATCCCTCCTGTTACTGGGCCACTCTCTACCTATCCTGCTCCCTTGAGCAGCTCCTCTCGGGCCATCAGGCTTGCCTACTCTCACACTGGCTGGACCCCATGCAGCCCTTTGGGTTGCTTGAACTTCCCTACTCTACATGGCTCTGGTCTTGCCTCACATAGGACCAACTCTGCCTCTAGCCTTTTCCTGAGCAACTTCGCACATTCGCATACCTGTGGGGGGTTGGCCTGTGTACTGCCATTCAGGCCACATCTACAGCCCTACTCAACACACTCCCTGGTGCAGCCCTTCATATCATCCTCACAATCCTACTTTACACCCGCTTACGCATAGTCCTTCAGGCCACAATGGCGCACCCTACTCTATGCGGGCGACCTCAAACTTCTCTGCCCTCACTAGGGCCACTCTATCAATCTGCTCCCCTTGCTGGGGCCTCTGGGGTCTTACACCCCATGGGGCTCTGGTGTCTGTAGTTATGTCTGTCCCCCTGTGCCTGTCCCTAGGTATGGGTGACCCACCAGAATGTGGGGGCTGGCATTATAAGGTACCCCTACCCACCTTTCACTGGGGAGGCAACTGCCCTGGCATTTTTAGGGACCTGCCCTATAGATTATGCAAAAGGTTACAGCTGAAAATGCTCTAATATTTTATTTTAAAAGTTTGGGCCAAGATGAAGTCACAAGATTTAGTTTGTTCTGACCTGTTAAAATGGGTCATTATTAAACTGCATTGAATCATAGAAGTTGTAGTTTGGAAGCCTAATGTCTCCATCGTTCCTATCGGTTAGGTTTCCTGGTTGTACTGCATCTCCCATGATGCTTCCATAGTCAAATGCCTGTCATGATAGCTTGCTGAGACAAGAATTCTTCATCCCAGAATAGCACATATAGTTTTCACTGGAATACAACATATATGACTGAACTGAAGACCAAACTAACTCTTATGAGACAATGAACTATGAAGGGAAAAAATTGTGCAATGTTAAACTTTTTGGAAATGAAACATTTCATATAATTTAAATAAAATGCATTCTTCTGATTTGGATTGGATCTGCCTATAACAATTTGTTGTTTTGTTTGGGTTTTTTTACCTACTGAAAAAAAAAAGATATTCAACAAAATGGCAATTTTCAATGGAAAATGTTGATGGTATGAAAACTGCCTTTTCTACCACAAGATTCCTTACAAGTTCTAACTACTAAGTAAATACTGGAAAATGTAATTATATAAATAGGGTTTCTAAGCACATCAGAGATAGGCATAGCAACCCTACTTCTACAGTCTCTCAGTGACTCTTTGGACATCTTAAAGTAGCACTATGGGGGTGGGGGGGGGGAAAATCAATGCAACTCAAAATATCTAGTTTTTAAAAAGATCTTATAAATCTTCTATAAGCCTACTGATATTGATGCAGTTACAGAACTGCTGTAAGCAGAGAATCAGACCTTTGGATAAAGAAGTCCTTACAGCTCCATTGAACACACTCTTAAGAGCCAAACAATTTTCCTTTCTGGAAAATTCCCTTTGAATTATTTTGTCTTGTGTCCAATACACTATTGGCTCCTTTCTTTGCAGGCAGAACTAGTTGGCTCAGAGGGCTGTGAATAGCATCCAGAGCTTTTCATAAGCACCGCAGGTCGACAATTCAAATTGGTCAATGTGTTGGTCATGACAGAAAGTTGTTACCATTTGACAGCTATTCCATGGTATCTGTGAAATTAATTGATGTAGTCTCATTTAGTCCCTAGTGAAAAATTGTCTGCATTGTATGTACCACCATCACAACTGACACTAATTGGCATCCTTATTGGCAGTCTCAGCAGAAAGCCCCCAAAATGTGTGGAAATAAAAAGTCAGTTATGACTTCACCTTCAAGGCACTCCTCCAGATCACAGTTAAGAGTACATCGAAAATATATAGTAGGGAATGGGAAGGGATTGCACTGCTGCAATCTGTTCTACCTTTGATACTGATAGAAAGAGGAGTTTGGGTTATAGGATGTCAATTTGGCACTCTTCATCTATGCTAAATGCACAGCTGATTTTCTTGGGAGAATTTTGCCCCTAAACTTTCTCAATTAGTTTAGACAGTTCTATCTCAATTAGGAGCTACTAAAGATCCAAGTTATTCCATTGAAGTTTGGAGTTTTTACAAGTAATGCCTCACAGATCTGCTTAGCTTACTTTAAAATTACCCAATTTAAGCAATTTGGCTGAGAGGTGGTCAAAAAGCAGATTTTACGTCTTTGGACTTGATTTATAAAGAATCGAGTGCTAACAGGTCAGTCAGTGATGTACAGAACTAAGAAACAATCTCCTCTTTGAAAGAGTTTACAGTACAAGAGTCAGATTCTGTTTGCTCTCATATAAGCATTCAAGAAGGTAAAGAAATCACATAGTGATCTCTCTACAATGTGCATTTTCAGGGGCCAAACATTCTGAGTGCTTGTGTTTCTTGACTTCAAATACTAAGGGAGTCAAAGTAGTATGGCCTGCATTAGTAAAAGCAGTGAAGTGAGAGGTAGGTAAGTGGCCTTGCCTCCCTTCCCCAGTGCAGCTGACATCTGGGTGTGATCCTGAAGGACCATACCTTGGAATTTCCTACACTATATAACAGTTATACGTCCTGTGTGCAATCTCCCAGTCCACCCAGGACATTCTGCTACCTTTGTGCCTTAGCAGTATTCCTCTCTGTTAAAGCCAGGGATTATACAGCCATAGGCAGATCCAGGATTCTAAAAGGTGCAGGTGGCTTAGGAGCAGCAATCAGCACTGAAGGTATGGCTGCAGTCCCCTGCTCCCAACCCTTCCCCCTCCACCTCGCAATCAAGGCAAGCTGGACAGTACTGTGGGAGCAACAGACAAGGGCTTTTATTTATTTATTTATTTAAGTCTTTGAATCGGGAAAGAATCTCAACCCGCCACCTCCCCATTCTGGGCACCCTCTCCTGTCCCCTCCATGATCAGTGGCATCTCCTCCTTCTCACATTTCCTCCTTTGCCCATAAGTAAAGATACTTATGCCCCTGGGCACAGAAGGGGAGACCCACCTGCTGGGGCCACCACTGATATCCCAGCTGCTTTTGCCCCACTCCAGCTTTTGCAGGGAACTGAGCTTGGCCAGGGGCAGTGGCAGTGGTGGTGGGAGAGATCCTCCTCCCTGTGCCTGCTCTCAGGCTGACAGGGAACATGCAGGTAGATTAGACAGGGAGGAGGAACCTGCCTGCTGCTGGTGCTGCTGCTCTTAGCCTGAGCTAAGCCTGGCTCCCTGCAAATCCTGCCTGGAGAGGGGCAGAAGTGGCTCCAGAGCTCCTTTTGCCCATAGTCAGCCAGAAATAGAGGAATTGGTGAGCACAGTAAATTTGATGGGAGGGGAGGTGCCACTAAGCACAGAGAGGAAGATGAGGGGGGTTCTAAGATGCCAGAGGGGGTTATTACCAACTTCAGAGACTTAAAAAAAAGTCCCCAGCTCCTCTTTCTATAGTATGGTCTGAAAGGGGGAGGGGGGCAGAGTTGCACCCATGCCACTGCATCCCCATCTGGATCTACTCCTGGATATAGGTGCCTTGCTATATATTCTTGCTGACTGTCCCTAGTTTGGACCATTGGAGCCATGATCTGATCTCTAGAAGACATATCAGTACATACAACTAGTGCATAGATGGCCAGTTTGTAATAAAAATGGAGGATAGAGATCCCAAGTTCTTGATGTGTGTTACTGAACTCTACATAAGGAATTTGAAGGGAATGCAAAGAGTGTGAATGACAAAGCCAGTTTACAAAAATGGGATTGCTTTGAATCAGAGTTGTTTGAAAAAAACTATCCAAATATTTAATGTATGAAAGACATAATTTATTTTAAATTTATTTTTAGATTTATAAAAATGCATAAGAACAAGCCAACCAAAGATGAGTCAAATTAAACTCTAAAAACAAGCATGGTACAATGAATTCAGGAACAGATAACCATGATGTGCTAAAAAGAGGCTATTAGTGGTCTCTTTCTACAGTTCCATAACTAACCTGGAGTATTTGTGTATGTCCCAGGGGTAAGTCCTAACAGCATCATCTAGCAGCATATAAGGAAAGGTAAATTTCATTAAAAATCAACCACATTTTTCTATAATAAGGGCTCATAAAAAATTCAAAAGAAAAATGTTGTTCTTAGAATGGGTCAAGATTCACCAAATAACAATTTAAAAAAAATGTTCTTTATAATATTTATAACTAACCATTCTGGACACTTAACAGATGACAATGAAGTCTATATAGGACCCAGAAACCTATGCAGGACTCAGATTTGCACTTGGTACTAACTAGGTTAAATAAATCATAGATGTATAAGATTTCATAAGCCGCATCTTGCATCACCAGATATTGTGAAGGGACTACAGGAAGTTGAGCTTCTAAGTAGAAAGCAGTGATTAGAATAAAAAGGGTAGAGAAGGGGGAGGAAAAAGAATGGGGCACTGTTAGGAGAAGCAAGGTGGAAAAAAGAAGAAGAAAGAGAAAAGAAAGTAGTTAACCCATTGAGGGACACAAGGGTTATAAAAGTTAATCCAGGTGATGGGATAAGTATCGATAGTTTTGGTTTGGACCATGCTTAACATAATCCATACTGTGGATGATTTCTTGTTCTGCAATTTCCTGTTCAAGTTTGTTTTTAAAGTTGTGTTATCTAAGAACAGCTAGTCTGAGGTCAGCAGTGGAAGGTCCAGAAAAGTGTTCTGTCATAGGCACCTGTGTATTTCTGATGTCAGATCAGTGATCATTCATTCTTGCACATAGGGATTGCCCCATGTCTCAGTCATCATAGACAGAATCATTACCTCAAAAAGTTTTTAAACAAAGGTCATTATCTGGTAAACACTTATGCATTAGGGCTGAGTGAAGTTTTGGGTGCTGATTTGATTCGGAGCAAATTCAGCCTGATTCAGTGGCCAAATCTCTGAATCCAAATCAAATCAGGGACCAATTAAAAGGTCCAAATTGATTCAAAGCTCTCCATATTGATTTGGAAAAGATTTGGAGAGTTTTGGGGATTTGGGCAGTCCCTCCCCACTGCAGCAGGGAGCTGGACCTGAACTCTGTGCTGATAAGTAGGGGGTGAAGGAGAAGGGGCTTGAGGATCAGGGAGGGGACGATGGGGCCCCATCCCCTGCCTGCTCCTCCAGCCCCCATGAGCCCCTCCTAACCGCCCAATCACCAAATCGAATCACTGTCCCCTGAATCAGCCGAATCCAAAACAAATACTAGCCACTTCACACAGGCCTATTATGCATGTGTTGTATTGCACATGACCTAATGAACTACAAGGTTATTGACAGAATGGGCCACCCAGTTTGTGGTAGCCTTGCAGAAATGACAGTTGATATTTATTTGTAGGCTCACAGGACGTGTACAGGGGAGTATGTTGCAAAACAAACGATCTATTTAATACAGCTGAGATTTCTGCTTTCCATCAGTAAGTGCATCTGCATGCTGATAACATGAAACAATAGAGATTTTCATGGATAAACAGGTAACATGCTCATCTGTAAAGATGTTTCTTCCACAACAGACATTGATGCATTTTTAGCATTGACACTGACAAATGGCATTTAAAATGGTCAATAAAAAATGAGAGACTGCAAAGACAAAGAGGCTCCACAAACACCAGACACTCCCTTAGCTCTAAAGTAGGCACATCTATATTAAACATTTACTACAGAGCTGCCTAATTAGCTTTACAGTAAAGTCTCTGCATCTACATGTGCAGCCCTATTAGGCCTCAGTAAACTAATTAATTCTGCCATAGGTTAGTACTTGTAAATACAAGTACTATCCTACTGCAGAGCTTTTTTACTTTGCAACAGTGCACATAGATGCTGACAGGGCTTGCTGGGGCATGAGGGTGCTTTAGTGTAGGGGCTGCCTGCTGGCTAGCCCTGAACTGGAGCACTCTTGTGCCCCAGCCAACCCTTCTGCAGCATACTGAACTGGGGAGGAGCAGCCCTGGGCTGGCAGGCTGACCCCCAGGGCCCTCTGCCAGCTGGGGCTGCTCCAGTCTGGCTCAATGTGCTGCAATCCCAGGCTCACATGTAAATGCAGCTTCTGGGAGCAATACACTCCAGCACAATATGTACCAGAGTTTATTGCTTCACATTAATTTAATGTGTTCACATGCGCAGTAGCACCTTAAAATCCTTGATTGGTTTAACTAGGAAGTGACTAGCTAAAGGGCCAGACTGTTAATTAATTACCATATTTTAATTAATTACCATCCCCATCTTTTCCATATATATATATATCACTGTTAACTTACTTTTGTTTTGATACATGCAATTATGATTCTATTTAAAAAGAAATGCTGTAGAATACCACAATATACCAAGGAGCATATTGTCCTAATGTTTTGATAATATGATTTTCAAGATGAAGGTAAAAATGATAGGTATTCTGCTACAGTATGGGTGGGCTACCTTTTCCACTATGGATTGTATGGTGGTTTGTTGTAATCTTTAGTATGGGTTTCATGAAACTTTGTGGGGGTGGAAGGAACACGAGCTCTTTGTTTCATTTTCATGTCATGGGAGCTCTGGGTAAAGCTACTGTTTTTTATATATATTTACATTTATAAAACAACTAAGTCTGTCTCAAGATCTATCACCATTTTTTTTTTAAAGTATGACCATAAATAAAAGCCAAAACAAGAATGCCTACTTCATCTCAAAATAAACAATTTAGCCACCAAAAGTAGCGCTCTTAAACAAAGACTGAGGAAAAAATATTAAATCAGTGTTTTTCCAAAATATCTTAGTGATTTAGTAGCATAAATCCATTAAAAGAAGAAAAAAATCAGTTCATAAGCCACTTAGGTATTCCAGCACTGATCTTTTAGATACATAATCCAAATCAGGCTGCTAGGAGCCTTAAAAGGATTTAGGAGCCAGTCACAAGGAAAAAAAAGCCAGATCAGGCATGCTTATGTGACCAGAGAACTGTTCAAGCACATCATTTGGTACTTCTGTTTTGGCTTCCAAAGCTCCAAAGGCACAGAAACTGATGCTTTTGTAATGCACAAAAATTCACATTTTGCCACAACTAACTGAAATATGTATCTTAGAATTGTGGATTTCTCTCTTGCTAGAATCCAGAACATTCAAATTAGTGATAGTAGTAATGTGTAGCAAATATTTAAATGTTTTTATCTGTAGGTCTCAAGGAACTTTGTAAATAAAGATAAGTTTCATTGTTCTGTTCCTGCATGTGGAAGCTCTAGGGAACACTGACAAAATAAGACTTAATAGTCACATATTAGGTCAGTGGCAGAGCTGGGATTGCAACTCAGCTATTTTAACTAGCCATTGGCCCACCTGGCCTTCCTAAAACTGGCCAACTAAGTTGTGTTACTGAAACTTCTGTATTGATGCGTTGGACATGCTGGTGACTCAACTCATAAAATGAACCATAGGAGTACTTGGCATTTGTCTTTTAAAAAAATTGGTACTTTTCAAATATATAATCCCTTGCTATGCACATTTATTTGAAATGGTAACCTAACACCAATTACCAGATCACAACAGTTGAATATTTCATTTAGTTGTGGCAAAATGTGAACCGGGTTATATTTTAAGAAGGATCAAGTTATGTTGTAATAAATAAAATGATTTTCCCCCAGATTGTATTATATGTATCCTTTAAGAGCAGTAATTTTGACAGAAAAAATTACAGAACAGGCAAATTTATGAAAATAGGTGAAACTTGAGTAACAATTAAAGTTCTAAAGTACAACACTGATCAACATCTTTGTTGCTATCCCTAGCACTTCTGACAGCAAAAACCAAAGACTTGTGCCTACACACTGTATTTTTATCAGTCTTTAATTCATGCTGGGAGTAGAATAATGATGTATTAAATAGGTTAAAAAACAGACTAGTGGAGAATTTAATGAGAAAATGAGGGTGATATGACAAATATGCAGTAATTATGAAGTCTTTCTACATTAAATTTAAGTTTCTGCTAGCCTATTGACTGTATCTCCACATCTTTCATTAATAATGTAATAGGACTCACTTACTTTCTATAGCAGGGACTATTGATTAATGAGTTTGATACTATCTCTTCCCTTTTCCCTTAAAAAATAGAGCAAAGTAATATTATGGATACAAATGTATGCTGCATTTTTATCCCTGTCAGTTGGTGTACTGGCACAATGACAGCTGCTGTACTGGCACACTTAAAGCACTTACAATATAGGACAAGCAACAGCTATACAGAATTTTCTCCATTTAAGGATTTGACTATAAGCTGCAGATGTTCTGCTTCACCATATGATTGACTTAGAAATTATTTCAACAACAGTAGTACTAAGGGTTCTATTACCACCAAAACCAGGCAGTGGGCTTTCCTCTTGCTTATCTCACTCTGTTCCAGAAAAGAGTTTCCTACTTTTGTAAAGATCACAGACAGGCTGAGCAGGCAAAGATATTTCCTTTGGTATGTTTTTAACAGGTTCCTTCTGTACGCCTTATTTAAGAAGACTGAAAATAGCATCTTTCGCCAACTCTCAACAGCAGAAGTGAATCTACAAACAATACCATTCATACTGTACTCCTTGTTTTAATTGGTTTTATTTGCCACTGAAAGCACTGCAGGAGTTACTTTACTTCAGATATCTCAAATCTAGGTGGTATTACCACAAGCCATAGGTCCTGATTAAAGGAAAAAGTTGACAAAATTTTTCTTTACCCACTTTTTCCAAGTTTTAGTAAATTTATACGTTTTTGTGAGATCGTTATTCTACCTCAGAATTGCAAACTACCTTTCATTAGCTTCTTTATTTTGAACTGACTTATCTTCACACCAAACACACTTTTTATTTATAAATACCTCCCTTTCTGCAAGTGAACTCATTCAAGTAGTTAGGCTTCTTAAGAAGTTTTCCTTCTACAAGTAATTATTGTTATGAAATTGCAGGTACAGTTATTGTAGGGGCAAAATTATGCCCATTAACTGGAGGCTATTTTTTTCAGAATGAATCCTAAATTTTTTCAAAGGTTCCTAACCAATGTAATGGGGTACATAATCAGGTAATCTACAATGGCAATACATATATAACTTTGCATTTGTCAAAGTTTCACCTACTGCAGCATAGGTTCATTGTCCAATATTGTCTTGACTCTGCTAATTAATTTTTGTCATCTTTCAATTTTAACTACCTCATTTTTTCACCTTTTTCCAAAGAATTAATAATAAATATTAACCAAAACTGTCCTAATAACAAACCTTTCTTCTTTTCACTTTTAACATTTTGTCCGAGGAAGGGTCATGTTTTCACAGTTTAATTTAGTTTTGTCTCATGGTTTGCATTCAGTCTATAAGCAAGTTTTATCTGTCATTCCATTACTAATTAGTTTCTTTCACAAACTATAGCAAGATCTAGGCTTTTAGTTATATTGACCATATTTTTTTCCAGTATGTGATGACATGCTCATGTTACCTTAATAGACTCCATTCTGTCTTTTCCCAACAAGAGCATATTTAAAGTTTTATTTTTAACTATTGTTTCTTTGTATTTTCCAATACAAAGGATTATTCACAATTCTCTTTAGTAAATAAAGGATTTACCCTCTGCTATAGTCCACAGCTGGTTTTAATGAGGTTGTGCTTTTTTATGTATATATGTATAGAGAGAGAGAGAGAGAGAGAGTACTTCAGTCGTGTGTCTGTTAATTTCCTACATTACTGTGGGTTGTATATCACTTATTAGGATTGTCTTGTTGTCATTGCTTTTATCAATTTAGTTTTTGGACATGTTACGCTTCAACCTTCCCAATGCCAGATAGGTATTAAGCAAGGAAAAATAGCGCAGGAATTTGCAAAACTTTCAAGTAATTGAATGAGAGAGATGAAATGGAAATCAAAACATTAAGTGTCAATGCATTTTTTATGCTGACCTAGAAGAAGTGTGGCTATGGAGAGTTTGGAAGTCCTCCGATGAGTATTGATGATCACTGCATTTAGAACTCCAGAGAATCGCCATGGTCTCATAATGTAGACAGAAGTAAACTCCTAATTGCCATGATCCCAAGTAACATCACCAGCCCTGATTCTGGGAACCGATCTTCTAGAGAGTCGAGTCCAATTCACTGACAAGTGTCAGCAAAATATATTAACAGATGCAATCATCTATGATATTCTAGTGGGGGAACTCTGGGACATATCCCAAACTGGTATGAAGAGGCACAAACCTATTGATCTTTAAGAAAATGATGTGAATCATTTTCCCTACTATGCTAACAGAAAAAAACCCAGAATCTCTACTCTTATCTGTTACATGATTATTTTATATGTACTTGTTCTATGAGCACACAGACTGCCTGATCTTCAGCTGTTGTGAATGAGCATAGATCCACTGAAGTCAATAGTGCTGTGCTAAGTTACACCATCTGGCAGTCTGGCTCATTTTTTTTTAATTAAGTATGCATTATGCCCTATGCTGTATTATAAGAACTGGCTTTACCATTTAATTGTAAAAAGTTGGAAACCATTGAAGCTTGCCCAGTAATCAAACATGTACTCCAAAATGATTTAATAATTATAGCTCTGCTGTCACAAAATACATGAACAGAGAAAATTAATTCCTAAATGTGCTTGCAAGTGATTAGCTTAAAACATCACCAAAAAAAAACAATTTACCAGTTTTGCTAAAGGCAATTTCAGCATTTTCATATATCAATAGTTATTAAAATCATTGCTATAACTGTTTAATAAAAAAAAAAGATTTACTATCTTGTTTTGGGTAAAACGGGCCTTTGTTATTGCTTCAGTAATTGAAATAATACAGGAAAGCATCCCCTTACCCTCTTTCAAGTTACTCTTCAAGATCTAGCCCTGCCATGATAGCTATAAATTATTATCTTCTAGTAATGGTTAGGCAAATGCAGAGGAGTGACTTTTACTAAATACTGTTCACCTTATTTTTATTTCATTCTTCTAAGTGACCCCTGCTTGTTCACTTTTGGGATATGTAAATATTAGGGGTGTGTGAAGTGGGCCCTATTCAATTTGGATTTGGATTCAGCCTGAATTGGGGACAGTGATTCAATTCATTGATTTGGATTCAGCCAAATCCAAATCTAAAGATTCAATGCTGATTCAGAGAATCAGTGATTCAGACATAGATGCAGCTTTAAATGTTTTTTCTACATACCTTGAAGTATCAGCATGGCTTGTTAATGCTGTGATGCTGGGTGGATGGAGCATCCCACAGGAGTTTGTGGGGGTAGCAGGCCCCCACATGCTTGGCAGCAAACCCAGAAATACTTCTGGTCCACTTCCGGGTCAGGTGGGGAGCGTGCTGGGGCCCCCCTGTGCCCCATTGGCTCAGTGATCGGGGGGAGGGGGCATGCACTTTCCAGCAAACGCTCCCCAATGGACCCAGAAGTTGGCTGGAAGTGCTTCTGGTCCACTTTTGGGTCTGCTACCGAGCACGCTTGGGAGCCCCCCATGTTTCTGTGGGACACTCCATGTGCCCCAGCATTGCAGCATTCATGAGCCACCTGGTACCTAGAAGTATGTAGAAAAAACATTTAAAGCTGTGTCTGTGTCTGAATCACTGAATCTTTCTGAATCTCTCCGAATCGATTTGGAGGGTTCCAATTTGATTCAGAGAGATTAAAGGGTTCTCTGATTCAATTGGATTTGGAGATTTGGCCACCAAATCAGGCTGAATCTCCGCCGAATAGAATCAGGGACCAAAGCTTTGCACAGCCCTAGTAAACTGTGAATTGTTTGAGGCAGAAACTATGCCAATGGTATGGTAACTTGTCTATCTATGTCTGGCATAGGGCAAGACTGCCCTAGAGAGCTCCTATAAATAATCATAATTTCATCTAGGGCAGCGGTTTCCAAACTTTTTTTCCAGTTTTCAATTGCCATACACACAGCTGTTGCTATGTGTTTGCAGTTAACATTGAACTGCTCCATGATGAGTGTTCCTGAGCCTGCAGTTATCTCAGAGTAAGAGCTAAACTGGGAAACATGGTCATTCCAATCCCTGCCCCTGTTAACTATAGACCCAAACAATGTTTGTGTGCCTGCAATGGTAAGTGAAAGCAAAGCAAGAGCAACTTAACCCTGAAGAGACAGATAGCAATGGGCACAGGGACAATAATTGAGGAGCAGCTCTGGCTTGGCAAAAGCATGTCATTTTGTTGAACACAGGGGAGATATATGGGTACATACAGGAGATACAAGGAGTTTACAAACTCACTCCTAATTGCCATGATCCCAAGTAACATCACCAGCCCTGATTCTGGGAACCAATCTTCTAGAGAGTCGAGTTCAGTTCACCGATAAGTGTCAGCAAAATTTATTAACAGATGCAATCATCTATGATATTCTAGTGGGGGAACTCTGGGACATATCCCAAACTGGTATGAAGAGGCACAAGCCTATTGATCTTTAAGAACATGATGTGAATTTAAACCAGATGAGGAGCTGTCCTTCATGCTTACTAAAGATAAACAGCCCATGGTACAGCCATCCTTACCCAGTACTTTTCTTAAACCAGGCTCCAGTTTTAATCACACTGAAATCAATGGGGCTTATCTGATCATTCAGAGCCATATAAATTAGTTGGGATTTCACAATAACTTATTTTCTCATGAGATCTCCTACCTCTGATAACATACTTAGTGCTAGGGACACAGCCTCTCTCACATGATCAGTATTTCTGGAGCCAGAAAGAACAGGGATGTGACAATGAAAATAGCAAAGAATAGGGAGAGATATTCTGAATTTCTCCATTTCCAAACAAGTTATGGACAGAATAAGAAATTACTTGAATCTTTCTCACAACTCAAAGAGAACCCTTTCTGAGATTAAAGATATTTATATTTTATTCAAATTGGCCAGTAGGGCCCTAGCAACTACCTTTTCCTCACTAATGTTTCCTGCAGAATTTTTTAGATTTTATTGAATACCTCTGTATTTAATGGAAAGAGAAGTTATCTCCAACTGCTCTCCCTGTTTTGATATACTTTAATAGATGTCTCACTTATGATGCAGCTGAATTCCTCATTAGGTGGGAAAAGTTTAAAAATACCTTTTAATTGTAGTGTTTACCCAGTACATAGGCATTGGATAAATGAAACAATAAGGGTCATGGCTATAACTTCCTTTTGTATAGTTGCTGACAAGGTGGGAGTCACAAACAGAGGATTTGACTAAATGTCTTCCAGATATGTTTAAATGAATCCAAAGCCTATAAAATGTGCCATGCATGTTTACTTGTGATTAATAACATTAAATATAGTTATAAAGTTGACTTACAGTGCCATAAAACTTTCCTTTATATTTGTTCAAGCTCTCACAGTGCTTTCCAAAATGAATAATTAATGTGAAGATTTTGAATGAAATATGGGTGACTGACAGAGACATTTCAAAGGTATTAAAACCATTTGATCTCTTATCATAGCTACGATGATGACACATCTAGGCTTTTAGCAAAGACACAGATTGAAGGCAGCCATTAAAACTGTGGTTTCCATTTTTTTCATTAGAGTTCATCTACTAGGAACAACTGGTGTCCACTTTGATGTATCTAGTTACCTATCTGCCACCCCTAATTGCCATAATAGCAACATCTCTCACAAGGTTTTTAATGGATTTATCTTTACAACACCCTGCCCCACACACACACCACACACACACTCTTAGATAAGGAAGTATTATTATCCTTAAAGCAGAACACAGCTACACTACTTTCAGTTCAGGAACCAGGCTACACAGAATGAACATGTCATGTCTTGGTATGCTGCTGCCTTTCAGCACGTAGACATACCATTTATGTTCAGATGGTATTTCTAATAAGTTTAGCTAACACCAAAAAATGTCACAGACCCCGTGATAGTCTGGGGGCTCATGGAGTATCATGAATGTTTTTTTGTGTTCTGTTGTACCAATATGGTATGGGTAGTCCTGTTAGAAAGCTGGTGTTATGCTATATCCATTTATGCTGCTATTATCACTGTATAGATTGTCATGCTGTCTGTATATTCCTTTATGATTTTGGACATGGTTTAGCCAAAGTGTATATTTAAGCACAAATACCACTCCCAGACACAGTCAGAAGGAGATGTTATTGGATTGGGCATCCAAGGTATTGTCTGTCTGTAATGGAGAAATCATGTCCTCTATAGAAAAGGCATCTGGGAGGAATGGCCCATTAGCCAAAGGAATTCCAGATTTCTCAAGGAGACCATGAATTTCTGAAGGATTCTGGTGACTCATAAACAATTAGAATAATGCTCATAGGGGAGACTGGCTTGGAGGATTTTTTTTCCCCTCTAGCTACATTAAAATCATCATCTTTGAATTTTTTCCTGGGTTGGAGAAGGGTCCAAGGCCCCAGCAGATAGGGCTGGCAGGATCATCAGGAAGGCTGATTTGTGGTGACACTGACAGGTAATAGTAACCAAATGAGAATTTACTTTTCCTGTAAATTTTCCTTAAAACATATGGTCAGTTTTGTTTGTATACTTCTTTTCTCCTACATAAAATAAATCCTTTTGTTGTTTTGTTTTCTTACTGGTTGTCTGTGGAAACAGTGACTTCTGGGTGAGTGATAGTCTAAGGTAGCTGATTCTGTGGAAAGAGGGAGCTAAAATTTCTTCCACAATCGAAAGGGGAGGCCACCTAGAGCTAGAAGAGATTACCTTGTTGCATCTCTGAGGTCCAACATAAGGGCAGTGTAGCTGAGACTTTTAGGGAAAGGAGTTATTCCAGGGCAACATAGGTCTGTTCCTTGGGACAAACAGTGCAACAGCAGGGAGAAACTTGGGGCTCAGGGGATCCAACAGTGTACATGATGTGTTGTAGTATATTGTTGTCTTACAACATGCGGACATACCCTTTATGTTCAGATAAATTCCTTATGGGAGTTCTAATGACCTTCGCTAACAATGTACAGCAAGGCCTTTGTATATCTTCCCACTGCACTGTGCAGAGAAGAATAAAACTATGGGAAATGCCACAGTGAAGGAATAAAGCGTCCTTGTATTGGACATCCCTCTGTCTACAGTTGTCTTTCTCCCCTTTACTCAGAAAAAGGACTTAGAAAATCTGCTCCTAATTGTGGGTGCTAAGTTTGAGAAAATCTCTCAAGCTGAAATTCTGGCTCTAAGAAATCTGTTGCTACTCCAGTACCACTGTAATATCTACAGCTTTATCAGCTACCTTATGAATGCTGATAGGTTGCCTAATGGCTGACATACTCATGTGGCCATAAGGATGGTGGAAAAGAAGTGAATGGGAGCATGGTGTGAGCATATCTTTGCTGTGTAATCCTGGATGGATGTGTGTGAAGTTCAGAAATGCAGTTCCCTCACTTCTACTGATTTTTGCTAGCCTCTTTCATCTTTCCATACCTTTTGCTGCTGGGGCAACTGGGAAACAAAGTGAAATGACTCAGGCTTCTATAGTGATAAATTTGTTTCCCTATTAAATGGGACACTATGGGCCTCCATGTTTTTCATATTTATAAAACATGCATTAAAGTACCAGAGGGAAATAAAAATATCCCTACAATACCTTAGGACAGTAATGTCTGGGTCCACAATGAGGGCCCAGATAAGCTCCAGTAATACAAATATTAATGAATACTTAGGTCTTTCTCTGCCAGAACATAATATCTGGAGTTTTTTTTAATAGTAGCCTCATTGTATCTATCAGATTATGCAGAACTCATAGTCCCTGTTAAAAGAACAAAAGATAGCAAAAGTAATAAAAAATGCCTTCATTCCAGTATTCTTTCTGACAAATCCAATCAATCATTCTATCCTCCAGATCTTCAGGTTTTGCAGTCAGCAAAAAAGGAAAATATCTGGAGGTGGGGAGATGAGGAGAGAAGGAAAAGGTTTTAAGAAGGGGTAGGTGAGAGAAGGAAAATACAAGGTACTCAGCAAATTGGGAGCTGAAGACAACTTTTCTCTTTTGTTTTTAAGATACATGGGTGAGAAACTCTTCTGCAGATCTCTGAATCCTTTAAGGTTAGAGTCAGGCTGAGAGAGAGATTTTTTTCCCTCCCTCCAAATAAAGCTCTGCCAATCATTGTGAATGAGCTGCACACCAATTCAATTTACAGAGCCACTCTCTAACTTTGTACTTGGGACACAATCCTCTGGAGGCTGCAGGCCTTGGGGGAAAAAGCAAGTGCTGAAAAGCTGTCACAACACTCTGATATTCTGCTACAGCAGCCATGCAACAGGAGGAAAAGAATTATTTTCCAGTAGCGCAGCCTGTGGGGAAACGGAGAACAGAGCTCTCAGATCCCACAGTATCTAGCAATAACAGATGCTTTTTTGTATTTACCAGTGTTTGGGGCATCTGCTTCCCTGCATATTGACAATATTTCAACCCATTTCTAATACATCATCTCTACCCTTACAAGGGCTAATTAAACTGGTTTCTTTAAAAAATTGTTAAACAAAACTATTAGTCTTATAAATGTGTATGCACTCACGTGTGCTTTCTTTTCTACCTGACAGAAATTTTACAATCTTTGCATTCTTTGCTTAAGGAAGGGTGCATGAGCCAGAAAGTTTGCAAATAATATATATTTTTTCAATTATCTAGTTAGTCTAATAAAAAATATTGCCTCTACCATACTAACTGCATAAACTGCTTAAGTGCATACCATCTTAGAGCTCCACCATGTACTGGCTAACTTAATTACACTCTAATTAACTCCAACTGCACTCAGTTTCACTGGGTCAGAAACACAGAGAAGCAGTTGTCAAAGACGTGGTTTTGACAGTCTCCAGTGTGCACTCACACCTTCAGCTTGAAACCCCTCTTTGCCATCCATAGCTTGACCACTTGGAGCAAGATGAGATGTACCAGGAGCCAGTGCCTTGCCTTAGCTCTACCTGTCTCACTCAGGCCTTGACAGCTCTTAGCAGAAGAATTTTTTCCAGTCAAAAAATCAGAACTTTTATATGGTTTGTGCTGAGAAATTATGGGTCCTCTCCCTTGCAGGAGATACCTGACTGCTTGGCCAAATGCTCTGAACCCACACTTATCATTGACAATGAGTTAGTTATAAGAATTAGCAAAAAACCCAAAAAAATTATTACTAAAAAGCAAGAGATATAATAAGAATTGGTAACTTTATGTTGGATAGAGGCAGAGATATGAAAAATATAAATATATAGATATAATATTAGATTTTACCCTTGCAACTTATCCCTGAGAATGCAGCTTCTACCCCAAACAAACCAGTTTCCTGCAAGCAGCAGTGTAACTAAGGCAGAGCAACCAGGGCATCAAGCCCAGGCAGTGAGTCTAGGGGGACGAGTGGAAAAAAAATGCCGTTGCTGTAGCTGCATGATCATGCCAGCAGCAACTGGACGTCACCCTGCCCCTGTGTGTGGCACCTGACGCTGGCACCCAGCTGCATTGCTACGCCTCTGCCCACAAGATCTATCAGCTTATACTGCCTTGATGAGTCAACCCTATGCCCCAAAATCCCTAAACAACTTTTGCCTCTCAAACATGCCTTAACTATCCAATCTTACCTGCCCATTTACATTCCTCTATTGAATTCTCAGGAAATATGTGAGTATTAGGTATATGATTTTCTTCATCTGGTGGGCATCTGATTGGCAGGTCACGTGTGTGTCCCGATCCAATTATAACTGGGTAATATCAGACATAAAGATGGCTATCCCATATGTCTGGTTATCAATTACCTCAGTGGGTTATAATCTTTCACTTAGTCTCCCTACTGTGAGAAATACCAGTCTCTGATCATCATACTGTTTCCAGGTGTTAGCCTTGCTACCCTCCCCTTTAGAATGCAAGTTTATCATTGTGTGTGTGCATGTGGCTGTGTGTGTGTGTGTGTGTGGGTAGGTATAGGTATATACAGATTAATTTATATAGCTTAATATACTAAGACCCATACCCTTTGTCTCCAAAATCTAACCTCTGTTTAAAAGTAAAGCAGCAGTGTAACAAAGCCCAACACAATTACTGATTTCTATCAATTGAGCTAAAGGAGAATCCCTCTAAATAGTCATAGCAATAGCAATGCATAGTTTTTACATTATGCTTTTCATCAATTAATCTCAAAGCAGTTTGTAATGGAGATTGGTTTTATCATCATTTCATAGGTGGGGGAACTGAGGCACCGGGATTACATGATTTGCTAAAGATCAACTACCAAATCAGTGGCAGAGTTGAGAATCCAGCAAAGGTCTCCTGAGCCCTAGCTTGTTTCATGGTTCACTTGTAGTGAATCCCTTACGAGTGTGTGCCCCTCACTATACAGCAAACTCCTCCAATCCTTCATACATAGTGGAACTGAAGGTCTTGTAGGAAACACTGCCATGTAACGGGTTAATAGCCTTTACAAAGGCTTGATAGCCATTTTAGAGTGATGAGAGCTTGAGTGGTAGTTTTAAAAATATGTTAGCAACTAGCTACAGCAAAGAGTGACTGAAGTCTGCCTGCCAAAGCTTTGTAACTCCTGACAAAGGCATTTTACTAGTTCTTAAAATACTTTTGTAGTCTTTTAATATAGCGATAAAGATTTGGGTATTGCTGCATATTGTATGTTATCTATAATCAATAATAAATTTAAATTCAGGAACTGATTCAGCATTCTGGTGTGCTGCAGAAACATACAAATTAAAAAATACACAGGGAAGGGAGGGCTAAGGGTTTTCAGGGGCTTAACAGTGAGAACAATAAGTTTTAACATTTTAAAATTTAATTGTGGGGCGGTTTTAAATGATCACTCTTCCTTCATTGGGAAAAGATGATTCATAGGCAGATGGTTCTGCATTTAGAATGGCTGAAGAGAGTCTATTACTTCACAGAGTAATTACTAGATAACAAAATTATAATCTCTGCCTGGACCATTAAACCTTGTTAAAGGTGACTTAAGCAATCTCAGGAGAACTGAGCCTATTTAGAGAACAGATATTAAGCAGCCATAATTAAGCAACACGGTGGGAGTGCATGTCCCAGGAGAAAATCTTATCTAACAACAACTGTTTTTTATTAGACATTTCAATTACTTGTGAGTATCCCCTTTTGGTTTTCTGTAATAGAAATCTACCGCCATTGGTGATTTTCAAGAACAGCCTATGCCAAACCCTATAGGGCCTGATCTGCTCTCTTGAAATGAAATGCAGTTTTGCCATTAACTTCAAAAGGAGAAGGAACAGAGTCTAATGGAGTTAAATTGTGCATAAGTGTACCCCAGGAAGTTTGTATTTCCTATGTGAAAAACAAATGAAATTGTTATGGTGAATTAAACAGGCCAGCTGTTCATTTCCATTTATTTTATATTAATCTTCTATGTAGAATGCCATGAATTAATAGAGGTATGATGTTCATGAGAGGGATCCTCCTCCCAAGCTACTGGCAAAGCACAGAGCTCCTTTCTGATGAAGTATTTTCTTACATTTGAAGGTTGAACAAATACAAACCTTTTCACTGGAGTGTACTAGTTACAACAAAACTTTAGCAAGAAAAGATTTCTCAAGTACAAAATGTAATTTCTGGTCTCTGTGAAAAGCCTGCTTCATCTGAGAATAGCCCAATGAGCACATAGAATTTGGTTTATACAAGTTGAAGTCCACCTCTGCCTGCTTCAAAAATGAACCTAGGACTTCCACATCCCAAATAAAAATTCTAATCACTGTTCTACTCTCAGATGGAGCTAGCTTGATTTTTTTTTCCTTTTTTGGTGTGTAGAAGCTTTGAAATGTCTGAAATAGAATCCTAATGTGGAATAAGAACATTTTTATGGGATGGGATAACTATTTGCAGTGCAGGTCTAATCTGCAGCCTCCATACAATTTTACAGCTATCATAGCCTCTGCCCTAGCCATGCTTTTGTATACTGGGGTAGGAGGAAAGCAAGTGGATCCACTAGGGCCCTAACTCAATCCATCTCTTCTTGGAAGGAACCTTTCTGAGCTGGGCAAACATGCTCTTCACAAAGCAGAATCACACAGAAATAGGGCTGGAATGGACCTCATGGGGTCATCCTTAAATAAACCATCCTAGCCAAGTGTCCATCCAATCTGCTCTTGAAAATTTCCAAGGATGGAGATTCCACAGCTTCTCTAGGTAGCCTGGTCTAAAACTTCACCATCCTCATAGTCAGAAAGTTCTCCTAAATTCCAAACTAAATTTCCTCTATAGTAGCTTGAGGCCATTGCTCCTAGTCCTGATCCTTACAGCCACAGCTAAAAGCCCACCTCCATTGTCTAAAATTGCCCTTCAAGACTTATCAAATTCCCACCTTCTTCTCCTGACCATATAACCATAGATCTTTCAGCTTTCCCTCATAAGTCTTGCTTCCCAGACCCCTCCCACCCCCCCACACACCAGTTTTTTTTGACTCTGCACCTGGACTCTTTCCAATCCCACAACCTTCTTGAAGTGCATAATCCAAAATGGAAAACAGTAGTCCAAGTGAGGCCTCACCAGTGCTGGATAGAGTGGAAGAATCACTTCCCTTGATTTGCAAGTGACATTCCTGTTAATACAGCCCAGGATACTGTTGGTTTTTTGTTGGGTTTTTGTTTGTTTGTGTGTTTTGCTTTGTTTTGTTTTTTTTTTGGGGGGGGGGTTGCAACAAAAGCGCACTGTTGGATCATATTCAGTTTATGGTCCACTCTAACCCCCAGGTCCTTCTCTGCAGTGCCATAGCCTAGCAAGTCATTCCTCGGCCTGTATTTGTACATGCAGTTATTCTGTCCAAGTGTAGGACTTTGCATTTGTCCTTACTGAATCTCATCTGATTTATTGTGGATAATTTTTCTAGTCTATCCAGGTCATTCTGGATTTTAGCCCTAGGCTCCAGAGTAGCTGAAGCTCCATCCAACTTGGTATCATCTGCAGATTTCCTAAGCATACGCTCAATCCCATTATCCAAATGATTAATAAGAATGTACCTGGAAAACCCCTTATTACCTCCTCCTAACTAGACATAGAGCCATTGAGGACTATGACTGAGCACAATAGTTTCATAGTTTCATAGTTTCAGGGTCGGAAGGGACCTAATAGATCTTCTAGCCCGACCCCCCGCCAGGGCGGGAGAACAACCCAAAAACACAAACAAAACCACTCACCCTAAAAACAAAAACGGGACTCAAATGAGTCCAGCCAGGTAAGTATCCAGCCTCTTCTTAAAGATCCCCAGGGTAGGGGCCAGCACCACCTCCCTTGGAAGTTGGTTCCAGCTCCTAGCCGCCCTAACTGTGAAGTAGTTTTTTCGGATGTCCAATCTGTACCTCCTCTCCATCAACTTGTGCCCATTATTCCTTGTTATGCCAGCAGGGGCTAGAGGAAACAGCGTCTCCCCCAAACCCTTCTGGTTCCCCCTAGTGAGTTTATAGACGGTCACCAGGTCCCCCCTCAGCCTTCTCTTGTGGAGGCTGAATAGGTTCAAGTCCCGCAGTCTCTCACTGTAGGGTCTGCCCTGTTGTCCCCGGATCATGCGGGTGGCCCTCCTCTGGACCCTCTCCATGTTGTCCACATCCCTCCTGAAATGGGGCGCACAGAACTGGACACAATACTCCAGCTGCGGCCTGACCAGCGTCGCATAGAGGGGGAGGATCACCTCCCTGGCTCTACTCGAGATGCACCTGTGGATGCACGACAAGGTCCGGTTAGCCCTGCCAACCATGACCTCGCATTGTCGGCCCATGTTCATCTTGGAGTCAATAATGACACCAAGATCCCTTTCCGCCTCCGTGCTCTCAAGTAGGGAGCTCCCCATCTTATAAGTGTGCTGCTGGTTCCTACTACCCAAGTGCAGCACCCTGCACTTGTCCGTATTGAAACGCATCCTGTTCCTGTCTGCCCACCCCTGTAACCTATCCAGATCCTTCTGCAATCTCTCTCTCCCTGCTAGCGTGCTCACCTCCCCCCAAATTTTGGTGTCATCAGCGAATTTAAACAGGTTGCTCTCCACCCCAACATCAAGATCGCTGATGAAGACATTGAACAGCGCAGGGCCCAGGACCGAGCCCTGAGGGACTCCACTACCCACCTCCCCCCAAGTCGAATATGATCCATCCACCACCACCCTCTGAGTGCGACCCTTCAGCCAATCTGCAATCCATCTGACCGTGTAGGCATCTATGCCACAGTCGCCTAGTTTATTAATTAGGATGGGGTGAGAGACGGTGTCAAAGGCCTTGCTGAAGTCCAGAAAGACTACATCCACCGCGACACCTGCATCCATGGCCTTTGTGACCTGATCATAAAAGGCAATCAGGTTGGTCTGACATGATCTCCCCCTAATAAATCCATGCTGATTGCCCCTGAGCATCATCTCGGATGCCGGCCCATCACAAATGTGCTCCTTGATGATCTTCTCAAAGAGCTTCCCCAGGATTGAGGTAAGACTGACGGGCCTATAATTGCCCGGGTCCTCCCTTTTCCCTTTTTTGAAGATGGGGACCACATTAGCTACCTTCCAATCGTCTGGCACCTGGCCCAAGCACCACGATCGCTCGTAGAGCCGTGCCAGGGGCCCTGCAATAACCCCAGCCAGCTCCCTCAGCACCCTGGGGTGGAGAGCATCCGGACCCGCTGACTTGAACGCGTCCAGCCCCTCCAGAAGCTCTCTAACCCGGTCCTCCCCAACCTGAGGTCTGAAGGCGATCCCCTCGCGTCCGGCTTCTATCACAGCAGGGAAGTCCCGGTCCCTGCACAAGAAAACGGAGGTGAAGAATTGGTTAAAGAGGTCCGCTTTATCCTCTGACGCAACCACCAGATTGCCCCGCATATCCTGCAGGGGCCCCACATTACCCGGCGCCTTCTTCATCCTCCCAATATATTTGAAAAAGGACTTTTTGTTATCCTTAATCCTGGACGCTAATCCGAGCTCTATCTCCGCCTTGGCCTTCCTAACAGCCCGCCTGCAGGCCCGAGCAGAGGAGGTATACTCCTCTTTGGAGATTACACCCCCCTTCCACCGGGCGTACGCCACCCTTTTGGCAAGCAGGCATTCCCGGACACCCTTGGTGAGCCAGGGGGGCTTTTGGACACTCCTGCCCGCCTTGCTTCTTGTCGGGATGGACACCCCTTGGGCCCCGAGTATCGTTTCCTTAAGGAACGACCACTCCTCTTGGACGCTGAGTTCCTCTGCCCTCAAGGACCCCAGTTCCTCTCCCACTAATCTCCTCATCTCACTGAAGTTGGCCCTCCTGAAGTCTAGGGCCACCACCTTGCTGCGGGCCCTTGACACTCTACGCTGGATGGTGAATTCCAGTGCGCGATGATCACTATTGCCCAGGTGGTCAAGAACCTGGAGGCCTCTTACCAGGTCGTCGCCTGCGGCCAGGACCAGGTCCAGCAGGGCATCTCCTCTGGTGGGACTGTGCACCTCCTGAATCAAGTGGAGGTCCTGCAACTCGGCCAAGAACCTCCTGGAGCGGTCCGTCCCGGCTGACTGCTCCTCCCAGCAGATGTCCGGGTAATTAAAATCACCCATGACAACTACATCCCCCCGGATCTTGACCCAGAGCACTTCAGCTTGCCCTTCCCCTGACCCCATTCTGCTGGCAGAGGATGTGTAGTGCTCCTTGACAGAGTGCCACCCCCCCGCCCTTTTCTGCCTTCTCTATCCCGCCTGTACAGCCTATAGCCCCTAATGTTAACTGCCCAGTCATGGGACGAGTCCCACCATGTCTCTGTTAACCCTACGACATCTGGATTTGAACTAGCTATTCTGAGGGCGAGTTCCTCCTGTTTGTTCCCCATGCTACGAGCATTGGTGTACAGGCATTTAAGGCCTTGCAAGACTGTGTGCCCCCCCACCCCCTGATTAGCCAGACCATCAGGACCCCTGTTACTTACCTTTGCACCCCTTGCCCTGATGGCGTCTCCTCGTCTTCCTGCAGCCCCCTCCCCCGGCGAGTCTAGTTTAAGAATGTCATAGAAAACAGTGTCAAAAGCATTGCTAAAATCAAGGTATATTACTTTCTGGAAGGTATATTACTTCCCAGAAATCCTCCAAGAGGATAACTTTTGAAGCACACTTAAGCACCTAGCAAACAGAATAGGACTTGGCCTACTATGTTCACCTTAGGTCAATCTATTATACAAGGTGGGGGAGGGAAAACCAAAAAAGTGCTTTCTGTGCCTTCACAGACAATTCACTTCTCTTCTTGAATGTTTCATCACTCCTTCGATACTTTAACTTGTGGGGGCCGAGGGGGGATCGAGGACCGGGAATCCTCGGGAACGCTAGCTGGGGTTGCAGCTGAGATCCCGTGATGGGCAGATGGGTACTCTCTATCACTGGAGCGGAATTAGGCACAGACGAGACACGTATCAATTGGAAAAACAGAGATGGCTTTACTTAGACTGTAGAGTCGTATACAGCGCAGGCAATCGTAGTTGCAACAATTCAATAATTCTAATCTCTAGTCGCTAATCGAGGAGCTCTTGTAGACCGGGTAGCTCGGGTCTAACTCGGGCATGCAACACGGAGGATACGTCACAAGGCTTCGCCGATGGGGAGTTGTTGGCAGGTGATCAAGCTGCCGGAGTTCCACTCCAGGGGGAATCGCGGAGTTCTCCAACTAGGGCGGAAACGCCCCTAACCTTTTATACGGCTAGTGAGCCAATTGCCAGCCGCCACGTGGGAATAATTTAACATCAGCCAATTGTGTTATGCAAAACTGCATTTCCTCGGTGGGAACTCTATCCACGCCGGAACTCTTCACCATGCCGAGACTTCCCCTGCCTTACCGTGCCTTGTGTTGGAAAGTTCCACTGTGTCAAGGCACTAATCTAAATCAGCTCTGACATATCTGTATTCTTTCATAGATTCATAGATGCTAGGGTCCAAAGGGACCTCAACAGATCATTGAATCTAACCCCCTGCCCTGAGCATGAAAGAGTGCTGGGGTCAGATGACCCCAGCCAGATGCCTATCCAGCCTTCTCTTAAAGACCCCCAAGGTAGGGGAGAGCACCACCTCCCTTGGAAGCCCATGCCAAATTTTGGCCATCCTTATCGTGAAGAAGTTTTTTCCTGATATGTAGCCTAAATCTGCTCTCTCTCAGTTTGTGACCATTGTTCCTTGTTACCCTAGGAGGCGCCCTGGCGAACAGAGCATCTCTGATCCCTTGCTGCGTCCCCCTAATGAATTCGTAGGTGGCCACAAGATCACTTCAGCCTTCTCTTGTGGAGGCTGAAGAGGTCCAGGTCCCTCAGTCTCTCCCTACATGGCTTGTCCTGTAAGCCCTTGACCATACGAGTGGCTCTCCTCTGGACCCTCTCAAGTCTATCAACATCCCTCTTGAAGTACGGTGCCCAAAACTGGATGCAGTACTCCAACTGCAGTCTGACCAATGCTGCATAGAGGGGAAGTACCACCTCCTTGGATCTATTTGTCAAGTATCTGCTGATAAATAGATAAAATGTGGTTATTTTTGCTGATGACTTCATCACACTGATGACTCGTGTTCATCTTGGAGTCCACTATGACTCCAAGATCCCTTTACGCTTTTGTGCTGCTGAGAGAGTCACTTCCCAGCCAGTAGGTGTGCTGGATATTTTTGTAACCGAGATGCAGCACTCTGCACTTGTCCATCTTGTATTGCATCCCATTGTGTGCTGCCCACTTTTCTAACCTGTCCAGGTCTGCCTGCAATCTTTCCCTCCCCTCTGGAGTGTGCACTTCACCCCACAATTAAGTATACTAAGTATCATTTATATATGTATTGTAATTGTATTCTATTGTAAGATTTCCTTTCCCTTCATCATTTGTACACTGGTCAGCATATTTCCCCCACCCTGGCCCAGGCACTGAATGTACTTGCTACGCCTATACCCTACATCCCAATACCCTGTTTATAGATTATATCAAAATGAATTCAGCTTCTTCTGACCCTGGAAATTCTCTCCCTAAAGTCTGATCATTCTGGCTTTGTGTAGGAGAGGTGATTCAAACCTTTTATATTTTAAAAAGATGTTGCTTATATACAGTAAACCTGCTTTATGGAGCTAAATTTTCCATTCACTTATACATGTGTTTCTGCCAGTGTAGATCCTCTAACTTCAGTACATTTTCTCTTAAGCCTTCTCCCCCAACTAAGGAATGGCACCTGACATCTGAAAACTTGTCCAGCTCCTCTTCCAATTTCACACCGGGTCCAATAAAAGATATCAAGGAAAAGAGGCAAGGCTCTTTTGAATTCAAGCATATTTATAATTTCTCTTAGAACATAGATGCAGGGCCAAATTCTATTGTGACTTATGTTCCATATAATCCCATTGACAATGCAAAAGTAATTTATAATTTTTTCAGCATTATTAATAGTTAGGCCTGGAAAAGAATTTAAAGATAAAATGAGAAATTTCTACTGACTACACTGATCTCACAGTTCAGGGCAGCTCTATTTCTTAGAGGCAGCATTGAAGCCTACGTGCAACACCATTTGGTTTTTTTGAAAGGTACTGCTTGTCTTCCCTTCCCCTCCCACCCCCCACCTAAGATCAGGTACAGACTTTTGGTAAAAATGTCACAGTGTCCTAAGAATCTATTCCATGACATCAGGAACTAAAATAAGCCACAAAAACGAGAGAACAAAGCCACTAAATTCAGAAACTATGTAATATGTTAGGTGAGTCAGTGCTATTTTGGCAATCCATTATCCTCTCCACTAGTTATTTATTTCTATTTATGACCTATAAGAATAAAAACCCAGGAGTGATAAAATTGGGAGCACCTTTGAAAAGTCAATCACTTCAAAAACACCAGGCAGAAGATATTGAAAGCCTCCAAACCAGGGAAAAGTGTTTTGTTCTTGTTAACTGTATTCTTTTTAGCATGAATTATGCTCTACTCCCGTACAATGTAAGAAAAATTGTACTGAAATGCAATGGAAAAAATCTGTTATCTTGCACTATTCTAAGTTTAATTGAACTGTGAAGATCATGAATTTGGTTCTCCGCCTCCCACCCCACCCCACCCCCCAACACACACACTTTTACAAATAACTTCAAACACCAGGTGACTAAACTTAAATCTCCAAACTTGAGAAAAGTTTATATTCAGTATTGGACCCTTATGGATCTTTGTAATCTCTTCTATTCCTTCCAGGTTCAAACCAAGATTCAAATTTGTGAGCAGTTTGAATTCTGATCTGCCCTTCATGCTTTAATAGATAAAGTGAAAAAAAAGACACAAATGGATATTTTAATACCAGTAATTTCAGTACCGTATTATAATTTTTAAAACAGTTCTTCTGACACTGAATAACTACCTATGCTTACTGAGGATGAATATATTTCTTATTTCTGTGAAGGCATTTTATTTTTCTGTACATTGGAATAATTTGTAGTAAGAAAACATATTTATATTTTTATTGCTTTATGCCTGTATGTTCAGAAGGCATGGAGGTGTTCCACCAAGAATGATCATTGAAGTAGCTGAAGATCCATAATTAGCATTTTATATAGAGATTTCTCCCCACTGATTGACCACAATTTCTTGAATGGCCTCTTGTTAAGATTTATTTGCACAAAAGAGACTGTTCTTAATGAATGGAATTCAGCTTTGTTGAAAGTGAGATTAATCTACCCAAACTGTGTTTTGAATTGCATGATAACTTGACCTATTTCAGTAGTCCTTAATCCTGAGTAGCAGTAAAAGCAACTCAATATAAAGTTTATTCATAGCTCATTCTGAATAGAAATGCTCAGATCAGTTTACTTTATAGCTCTATTATCTGAAATAATGTTTCTTGAAAGAGATACAAGTGAAATAACCTCTAGGACACTATAATGCTGACATTAATGACAAAAATATTTTTTCTTGCTCTAGATTATGGTAGGGTGTTATGTAAAGTATCAAGCAATGGTATGACACTGCCATCTCAAAACAAATCAGTTATATTAGTCCTTGACAAATCTGCTGACCGGCTATTTTTCAGACAAAGGAAATGACCACTTTCCTTCCTTGAAACAATCAAATGTCTCTGAAAATAAAATTCTCTGTAGGCATAAGAAGGGTATTTTTCCCTAAATATATTACAGCCATTTCTGTTTTGTTGCCTGTTTTAACACAGTTCCAGCTGTTTTGACAGCACCTACAGGAAGCCAGAGAGAAGCAAAACCTTAAGCAAGGAAATAGCTTTTTCTTTCAACCAACCTGGTTTTGAATTTTTTTCAGGCAGCAGAATGCCTGATACAGAAAAAGATGACCCTCATGAGACTCACTATACTGAAAGCACTGAGATAAATTGCCAATTGTTTTGGAGCTGACATGCCACCTTTTTGCTGAACTGTGTCAATGGCAGATAGAACAGGGTTACACTGCTCACATGCTAATAATACAGTTCGCATCACATGAGGTTACTGTGGATTGTATGGAAGTTAGTTATGGATGAACATCAAAGGGTTCTAAGTTCAATAGGTTTTATAGGTGCATGCTTTTCCAAAGCTTACCTGAATTATCCAAATTATTTCATCGTCCAAAACTGGGCTGAACTCTTGTGACAGCAAATCTTTTTTCAAGTTTTCCAGCACTGTTGCTACCAGTTCAGTTTAACTGGTTCTAAAATAAGGCAAAGGAAGTTGCTTGGTTTTCCGTGATCTATTTTACACTTCTGTAACTTCATCACAATCTCCAGCTCTGAAAAGATAAGTCACAATATTATCCATGTGATACAAATTTTGGAAGACTACTTTTGGCCTTACCTTTCTGAAGGTTAAAACACCCCATTTCAAAGTTGATTCTTACAGTGTGAAGTATTAAGTATATGAGCACTGTAGTTGAACTTCAAATTTCAAAGTTTTCTCACATCAACAATTTCAGTTTAGCTAGCAAAAGAAAAACAGTTCTGTGAGAAAATAAACATAAGTATAACTAAAGTCCATATTTACTGGAGCAGATAATTATGTAAGGAACCATGTATAGGAATTACATTTCCACACACAGTGGAAATTAATACCCTAAACAGGTTTTTAATTATCTTCAAGTACTGGAGTGCTGGTGCCCCCCCCCCCGAGCACCAGCCAGGGAGCGTGAGCGCTGGATATAGGCCGTGACCACTTCTGGAAGCCTCACGGCCACTTCTAGGAGCTCTGTGGCCACTCACCAGTTGGTAAGTTTTACCATGGGGGGACCCCCTGCTGATCTGTGTGATCAGCTGTGGGGGGAACCCTCTCCCCCAGTCATTGACTGGTTGCTGGGGGGGGGGGTGTCCCCGCTAAGGTGGCACCAGTCACCCATGGGTATAAGTGATCAAAAACTGATCTATGCCCATAACAGACCAGAAGTTTGTCTCTCAGAGACTGGTTTAAAAATGTCAATACCTTGGTTAAGATCCTCACATCCCCCCACCAAAGGGTGAATGTGTGTTCTGTTTGCTACCAATTTAAACTATGCTGCCTACAGAAAACTGGTTAACTTAGAACAATTCCACCTCAGGCTTTTTTAATGTCTATACTTAACCTATGTGGATGCATTAAACATATTGCTTTGAGACTTTGAGTTATAAACATTTATTCTTTATTTAGATTCTTATCTCTCACAAATAAACATTTAATTGGCATACCCTGTTGTAAGCCTGAATTTCAGAATCAGTCAGTATGTCTCCATTTCACATTTTAAACCACTTCCAAAGACCAACTGTCATAGATAGATATATTCTGGTGCAGCTGCCCTAAACTAGACAGTGACCAAGCTTGCCTCTCACAGCTTTTACTCTGAAGCATTTTGTTTTGGAAAAAATGAAATGCTAATTTGTTTGGACTTTACCTGGTTGGCATTGCAGTCCTGATGGTTCTTGATTCTATCTTTGTTACCATGTGGTCAGCTGTTACTCCAGCCCTTTACAGGTATTTTTAGGACACACAGATTAAATTTATTAGCACTCAAAATACGCTTTAGATCAGTGGCTTCCAACCTTGGGGCGTGACCCAAATCAGGGTCATGGGGGGGTCCTCCCATCACTCCTCCCCTCCTGTCTGCAGGACCTCTCAGTGCACAGTCCACATGGCACTCACTGCTGCTGCCCACCATGATCCTGGTCTGCAAAGGGCTCTGCTGGGACTGCCAGGCATGAGTGAGTCAGTGGCGGGGCTTGTGACCTGGATTTAGGGTCGCAGCAAAAAAAGATTGGGAACCACTGCCTTGGACCTTCAGATTAGTATATTCCCAATGAAATTAAGGGAGTTTTGTGAATTTGACCCATCTACTTATTAAATCCTAATAAATTAACAAAGGAAGTTGTATAAGAAGAAAAAAAGGCAATAGAGATCAAGGCGAGATAATGGACAATGGTTCATGTAAAGAGCAATGACTGCTGATGAACAGAGAGTAGGAGAGATTTCTTGATAAAGAAAGGTATCAAGAAAAGAAAGGGTTTGTGTGTTGCAGGATATAACCATTTTAAACATAGGAAGCAACATGAAAAAAGATGCAGTTGTTCAGGCAGAGAAAAAAACACATCTAGGAAAGTAGTCTTTAGGAAGAAACTGATGGATTAATTTATGCTGAATTTCATTAGTATTTGGGGAGATTCCTGTTATTATTTTTGGAAGGTAATGCATGCCATTATTCCTTCCCTGCTTTTGCCATATTTTACTACTACTTAGCAATATTTAAAAAAAAAAATCTGTTTATAAAACTGATGGACTTAATTTTGTTCCAAACATATGAAAATGCAAATATTGGATATAGATGAAGTGCAATGATGGCTAAAAATTTTATTTTCAAAAACAGAGAGAAGAGAGGAGAGAGTAACAGACTAATGAAAACAGGGAACAGAACAGAATGAGAGAGATATAATGGTGTCATGCCAATAATTAGAGACAACAACAAAACACACAACTTTTGAAGTAACAAGTTCTGCTGTATGATGCCCTAAATTACCTTAATATTTCCAAGTAAATTAATATCCAAGGTTTTCTGGGCTACTCAAATTTGAAAAACAATTTCACCTTCCTTGTAGTCTGACAAATGCATAATGGAACATATTTATGCAAGTAAATCATTTTCATATAAGTATAATACTGGTATCTGCATACTCTTAACTCTGATTCAAAACTATGTTATCACTAAATATCCCCAATTTTATTTTGTTCGTTTTTCAAATCTCTCTCTCTTTCTCTCTCTTGGATGATAACTGATGTGTGTTTATCTTCCTTTTTTAATTGGACTCAAGTATACAGACAGAAGTTTGACTTTAATCTTATTTCCTGCATTCCCACTCCCTTTGCCTTAAACTCTGTGTTCTTGTTTCATCTTGTGATCATTGAAAGTATTGTCTTTAAGTGCAATGACCTTTTAAGTATCATTAATACATTATCCATTCCCATAAAAATCTACATATTGAGATTAAATTTATTTTTAATAAGTCTTCATTCACTGACCATGATAGTTTACAGTGACAAAACTTGGGCTTTTTTTTTTAAATCTAATCTACAACTAGGGCTATTTGTTAGTTAATGCAAATGAGGACAGAAAAATAATCTGTTCATAATTCTTGGTGCAGATTATTTTAACTATTTAGGCTTTGAAAACAAATTAATGAAAGAGATTTATTATATCATTGACTTCAGTGGACAGATCTGATTAAACCGTTGGCAAGACTGGGGGTAGAAGTGTGAAATCAGGAAACTTAAAATGTAGACAAAATATGAGTAAATCTTCTTGTTAGTGAGAAAATAAGCCTCTAAAGCATTTCATATGGGGAAAAAAAAATTAGTAAATGTCCAAGGGAGAATGAGGCCCAAGCTCTATAGTCATCTTTGATTTTATTGGGTACTTTTTTAAGTAGGGCCTTATACAGAGAGAGAGAGAGGGAGATTAGATGACATAATACATTTTTTTCTATCTCCTCATATATCTCAGTCATTTTACAACGATTACCCTTCTCGAAAAGAGTCTTCCTAGCCTGGCAATAGAGGTTGTGTACCTGCAATCATTAAGCTCTTTTTGTTTACTTATTGTTGTCATAAAAGTGAATTCATATTTAATATATTTTCCTAATAGTCTATGAAAAAGAAGAAATTTATGTTTTAATAATTTTTTTGAGAGAAATCTTCCAATGATTTTACTAAGTTTGAAGCATTTGACCCACATGCCTGTGTTTTTAATGTTTTTATCATCATAAGAGTCCACTAGGATCTTAATATCCTGTCCATATTTGTTCAGGAAACAAGGGCTTTGTCCAAAACTTAGACACATGATGAAAAAAGATCTTCACCAATACTTAAAGGCAAAAAGCGGAAAACTTCAGTTAGAAAGTATTTATTTTCTGTACAAATCATAATTTGGAGCAGGAAATTCTGTGTGTGTGTGTCTGCGTGTCAACATTCTATAGAAAGGTCTCATTATCAGCATCCTTTTCGAAACAATACTTTATTTCAACAGAAATCCATGCAGTAGTATAAATTGTGTTTTTATTTGCCCATGCCGGAAATTCTAATTGTTTTAAAAATAAGCAAGGTTATTTGAAAAAAAAAAGGATACTTACCTTGCAGCACTGCCAAAAATGATGTTTGTATGTTCCTATTTAAAATTTCTGAGGAAATTCTTAACTTAGAACATTTGGTCCAAGAGATTCCAAAAAAATCCTTAAATGTCAGATTGCTTAAATTAAAGAAAATTGCCTGTTAGCATATATTTTTCATTCTGCAATCTCATTGCTACCTGATTCATACAGTCAATGTTAAAGATCTTCTCTTTCAACATTTCCTGTAAATTGGTTTGTAAATACTTCTTTGTTTATTGAAGTAAGAGAGAGAGAGAGAATGCATGTATTCAAAGACCAGACTTCACAGAAGACTTGTAGTCTATTTTGCCTCTATATATATTTAGGAGCAAAAGAAAATAAGATATTTATTTAATATAATATGGTACTTATTTAAAATAAGGTCTACAATGAAATAGGATAGGAAAAGGAGGATAGGAAATGAAAAAAAAGCAAGAAATGGGCTGAAGATATTCAAGCTAGAGTTTCAAGTCCCAGGACACAACACATTTTCTAAATCCCCTGGGTGACATGGAAGCCTACGTTCCATGGACACTTTGTGACAATTAGGCTTTTCAGGTCCAAATCCTCAAAGTTACTGAGGTACCCATTGAAATAAATGTGGAGCTCCAGGGCTTCAGGCACCATTAAAACATTTAATCCCTATATTTAGTAAAGATGTAAGTTTTTAGAAACAGTTTTATGTTAGATTTAAGCAGGAATATTGCACAAGCTGTTCTCAGAAAATACCTAACATACAACAATGGAAATCTCATATTTATTTCTGTGATATTTTCATAGATTTCATAGACATTAGGGCTGGAAGGGACCTCAGAAGATCATCGAGTCCAGTCCCCTGCCCCAGGGGCAGAAAGTCAGCTAGGGTCAAAGGATCCCAGCAAGATAAGGATCCTAGCAAGATTTTCACCACTTGGGGGTCAAAGCCTTGCCTCAATGGTTTTTCACATGACATGTTGGCTGAATCAGAACCAGAATTGTGAAATAAATAATTTCTGACCATATTCTACAGCCAGAACTGGAAGGACAAGTTCCAGTTACAAACCACAAAAATGAAATTTAAAGGGCCAGAGACAAGGTTCTATTTTTGGCCCTCGTGAGAAGAAATAGAGAGTAATGGTGTGTTCTTTTTTACATTTTTCCATGTCAGATTGATCCAAATAGTCATAAAATAATCCTCAATCTCCCTTAAACACTGGAAATTTTCTATGAAGGTCTCAGAAGGGTCAGGCTGTAAAAGACAGACAGCCCAAATGGTACACAAATAGACTTATCCTGCAATCAGCAAGAGAGCTAACGCAGCAGAGAAACATTTGTATATACTGGTTGAGAAGTAAGGCTGGATTGCATTGCTACTATTTTTAACATAGAGATAGGTTTGATTCAAGACCTATTTCCAATTCATCCACCAGACTGAAGATTAGAAAAGGTCAGATGCTGATACCAATACAGACTTTGCAGCTCAGGCTTATTATTGGCTCAAAGTGAATACACTCAAACTGAGACAGCCCTAACTTCACCAGTTAAAGCCCTCTCTTTCTAAAAACATCCCTTGTAAACTGAAGCATACTATACCAGTGCTAGAAAGTGTGGATGTACTATATTAAGAACAAAGGTTTTAAAAGCCAAACATTTATTGAAACAAAAATGTTTTTAACTAAGTGTCCAAGAACTCTTTTCTGCAAAAAGAATTGTTGCAGTTAGGCAGCATGACGGTACGGAAAAAGAAATGCTCTCAAGGCATGTTTTAAAATGTAGAGTTGCTATTTAAGCTGGATAAAGGTTAAGCAAACAGCAAATAAGACATTTCTTATTTGTCCCATCCCCACCCCCCCCAACTAAGATTGACCTTGCTGCAGAGTGGATGTAAATTGTGAATGTTTTTCTCCTCCCTTTCTAAATGCATATCATAGTATCCTTCTGATAAAACCAGACTTGTTTGTATACTATAATTGAATCCTCAGACAAGCCTAATTCTTCATATCAAAGTAGACACCTCCTGAGACCAATCAAAGAGATGTTAGATTAAAAGATTAGCTGTAGTTCATCAGGTACATGCAAGGATTTCAGTACAGAATCCCATTGACAAGCACATAGTTGTCAAGATCAATGCAACTTTTTCTTCTCATAGATATTTCCAAGGATTCTGTAGGGAGGCTGGATATTCTCAGTTGCTCATTAATAAAATGAATAGGATATAACTTTAGTGAATGTACAAATAATGATCTATCCTGGGAAAACAAGGACTAATGCACGTAAGTGAAAATCAAGAAAGCCAAAGTTCCCCTTTGCCCTGATCATGAACTCACTTCATCACAGATTCACACAGATTCACAGAAGTTTAGGGCACCAGAACACTTTCCAAGACTTGCCCCACTGTCTTGGACCATAAACCAGCCAACTCATTGCAGATCCTTAAGAATAGGGAGCGTTCAACCCCTGGCCTGTGGGCTATGTCCGGCCCACAGCACCATGTCACCCAGCCCATAAGTCTCCCTAGGTGTCCAGAAATTTGGCAGTGGGGAAACAGTGCCACTGGTATGTGTCAGGGAGGAGACAGTGTCAGGCCTCCAGGACCCAGTCCCAGGATGAGGGAATGGGAGGCAGCTGTGCCCGGCCCCAGAGCTCGCTCCTGGAACACAGGGCAAAGAGGGGGTCGTGTTAGTTCCCAAGGCTTTATCAAAGGCAGAGACGGACTTCTCTCCAATCATCTGGCCTATTGAGTCAAAAGGTTCAGCACCACTACTTAAGAGCGTTATATTAGCCCTGGGCCAAACACCAACAGTTCCAACTAGAGGCTGTTACTATCCTGCAATCTTACAATCCCAATCTTCCAATTACCTAAGCGGCCTAAAAGAACACTCCACCCCATTTTAATAATTAACTTGGCTTAATTTTTTTCCTGGCAAAATATTATACAATTGCCTTCTGTAAACTTCTGTAAACTAACAGGTTGCACTTCTTATTGCTTTTGTAGATCAAACGCATTACTCTGCATTTCTCCATTCCACCATCCATGCAAGGCTTGTGTGTGTCACATTCCCATCCTCTCCTATTTCAGGATCTACTGATAATTCTGCCCCTGCCCAGCCCCCCGGCACACACATGCACACTCTCCTTTGCGCCAAGAGATCTGTAGAATTCCCAGTGCCCTTTCCTTCACATCAGGGTCACCCATTTTTCATCCATTTATCATGCCAGGGATCTGGGTATTTTTCCCCTTTGCTGCTCCTCCTCCTAACACCTCTGTGTGTTTCCCACTCTTTTTCACCCCTGTTTAGCTACTTCCTCCTTTCAGCTCTTCATTACCTGCCCCTATTTTCTTTTTACCCCCATTCCAAGATCCTCCATTTGTCTCCTCCAGAGGTTCTGTATCTTCCACAATGACATAGGCTCTGTGCTTCCTCCCCACCACCACCTGCCTCATTTTTCTGATAACTTGGGATGTTATGTACATCCCACCCCCATTTGCCTTTTCCCCAAGTTTCTTCTCATTCCTTCCCATTGCAACCATTTTCATATTTTTCTCTTCCACTTTTTTCCTTTCTTTTCTTCTTTCTTTCAGGATATAATTGTTAAGCTCCATGGGAGGTTGAGCAGAGCTAAGAGATCACTATATTGGAAGTTGTTATTGGCTTTCATCAACCAGTTTTTTGATCTATCAAGAATTAAAAAGGGGGTTGAAGCTCAGGGGTGTACTAACTAGATGTCAAAGACACTGCAAGTCCTTCCATTTTGCCCTTAAATTTTTTAAGATGTCTACCAAGTGCAGTTGAGTTCTGCCTGTCAATGCCCAGAGAACTCCCCAAATATTTGGAACCAATCTCTCCAATTTGCTCCAGGTGTAGTGAAAGAGAGTGGGAGGAATGCCCCACTTCCTTTTATCCTTCATTAAGAAGGCAGGTTTTTGAAGCCCCATCAGCCAATCTTGGGCATTTCAGTGCTTCAGAAGATTGCTGTGAAGAGGTTAAAGGCCATACTTTTCCAAAAAGTTTGGGAAGAGAGCCATGGTAGAGGGCTTTTTAAGGCTATGAAGACTTCTTGCTTTTGGCTGTGCCCTCCTGGGAACATATGAGAATGTAAGGCAAAAAAGGAGACATCCCCATTTGCCTTTGTCCAAGAACCACCTAGTGTGGGAGGTGGTGTTGGACAGCTCCCTGATAAAAAGGGAACCCTTGGGAAGCAGCTGTTAAAAGGTGGTAGCTGTGAGAATAACGGACTGCAGTTACTGTGACTCAGGACGAAGGTAAGAAGTGGCCTAGACAGTTTGTTTTAAACTGAATCTGGAGAGTGGTTCTCAGAGTTAGTGAAAGCCCCAGATTGTGACTCAGTTGAGTGGGATGTGCCTGGATTCCCCTGCTTCATCCTGCCTAGACTGATGAGAGTTGTAGGTGCTACTTTTGATAAGCATGTGTGTTTAGCTGGAGCACCACAAGACACTTGCTCCTATAATTTAAATGTGGAAGAACTCTTGGGAATTATACATGAGTAAGGATTGCATGTAAATGGCCCTGGCCTGGACTGGATCTGTCATGGGTACCAATCAGGCTTACTGGGATAAAGTCTAGCCATGATGGGTTAGAATGTTGAGAAAAGAAAAACTGAAAAAAAAACCCTCTATTAGCTCACATTAGCTAATTAAAATTCCCCTTTGATTCTAATAGCCTTCCTTGCCAAATAAGCTTTCCCCCAAAGTCTTGATGAAAAAGGAAATGTGCAAAAGGCATCACTTATGAGGATGAAATATGCTCAGTCAAGGCCATAGGATTTAATTTCAAAAGCTTGAATGACAGACAAAGAAATGCTATGAAGACTGAAAGAGAGGGATTGATTAATCTATGGTCTGCATTCCTAAGTGAGCATAAACGGCTCCCTGATGAGACAGATTAGTTTATTTGTCTGTCAAAGCAAAATCCCAAGCCTCTGTACCAGCTTACTCCCCCTGATCAATTGAAAGGCAAGGTTGGGGGAGGGAGTAGAGAACCTCCCTAATTTCTTAAGTAAAAAAAATCATTTCAAATTGATTGGCAATTACTGAGTGGAATTGGCATATCAACTATCCCAAACAGCAGCAGTTTTTCATGGTATTAGCCAATTCCCTGGCCTGATATGTTTACACAGAATGAGAATTTTATTGATCTTCCAGAGCTGCTTAGTATTCAAACAAATCAAATGATGAGTTCATTAAAGTGAGTACTTTCTAGACTCCTAGAATATAATGGAAATCTCTGGAGCCTAGATCTATTTTTTCTAAGGAGAGAGATGTTAATTAATGATTATGTATAAATATGGTTACAGGTTTAAGTAAAAAGGCAGTTTCATTAATGCAAGAAGATGGCAAAAAAAAAATCTTGTTTATCATCAGTCCTTTACTGTTCTGGCATTCATCCTGTTGCTCTTTATAAATAAATAAATAAATAAACAGGATGCAAAACCTATTACAAGTTTCCTTTATAAAAGGTGGACTTTAGGAAATGTCAAATATGTCCTGCAAATACCATTTGTGTGCCAAGCTCATTTGGCAAAAACACATAGGAGATTTTCTCGGTAGTCATTCCTAGCTCTTCCTCTCCCTTGTGGTGGTCTGTCAGAATCTAAATCTGGTAATCTTCTGGAAGTGCTGTAAGACCTTCCTGTTTGGGCAGGCTGTCAGCAGATGGAGTTAAGTTTAGGGGCACTGTCTGCGGAGTTTCTTTTTCTACATATTTTTTACAATATTTTATCTGTCTTATATTGTAAGCTGTCCTAACCACTTTTGGGAGGAAAGAATATAAAACTAATAAATAATAGTCAAAAAGAAGAAGTTTGCACTGGATGTCCTAAGGAAGCCAGGAAAGCTTCAGACACTTAACAAGTGTCAGCTGGACAAGCAAATGTTCACACAAAAATAAAGGGGCCACCTCCACCCCTGATAGTACTTTAAACAGATGTGGAAATCAACCTCTCAGCCCTAATGTAACAAGTAAGAAGGACAACCCTAATCTCTCCTTTTAAAATTTACACTGGTACCTAGTTAGCTTCAGTACACTTGTTTCTTTCTTAATCTGCAGAGGCCCCAGCATGTTGTGTGTTTATCTGAAGTAGGAAGGAGTCCGTTTTCTGAATTTCAAGGCTTTCCAAAGTACCCTTGAATTGCAAAATGAGTTTTAAGTCAAATTAGTAATATTTCATACTTGTGATTTCACCCCACGTCTTTGAAGGAAAAGGTAGTCCACGTTTTTTTAATCGCATGACTTTCTTACTAAAAGGAAAACTGCTGTGAACCAGTGTGAGAGAGAAAAAGCATGTTACAAAAGCCAAGCCAGCACAATTTTGTGTTCTATGGGCCAGAGCTGTCTAAAGCATTCTGCACTGGGTGCCAGATAGATCTGGGCAAATAATTAGATGTATTTTCAATTTGTTTTCAGGTGTTCAGTTGCTAACAAAATATTGAGGGGTGGGAGGACCCAGTATGGGTTGACACATAATAAAACACTACTTTTAAAGAAGTTTAAAAAAGGGGTGAGGGTAAATTTGAAATAGAATATGTTCTGTTCCCACAAAAGTAGTTTCACTTTAGCTTTTTAAAAGCTATTTTTTTCATTACCTTCCCCACCACCCGCCTCCTGCTTGGCTAAAACAATTCACTGAATTCAGCGCACATTCAGCATACCTAAATATGAATATTTCATTAAAAATATTTTATCCATAAAGGTGTGCACAATGCTAGTATCTTTTGTTGTTCTGGTTGGTTGGTTAGCTTTTGTTTTCTGCTTTTTTCAATCTGACTCCGCTTGTCATATTGAAAGCTGCCACCTCATGATTTCTTCTGAAAATATAACTGATAGCATGTGCACAAAGTAGTTAGGAATGTGATGTGAAACTTAAAAAAAAAAAGTAAAACATGACCCCCATATGTGTCAAGAACTATTATCTTTTTTCCCCCTCTCCCTTTTCTTCATCATTTTAACTGTTCTGTTGTCTTTTCTTTCTGCCTTCCAGAAATATATATATTTTTGACCCTGCTCTTTTTCATTCAGTCTCTCTAAACCAGATAGGGAACTCAGTAATACTTGATTTGACTTGAATTTTTTGAAATCCACAATGTTTGGAACTCTAAATTAGGCAAAAGTCATGGGACATGCCTACTTTTGAGTTTATTAAAAACAACAAACCAGATTTAAATTAAAACAATTAAATTATGTACACTGCTAAAGAAACTAACTCCTTAATGGCAAAACTCACATCTTTTTTCCCTCCTCTGACTATGCATTAGAAGCAAGGAGGTTCTTAATCTTTGTATGATCAGTCAATACTAGAGCTTTGGAAAAAGAAATCAAAGAAAGCTGTTTGTGTTGTGTGTATGGGTTTCATTTTTTGTTTTTGTCGGTTTTTTGTTTGCTCCTCTGTCCATGATTTTACTCTTTTATAGATAAAAGATTGGCTTCATTTTTTCACTGCCGTCCAGGTGGAGCCCTTTTAAAACCCCTCAAAATAAAGTTCATTACATATTCATAATCCACACTATGTCTCAGTGCTTCAATCTTATCCCATCTCACAATGTCATATACAGTTCTGTAACCTACTTGGAGTCTTACTGGCAATACCACAGGCAGAATTGGGCTACTAGTGTTGTTTAATCATTTAGAGAAATGGAAGTTATGAACATTGGGTAATGTATTGTCCAGAGTGTTCCAAATAAAAGATTAAAGATTGATATGCAGCATCTATGGTGAATGCTACCAGTGTGATGAATAAGGTACAGATATGTTTTTGCATGTTTAATTGTGTGCAGTATATAGTGAGGCTGATCTGAGGGCATAGCCTCCCAATTAAATCTGCAGGTAGAATTGTCAGTGTCAGGGATAGAAGGATTATTATATTACTAAAAGCAATGGGAAGCTTTGCACAAGGAATGAATTGGGTTAGCTTTAGAAGCATTCCATGAGCCTTTGTGTTCAATGCTGCTGCAGTCACCGTCTGGAAGAGTCATATATTTGAAAAAAGCTTTTTAAGAATGACTTTCTCATTATTTCTTCTTCCTCCTTAAAGTTCCAGGTTCAAAAACATAATGAAGATGTAATTTTGAATTGTGAAATGAAATCTTCATAATTTTACAAGGAAGCAAGTTTTACCAGCTGAAACCTGCAACCCTGCTCCTGCCTTTGTTCAAGGTAATTTACATTATCACAGAGCCCAGAAATTCCTCACCACATAAGAAATTCCTGCCCAGAAGACCACTCCTTATTTTACTCTTCTGTGAAATATGAAATACCATAACCAGAAGGAAATATGATTCCATATCCTGCTTGCCACCAAACAACTTCGAGGTAAACAGACTATTCCAACTTTTTTGTGAGGCTAATCTGCATAAAATGAACTGTTCCACACAGGAGATTTTACCACAACTTCAACTCTCCGATGAAATATGAACTTGCTTTTCTACCTAGGGTAAGTTTTACAATCTTTTCTCCTATGCCTGAAGAAGGGTACTTGCGCCCGAAAGCTTGCAAATAAAGATTAATTAATTAATTTATTTATTTATTGCAAAAATCTAGTTGGTCTAATAAAAGATATCACCTGTGCCACGAGTTCTGATTCCTAACGAGGAAAGAGAAATTTAGGTAGCAGTGCAACAAAAATTATCCATAAGATTGGTGATGTATTTAAAGCTGATTAGAAATGCCAAACATATAAAAAGAATGCTTAGTTACTCTCTTCTAAACCCATTACAGTGTCATATTGTATTTCAATGTAACAGTGGTCTGGGGATTCATCACAAAAACATCTTCCCATAATATGCTGAGAATCTACCTAATATCTTCAAATAGTGACATATAAGGAAAAGTTGAAAGAACTGGGTATGTTTCCTTTGGCAAGAAAAAGAGACTAAAGGGGAACACGATAGCTGTCTTTCAAATATTTGAAAACAGCTATCAACAGGAGGGAGAACAATAGTCTTAAGGAAAAATACTTGTCTAACAATAATAAGTCAGGCACTGGAACAAGTTGCTGAGGGCAGTTGTTTAACCTCCTTCCTAGGAGGATTTTAGAGGAGATGCTCGGTACGCATGTCTCCAGAATGGTTTAGGAATGAGCACATCCTGCAAATTTTCAGGGGGCCGAAGTTTCCTTCTATAATTACATTATTCAGGGAGTGCAGCTCATCCCTCTCCCTAGTCAAGTAAACAGCCATCAGTTTAGACATATACTATACAGTAGTATATCTAAACACAATTTTTAAATATTCAGCATTGACTTAAGGACAATCTGGTGAAAGACTCCTGAAACTTTACATAAAGTACAGATTTATCAGAATTGAAAACAGCAGGTTAATGTATCACTTTTTCAAGATAAGGTTAACACTTGCTGTTCTAGACATAGAAAGGTATCTAACCATGGCAATAAGATGCTTGACAGCAAGAGGCCTAGTGAAGACAATTGTGTTCTGTTTTGAATCAGGTTTGAGCTCATCTATAATTGTCACTTCTACAGTCCACAAAAAACAAACAAACCAACAACTCAGGGTTAATGGTGCTCACATGGCCCCACACATTGTTAGCATGCTGTAATGGGATGAATTCATCAACCTCCTCTGGGTGCATGTTTACATCATGAGATTCTGTGCATACCTTTTACTGATATTAGTGTTTGTATGGCTAAATTCCACTTGTATCATCCTAATGATATACTCCTTCAAGAAAAGTATGCACGCTATGACAATAGGGCCCTTAAACCTCTGGCTCTGGCATCTAACAAGTGACTGAAGAATCTTCTTATATGCTGCAGAAATTGGCCTCAGGTGATGGTCAACTAAAGTTATGCAAATTACAACAGCTTTAAATATATGCCATCTGCTTCAATGCCTCACTCCTACTAACTCTATCCACTTGGTGAAGTGACAGGAAAAATGTGAGTAACTCAACAGAGGTAATACATAATCAAAATGAACAAATCTCACATTCTTGACCCATTAAGTTTTTAATTAACCTGTATTTGCTAACAGATGACTAGATTGCATTTACTACAGTGCATTATGACAGAAATCAACAGTTGCATTTCTCTAGATTAGTGGTGCTCAACCTTCTGGCCCTGCAGGTCAATGATGTGGATCCCATGGGTGGGGTCAGTCCACAGGCTGGATCCAGCATGGGTCAGCACGTGGGATCAGGCTAGCTGTTAGTGAATCCACTTTTGAGCTGTCCAATAACCTGTGTCAATTAGGTATTGTAAGTATGTGGGGGGGAGGGGAGGGAGATGGGAGAAGAGGACTTAAATTCATTATTTTTAAAGTGGGGGGGGGTACCTTAAAAAAAATCATACAGTGCTGGTTTCCAACTTACCCTACATTTTACTTCATAGTGGGTGCATCTAAACATGTGCTTTACTGAGGAGTTTACTGAGGAGTAGCTCCACAGTAATGCAGCACAGTCTACACGCTCACCCGTATTAGGGCACAATAAACTAATAAACTCCACCATAGGATTGTACTGTCAGGGACAGTGCTATCTTACAGTGGGGTAATTAAGTGCAATTAAATGTACGTATAGTTGGTGACCGCAGGCGTAAATTGCATCTGGTCAGCCCAGGCAGAAGGGAGCCACATTAAGGAACAAAGCTAGGTTATTTGAAGTCAATGTCCATGGCAGACTACATCATACAACTGGTCTGTAATGCAAAGGAGATTCTTCTTGCTAAAGAGATATATCATGGAAAAATGTACCTCCTGAGAACCAATGTGTAAACAGCGATGAGAAATCATTTACAGTTCTGTGCAATTTGCCTAGAGAATTGGTTCCCAATGTTTTTTTGCAACGCACTGCGGTGCCAAGATTGGAGTGCAGTGGCAGCAGTGGCCCAGGGGTGGGGGAGCTCCCGGCACACAGCGTGGCTTGTCCTTTGCGTGCAGTGCTGCCAGCATTGCCCCCACAACCCTCATTTGGGTCATGACCCAAGGATGGGAACCGCTGGCCTAGGGCTTAATCCTTATTTATTGAATTCCCAGTAGATAGAAGTTAATAATCTGATCCTACAAGATGCTGGGCAGCCTAATGCCCCCATGGTTTTAATAAAATAACCTAAACAGAGGGAGTGGAAACAGTCTCTTACAGACTGCGAGCCACCTGGACCTGCGTGGGATATCCCAAGGCAGCTGTAGGCTGCAAGCATGTGATGAGAGGAGTGGGAGACTGCCCCACCCTGCACCCATTGGGCACTAGTCGGAGTGCCTAGTTATTAGTCGTATATATTTAGGTGAGTAATACAATGACTATATAACATAGTGCCTGAGTTATTAGTTTTGTATTCATTGATTTGAGTATCCTTTAAGTGTAAAGCAACATGAAGGAGTCAAAATTTGGGCAGAGTTGCAAAGCTGGTAATCCCTCCACGATGGAGTGTAACACTATCAAAAGTAACTTCCACACAACTGACTTCTTTACCATGAAACATATAAAGGTACACAACACTAATGTTTCAGCATCTATAGGCAGGTAAACATGGATCCAAGCAGCTCACTGGCAGGCCGTGACCACCACCTACCTTGCAGCTTGCCACAGAAGAGATGATGGTCCTGTGCCTAAGAAAAAATGCAAACAAAAGTCAGTATATATTTAAATATTCACTCCCTCAACTATATATTTTTTACACACCAAGATCTGAGGGAGAAGACTCATAAATCCACAATAAAACCTTCCCTTGGCTTTTAGTAACAACAGCTCTGAAAGCACTCTGTGTAAGAGAAGAAAGAAAACCACCTCCCTGTATGTATTAAAGCTGTCCAACATTCATTATAAATGCCTGGAGAATTGCATACTGGAACATGCAAACCTGCACTAAGTTTTTCTTAGTCATTACAACCCCTAACTTAAGATTTTTCTTTCTTTTTTTCCCCCTCCAGAATCTTGTTTCTGGTGTATTACTACAGATGTCTATGTAGACTATTAATATCAATAGTGACATCTGTGAAAATATTTTTAGGAGTTATACATTAAAAACTCAAGTTGATTCAAAAGCTAAAAACACATGAGAAGAATAGAATGAGTTCTACAGCATTAAAACTATGCATTGATATTACTTATTCATGGCATGCTCACTCCCAACTCTTAGGACACACAAGCACACTCAAGAGCTTAACTGACATACAGTAGAAAAATCACAGAGAAAAAAAAAACCAGGCACTGATTTGAAACATTTGACATGATCCATCCAAGATGAAACATTATGAGGTGTATTTTGTTGTTGTTTTGTTTCAGGAGATCTCTTGCTACAAGGTCCCCAACATTTCTCATTTTCCATCCATTCTTGGAGGCAGTCCTTGAGTATAAAATAGAAAACTTCGCTTGTGGAAATCTCTGAAAACACTTGGGGATCAAACCACATCTTCTGTTATCTTAAGATTTTCACCTAGATTTCAATGAAGTCATGTGGATTTATTTATTATATTGGATGCTACTGGGGGCTATGGATCAGTATCTGAGCATTTGAGATTGTGTCTTTTTTTAAATTCTGAGTTTGATGACTATTTTTCATGTTTTCAGCCACCACACAGAGGCCATCAAATCTGCTAAAATTTGAAAATCCTCCCACTTTTTTGGTGCCTAAACAGACATGAGTTCTTTTGAAAATCTGGCCCATGCAATGATGAAATAAAGAAAAGAGCTTATGAAACTGCCGCCTTCTTCCCAGAGGTGGGCAAGATACCAATGAAGTAGATAAAAATACAGGCGGGAAAATGACTGCTCAAATACCAACATATGTGTAACCCTTGGTGAGCAGTGCTAACTGCGGTCATGTCTTATTGTTCGGGACCTGGGGTGCCAGATAGCTTTGCCCCCTTCTCAGCTCACCTAGGAGCAGCCATAGGCTCCCTGAATGGAGACGCTTCCTTTACAATGGAAAGACCTTGCAGACTCATAAATAATTATTTATAGAATGTAATTATATACAGGAGATAATGCTACATGCAAGTGAACAGTAAATAATATCAAAAGTTTGAAATTCTCTATTTACAATGCACAAGGATGAGTTTATGCAAGAATAACAGTTGATAAGTATTTACACTTAAAGGATACTCAAATTAATCTGGGGACAGTAGGGCAGACCCTACAATGAGAGACTACGGGACCTGAACCTGTTCAGCTTACACAAGAGAAGGCTGAGGGGGGACCTGGTGACCATCTATAAACTCACTAGGGGGGACCAGAAGGGTTGGGGGAGACCTTGTTTCCCCTAGCACACCCCGGGATAACAAGGAATAATGGCCACAACTTGTGGGAGAGTAGGTTTAGATTAGACATCCGTAGGAATTACTTCACAGGGCGGCTAGGATCTGGAATCGACTTCCAAGGGAAGTGGTGCTGGCTCCTACCCTGGGGGTTTTAAGAAGTGGCTTGATGCCTACCTGGCTGGGGTCATTTGAGCCCAGTTTTCTTCCTGCCCAGGCAGGGGGTCGGACTTGAAGATCTACAAGGTCCCTTCCAACCCTACTTCTATGATTCTATGATCAATGAATACAAAGCTAATAACTCAGGCACTATGTTATATAGTCATTGTATTAATCCCCTAATTATGCATAACTAATAACCAGGCACTTCGACTATTGCCCAATGGGTGCAGGGTGGGGCAGTCTTCCACTCCTCTCATCACATGCTTGCAGCTTCCAGCTGCCTTGGGATATCCCACACAGGTCCAGGTGGCTCACAGTCTGCAGAGACTGTTTCCACTTCAGAGGCCTGCAAAACACAAATTCTTATCCCCGCACCTCCATGCACTCTTCTCTGCCTGGGCACAGCCTCTCCAAGCCCACAGAGCTATTTACACAGTCAAACACAAAGACAGAGAGAGACAGCAAGGGGGTGCCAGCAGACCAAGCAGCACCTCTGGGCTCACTTTCCCTTAAGGTACTCAGGCACACCAAGGCTTCCCCTCAGGTCATGCCTCCCTGGGTCTCAACCCACACAGGCATCCTGGGGACTTTCTCTAGCTGGCATTTGTTTCCACCAAGCTGCCCAGTCCCACCACCATCCTTTCCCCAACCACTCACACAGTGGGGTTTATCGCACTCTTACCAACCCTCAAGTCTCCAAACCCAGCGGAGAATCACCATCCTGCTCTCTAGGGACTTCCCCAGGCTGTGTCCCCACCCTAAGGAATTTGTTCAGCTTACTTATGAACTTCACTTGCTCATTTTAAGGATCTGCTCTCTTTTGCTTGACCCTTTAGGACACTCTGCTGGCCTCTGGCCCACCCACGAAGGGTCTAACAGGCACCTGCAGGGTGGGACCATGCTGCAGGCTCTCCCAGCCTTTTTCACACAGCACACACACCTCTCTCTCTCTCAACCCCGGGGATGAGGAGACACTCTGGTTTTAAACAGAGCCACCCAGCCAGTTGTCCTGCAGTGTAGATAGCACAGTTGTAAGTACTATTCAGCAACTGTACATAGATGGATTGGCCAGCTTCAGGGCTTTACTTTGTGATTTTTTAAGGACTGCACATGCAGAGCATCCATAGCCAATGGAAAAAAATCTAACTTTTGCTGTAGATAATTGGGGGAGACTACACTCACACAATTATACCAGAAATGTACTGAGTGGTTGGGGATGTAACATTTTTGTTTCATTTTGAAATGGCAAATAGGCAATTGCTTTCAACTTTTTGCAGTTGAAACTAATGACCTGATTGCAGGTAGGGAGAATTGGCACAACTCAACAGTAATTCCATCAAAGCCAGTGAAGATATACTATAATTTTACAACAGTATATCTCTTGGGCTTCTAAAGAGCAATAATTCACATCTGTTCTTTACCATGTTTTCTTTTGATGGATAGTCAGTAGTGATGACTACAACAGCAGGAGCAATGAACTGAAGGAGCTATTGTAATGACTAACAAAGTGAGACCCATAGGACTAACTGCTTCTGTGTGTGTATGCATGTATGTTATTTTGTTTTGTTTCTTATGCTTTAAGTCTGGAGATGGTTCCCAACTGCTCTGTGCTTGGTATAAGTCATTTTAGGACTAACCTGCCAGTTGCCCTAAAGGTGATGTCATTTAGGGTACCTGTAGATGTACACGGAGGCTGCTCCTATGTGCTGTAATTACAGCACATCAGAGCAGATTAATCAATTCTGATTAATCGATTCTGCTGGAGCGTGATAATTAGCGCACCTCCAACAGCCTTCGCATCTTGTGTATCAGCATCCCCACACGTCAAAATGGCAGCAGGGGTGCTTTAACTAACACTTGTTGAACGAGCTTTAGTTATAGCACCTCTGCCCCCATTTTGAAGTGTGGGGACACTGATACATGAGACACTGTGGGCACTGTAATTAAAATGGCTCTTGGAAACCCTCTAATTAAAGCACTCACACACACCCCCACACACACATACGTCCATGGATCATGTGTAAAAATGCCCTTAGGCTGTAAACCCTTTAGAGTGAGCTCTTGTAAGCAGTTCAGCCCTACCCTGGACACTGCTGAATTCCAGGTAGGTCAACCCAGCCTCTACTTGCAGTCTAGTCTGTCCTTCTCTGCAGTGTATCTGGAACTTACTTAGGCATGCCTGAAGTATAGGTATCCCACCAGCAACAATCCTACAATTCCCTATTATTAACATTGACTTCCTCTCCTCTCCACTGACTGTAAGGAGAAATGAGAAGTCTATAGATTGATTCCTAGAATGGTGCCACAAGGGAGCCTAGGGTAGCTTAGTGCCATGTGCAAGAAATAAGCAGCATGAATTTTGTTGTAGGGAAGAAGAGAAGCTATAGAGAAAGAGAAGCTCATGTGCTGGAGGCTTCGTGAGGATGACTTCCTGAAATAAGTGACATTCCTATAGTTTTACACTGCCATAAGGCAAAACTTGCGAGTTTTCTATGCTTCTTTTTAAGACATGTCAAACTGCCTGAAAAAACATAAAACGTATGCAGAACTTCAGTCTTGGTAAAGAAGAGGAGTTTCTTGCAATTTTAGGCAGAAAAATAGATTTCACTATATTTTTACATTAGAAACTGGTATATATCGTGCTCTTTCAAAAATAAAGTGCTTCAATCCTACCACAGAACAAAATGTTATAAATCTAGTAAGAATTTTCTTCATGAAGAAAACAGGTATTATGACTTTAGTTGCTTTATCCTAAAATATTGACTTTCTTAAAAGTTAATGTGTTTTGTTAGACATTATGGGTGCCTATACATGAGCAGCAAGGCTGTTCCAATGCACTGTAATTACAGAGCATCAGAGCAAACTCAGTTAATTGAGTCTGCTGGTGCGTGGTAATTACTGCACTCTAGCAGCCTCCAGTATCTCATGTATCAGTCTCCTTGCACTTCAAAATGGCAGCTGGTGTGCTTTATCTAAAGCTCATTCAATGAGCTTCAGATAAAACACCCCCGCCACCATTTTGAAGCTCAGGGATACTGATACATGAGATGCTCCAGGCACTTTGATTAAAGCATGTTTCAGAGTCACTCCAACTAAAGCGCACACCCCCCTCCAGCACATGTATAAATGCCCTATATTACACTCTTACAAGTTTTTCAACTGCTATACACAGATTCAAGATAGTTTTTTTCCATCTCTAGATCAGTGCAACTTCCATTGGTTTTAAAATTAAAAAGAGAAAACTAATCTAGGGATTAAACTAAGACAAGCTTTTATTGTTTATTATTAGTAGAAAATGAGAACAGGTTTTACCTTTGTAATGAAAGTTTAATTACAAGAATTCTCTCAACTATACCTTTTTTGCCCAACCTTACATTTACATTCCTATAGATAATGGACCTATATTTACCTAAAATTACTTGTACAATAGTGTCCATCTCTAAACTGCATTATTTACTGTAAGAACAGCACTGGGGAATCTCTTGGTCAATTTCTGGACAAATCATGACCAGATCCTACAACAAAATTCTGGACTCCATCTTTGGAAGATTTTTATGACTTCAAGCTCATTGGAGGTTTTTAACACCAGGCTAGACAAAGCCTTGGATGGGACAATATAGTTGGGGAAGACCCTGTTTTGAGAAGGGGGTTGCATTAGATGTCCTCCTGATGTCCCTTCCAACCCTAATTTTCTATGATTCCATGGCTGATTCTCTAAAATCATTTTGAGGAGCTAACATGGACTCCTGTCTATCACTGAAGTTGGAAGTATTTTCTCTTGCTTGGCAAATTCTGCATAAAAAAGACTAGTGACATTAGAACTGTTAAAATGTGTTGCTGTAGGTCCAAATCCACGCATTCAAGCCTTGCTTGTTCCACTTTTGCTAATGGCACCCTACTTTGCTCAGCTGTAAATGTATACCTTATTATTTGTATTGCCCAAGGTTATATAATTTCCTTGCAACTCTTCACTTCAGTAACTAGTAGGGGTATGTGAAGCAGTTTGTATTTGATTCAGATTAGGATTTGGCTCGATTTGGGGGAAAGTGGTTTGATTCACTGATTCAGATCACTGTCCTGATTCGATTCAGTTGAATCCGAATCTGAAGATTCGATTCCGATTCAAAGAAGTTTAATTTTCAAACTGACCTTAAATGTAGCTTCAAGACTTCTTTGCACAATGCAACAGTCTTTTCCTCTGTCATTTCCACCTATGCCTTTGTCAGTCACTAGTTACTAGGGCTGTGTGACGCTTTGGTCGCTGATTTGGCTGAAACTCCAAATCTGAATCAAATCAGGAGACCCATTAATCTCTCTGAATTGAATCGGAAGCTTCCAATTTTATTCAGAGAGATTTGACAATTCGGCCATAGACATTGCTTTATATGTTTTTTCTGTGTACCTCAAGGTACCAGGTGGCTCATGAATGCTGAGATGGTGGAGTGGATGGAGCGTTCCACAGGAGCACAGGGAGGGTACCCAGCATGCTCAGCATTTGACCCAGAAGTGGACCAGAAGCAACTGGTGCCTCCTGGATCTGGGGGGGGCACCTGGGTTAATTGAGTCTCCCCCCCCCTCTGGTTCAGCAATCAGTCATGGGGGGCTGATTTCAGTTTTGTGTTTCTCAATATACACAAAGTTCAAAACCCCTTAGAAACAGCTATCAGACTAAAACATGGTATAGCAAAATAAAAAGCTTTTGCAAAATAAAATTTATTCCCAAATAGATAATTAGGACACTTTTATGAGCCTGTTTCTCATCTTCATTGACTCAAGTCCAAATAGTTCTGATGTCTACTGATGTAAAATGAGATCGGAATCTGACACTCTCTCTCTCCAGGAGTTAAGAACTCATTAATTTAGGATCTGATTAATTTTGGCCTTGCAGGGCCTAAATTAATAAACCTTCATTCCAAGTATAATCTGTCTGCCTCTTCTAAATGTACTGGAATGTCTTCTTTTCCCCAAGTGGGCTATTAATGTTCGCATGGCTGGTCAAATCATGGTATTTTCATTTAGGTAGTATCAAACAAAACATGGGGGCTTAGTACTTGTCACAGCATCCTGAGAGAAATTTGACACCTACTTTCCATTACACTGATGGTATTTTCAATTAATATGTGTCTAATTTATCAGCATGCTGATTTCGAGTTTATTTGATACAAACCTACATCTTAAGAGATGCTACATGACAGGATTTGTTCTATGCCAGACTTGTTTTATACATACCTGCTCAACATTGTAGGTAGTTAAAATGATATAACTTGAAAAATTAACTTTCATGTTTCTTCCATGATTTTCTGGTGGAAGGTAGGCAGGGAGTTGTTCTCTTTTGTAGTTGATTCAACACACGCACAAAAAAATTAAGCTAGAAAAATCAAGTTCTCTCTCTTTCCCATACACAGCACCACCACAACACCCCTGTTGTGTTACTCTGATAGCCGGAAAGTGTTGCTTAATACATTTCTTAGGGGCTACTCTATCTTAAGGTAATCTCTAACTGTTGAATGAAAATGTTCAAATTAATGGGCACCTATAAATGTGCATTGAGGCTGCTCCAATGTGCTGCAATTAATCAGAGCAAGATCAGTTAATTGAGTCTGCTGAAGTGTAGTAATTACTGTGCTCCAGCAGACTCCAGATACTGATACACATGATGCTCTGAGCCTTTAATTAGAGTGCCTCTCAGAGCTGCTCTAATTAAAGTGCCCCCTCCAGCTCCCAGAGCATTTGTTAACACATGCCACTGCTCATGTGATAGGAGGAAGTGGGGGGCAATCAGCCCCCAGTCGCTCAGAAGTTGGACAGCCTGTGGGGCCATGAGTTAACCTCCTACTGGTTGCCAGTTGGACAAGCCTGAATATAGGATCCACTGCTCTGGGCATTCTGGTTAATATGAGAGAAATAAAAACTTGTTCTTCTGAGACGTGTACAGTGGGCATGGTGCTGAAGGTGGGCAGGTGGGGTTGGGGTTCCACGGGCAGTGGTGCAGGTGAGCTAGAGAGGGGAGTATTGAAGGAGGTGGTCAGCCAGGGCCTCCTGCACCTGGCACACTGGTGGGTGTGCGACACTTTCTTATGGCCTCAGCAAGCGGGTCCCGCTGCTGCTGCTGTGTATAGTGCTTCCACTGCCAGGCATCCTCCACGTGCGATACCTCCTTTGCCCAGGCCTCATGGAACAATTAATTCCGGGCCTTGCAGGTGTTATGTAGCACACAGGCTGCAACGATGACCCAGGGGAGGTTGTCCTCGGTGAACATAAGGCAGGCTGTGATGGAGCATCAGCAGCCCTTGAGGTGCCCAAAGGTGTACCAGGGTGCGGGTCCAGCCCAGACAGCAGTTGAAATAGGCCTGACAAGGATCCAGGTGGCTAGGGTAGGGCTGCATGAACCAGAGCAGGAGTGGGTAAGCGGGGTTCCAAATGAGGAAGGGTGGGACTGCTATGGTGCCCAGCTGCAGGTCCGGCATCCCTGGTGTGGAGCAATCAATCTCCATCAGGCCCAACAGGCCAGAGCTCCTGAAGATGTGGGCATCATGGGTGGTGCCTGTCCAGACAAAGCTCACATATGTGAAGGCACCACTGTGGTCCATGATGGCCTGGAGCACCACAGAGTGAAAGCCCTTCCAGCTGTAATATCTGTGGTGGTCTCTGTGGGGCAGGCAGGTGACAGGGGATGTGGGTCCCATCCAGGGCCCTGATGCACTGGGGGAACCCCAGGGCATGGAATTCCACCACCACCACCTGGGGGTCAGGCATGTGGAACATGGTGTCCACCAACATGTCCTAGAGGATGCCACACACCTCTAAGACAGCCTCCCTTGCAGTGGCCTTGCCCACACCAAACAGGTGGCTGACGTGGCACACACTGGTTGGCATGGCCAGCTTGAGCAGGACAAGTGCCAGGCAGGGGTTCATGGGGAATGAGGGCCACATGCCAGTGTCCTGCCACTCCAGGTTGGACTAGAGCTTTTCCACGAGGTCATAGAAGGTAGCCTGGATCATGTAGGAGGCCTACAACCACTGGTCGTTGTCCCAAGTGTGCTGGATGACATGCCACCACCAGTCCTGGTAGGCCTGGTGGGCCCAGGGGTGGTGGGACTGGAGACCTAGGAGGGTGATGGTGGCCCAAGCAGTGGCATCTGGAAGCCCCTCATTGGCATCCCTGCCAGTGGCAGCTGCATAGGAGCAGCAGTGGTGGCAGCCCTGGGGTGGTGGTCAGCAGCCTGGCAGGTCATCGCTGGATGGGGGGATCCAGGTGGGATGAGATAGCCATGGGCCACCATCAGTCAGTGTGGTGGGCCAGCGGGGCCAGTGCAGAGGCCAGCAGGAGAGCAGGGCACTGGTTGTCACTGGCAGGGGCAGGGGCTGGGGCAGCCATAGCATGGGGAGACACCGTAGGCAAGAAGAGGGCTGCTGCATGCTGTCCCTACACTGGGCCTGCTGCTTCTGGGCAGGGAAGTAGCTAGCCAGAAAGCAGGACTGGCTTTTAAAGATGGCTGCTTGGTGCTGGCAGCTGCAACTGGAGCCTAACGCTCCTTCCGGTGGTGGCAGGGGCCCATTGCAGGAAACCTGATGCAAAGAGCTGTTCCCTAATCCCTGCATGTGTAGATGCCTGCCTGAAAGCATTTACTCCTGAGTAGCCAGAATAAATTTAGGCTGTATCAAATGCATGTGTAGACATGCCTAGTGGGAACGTGGTTCTCTATGCTGAATAAATAATTAGCAACAAAATGCCAATAAATACCTTACCTTACTTCATTAGGACCCTGTAATCTTTTGGATTTATGCACAGGGCCAAGACGGGCTGTGGCTCTGTGCCCCGCTGCCTTTCTAACTGCTGTGGGAGCTGCATGATACCATGTGCATCCTACCACCAGGCAGGCAGGGAATGTGGTGCAGCCAGGGGGCAGAAAGCATGTGGCATTGTGTGACTCCCAAGTCGGCAGCAGCAGGATGCAGAGCTCAGCCCATAGTGGGCAGCCTGCTTCCACCCCATGCACAAATCTGGGGGACTCATGCCACCCCATGCCTCCCTCAGGGTACATGCAGTGATGGGAGCCCCACTGCACCCCTAGATCAGCTGCCTGTGCTCCAATGATTCCACAACCCACACCAGACCTGGGGCTCCATTTACCTCAGCCCCTGTCCCTGCCTCTGCCCCACTCCCTCCCTCACTAGAGGGGGTCTCGATCTGCTCCACCCTCCCTTCCTTCTCCTACATTTATAATAATTGTTACCTCTGAAAAAAGTTATTACTAACACTATCAAAAGGATATGAGATTAAATTTTATATAAATGCTTTGTCATATACATTTGTAAGTCAGCTGCATTCTTCCTGTTCTAAATGCTACCATTTATACTGTTGTACTGTACATCTTACTTTGGATTTCTCACTTCCACAGGTAGTAAACACTACTAAGTGTTGTCTGTATAAGTGTAACTATGCTAATGCAGTTATGCTACTGCAAATTCCTTCAATGTAGACATGCATCATTGATGTAAAGTGCGAATTATGCTGCTTGTATCTAATCTTCATATGATGATGCATCTCTAATTGTTATACCAGTGAAAATTTCATTAGAGTAAATTGGGCCTTGCACTATCTTAAGTCATTGATTAATTAGTTACAGACAGTTGCACTGCAATTGCATTTGGTTTGAAATTGACTCTCTGCCTTCATACTGCCACAGACCACCTATGCCAACAGGAGCTGGAATGATTTCCATTCAGAGCTTGAATAATACTGCCCCATATCAGTTAAACGCAGGCATGGGTGAAAATACAATGTGGTTGGTGCTATTTTCAATGTTATTTTCATTCCTTAATGTAACCCTTTTAATAAAGACACAATGGCAGAACCTAATATCCTCGGTCCTTTATATATATATATTGTATTGGGATATACTTTGCTTGCCTTTTGGAGCTCATCTAACTCCTACTGAATTCAGGTAAATTGCAAGTTCTTTATTTCAAAGGACTCTTATGGATTTGTGCACCCTGCCTTCTCTATAGCAATGTTTACCACTAGCAGTTTCCAATAAAAACAAATCAAATAAGTGGAATTGTTCTTCTTTATCATGTGTTATATTATGAAACTCTTACTCTAGGACAAGATAGTCCTATTGCCTTCTAGATAGTCTTCAGAATGCCTGGATAATTGTTTCGAGAATTCTAGAAGATATCTCACTTTCTACAAGGAAAAAATAACCCTTTATATATTATCCCACCTCTCTAGCAAAACTAAAATTGTCTCTAATGCTATAGATAGAAGGCACAACAGAAGAAACAGGTCATTGCAGCACTCTTTAGAAACACATTTGGAACTTCATTTTCCTGAAATACACTCACAAGTTCTTTCCTCACATTATTTCCCTGTTTAAATAGTGTGAATCTAGACTGAGAAAACAAGTTACACATAACATTATCCTAAATATAAAAATTCAAGTACTCATTAGGGTTAATGAATGGCAAAAGGTTCAGAATGATATCAGGAAAATAGAACACTTTAAAATCCCAGTGAAGAGTGACACCCCTCACTCTGAGAGAGATCAGCTCCCTCTAGAAGTTACAGTTATACTGTGTTTAACAAATTAATTGCAATATTAATGGGAAGGGTGCTATGCATGCATCCAATTTAAGGTGCCATAAAATGGGGAATGAGCTACAAAAATGTTCCACATATAGAACATTTTTATAGATTATTCATATGGCACCCTAAACGTAATGTGTGGCCAGGGTTGACAATCAGCACTACGGTCTGGAATAGCTCCAGCCTCAAGATGGGCTTAGAAGGGAGTTGAAGGACTCCCCCCCACCCCCAACTGGGGACTTTAAACCCTGCACCCAGCAGTTCTGCCCAGACTGCCAGACACAGCAAAGGAAACACTTCAGCTCCTCTTGCGAGGAGCCTCTAATCCCCTATGCCCATCAGCCGGGCCAGAGCTACTAAGTGCGAGGATTTTGACAATGAGCTGACTGCACCAGACCTAGAAGTGTCTAGGGGGCTGTCAAGGCAGACAGCCAAGTGCTACAGGGGGAAGCCTGTGGTACCTAGCTTGAAACTTACCAGTGCAGGAGGAGCCCAGGATTATTGTTGCATGATTTCTTGCACTGGCAAGTAGTAATGGCACAACTGGGATTTGATTTTGGGATCAGGGATGCGATCTTATCATGTCATGAAATGAATCTGTGCCAGGAACCAACTACAAATAGTTGATTGGTCTAACCAAATGACTGCATACCAGAAACTTCTGAGCACTAAACCTGGATTTGACACTGACTCCATCTTTGATATAGAGGCAGTTATATTAACACCTTTCCTTATTTGTAAACAGTCGATACTACTATTTATATTTATATCATTTAAAGGCACTTTTCATTTATATACTTCCAAAACATTTGACTTATAAAGAAAGGTTGAGAGAACTGGGCTTATTTAGTCCAGAGAAGAGAAGACGGAGGGGGGATTTAATAGAAGCTTTCAACTACCTGAAGGTTGGTTCCAAGGAGGATGGAACTAGACTGTTCTAGATGGTTGCAGATGACAGAACAAGAAGCAATGGTCTCAAGTTGCAGCAAGGGAAGTTCAGGTTAGAGTTTAAGAAAAACTCTCACAATGAGGATAGTAAAACAGTGGAACCGGCTACCCAGAGAGGTTGTGGAATCTCCATCCTTGGAAGTTTTTAGGACCCAGCTAGACAAAGCCTTGACTGGGATGATACAGTTTAGGATGATCCTGCTTTGAGCAAGGGGTTAGACTAGATGACCTCCTGAGATCCTTTAAAACCCTAATTTTCTATGATTCTAAGATTCTAAAGCTGTTCAGGCACTCCTTGTAGTCAAAATTATGTTTTGGTCCTTTGAAGCAAAAGTGACTACAGCCTTAATACCACGTAGTTATGAATTTCTCTTTTGTTTTGGAAGCCAAACATACTATGGAGTTGTGCTTTTCATCTACCTATTTCACAGATGAAAGCTCTGTAGTGGTAGAAAGGGAGAATCTGAAGAAAAATAGTGACTGGAGACATGTAGGTAAGTCAAAAAGTGAATGACAGCCTCTTAGTTTTCAAAATGAATAGAAGCCCCAAAACCAACTGTAATAGGCATGCCTCACAGGGCTGGGTCATAGTGCCAACCACCTGCCTACTCAGAGCTAACTCCCACCTCACTATTCTGCCACATAGATGATAAACAATAGTAATGCTGTTACAAAGGTGGGAGACTGCCCATTTCTCACCCTCCTGATACCAAGGGCCTTAGCACATGCTCCAACCTCCCCTTACACTTGTCCCATGCCTCACAGATGTTTCTAGGCCTAGCACTTGGCCTCCCTTCCAGTGCACACACTGGGCCTTCCGTATCTGGCCTAGCACCCAGCCTCCAGTCAGGTGACACACCAGACCTTTACCAATGCCTAAGTAAGTCTGCTTTGTCACATCCAGTAATCAAGCATTCTCTGTTTCCTTATTTAGGTAATTCTACATTCTCTATTAGGTAATTCTGCTATCTCACCGGGGCTACTCATCTCACAGTCCCTCAACTGGGCTGCTCTACACTCCAGCCCCTCACTAGGCTGCTCTGCACTCCGGCCCCCTCTCTGGGCCACTCCACACGCTCAGCCCCTGTCTGGGCCTTCTGCCCCCACACTAGGGCCACACTCTCTCTCTGCCCCTTTACCGGGGGCCACTGGGACCTTCCATCCTAAGGGCTCAGGTGGCTGCTGCTGTGCCTGGCCCCTTACACTGGGCTCAGGCAGCCCCGACACTGTGCTTGCCTGGCCCCACTCTCCTCTGGTATTGTAACCCACCCATAGGTGGGGGCTGGAGTTTTCAGGCACCCCTCCTCACCTTTCTTGGAAAGTAACTGGCCTGGAATTTCTTGGGGACTCCCTCACCAGAGGAAGTCCCAGCAGGGTGCTGTTTTAGGTCATACCCAGGACCAATGATGCCTCCTCTTTCCCTCCAAGGTGTTTCTGAGCAGTCACTTGGTCAGTGTTGAAACTCTGGTCTTCTTCAACAGACTGCTGCTTTCCCCTCTGAGGGCCTGGGCTTAAATGGAGGCTACTCTGCTCCATCAGCCAATCCCAGGGCCCTCCTGGGGTCATGTGCTAGCTTTGATGAGGCTACCACCCACCTGCCAGCTGCTTCACTGCCAAATTCAAACCTTAAAGTGGCAGGCATGCAGGGGCTGTGCCACACCAACCAAAAAACAAACTCCAAGCTGCATACTGTGGATCAGATCCAGATAGGTACTTTCACCTTAATATTGGAATACTTAAAAATAGAGGCCTTGCCTAGAATGTGATATAAATAGACTGAGTTGGGTACTGTGGCTTTGTGTATAAATAACAGGAAGAGTTAGGCTCCCATAATGAGTTATCCAGCATGCCCAGGCTCTGAGCAGGGTGGAACCTAGAGCTAGTTAGTGGAAAAAGTTCAAAAAAGAGATGCATCTGAACTCCCACCCACTCCACAACTTAGAATCAGAAATCAGACTGTATAGAAGAGGTCATCTACATGACTGGTTTTGGGGACTGGTACTTAGAGTACTTGCTTAGGAAATGGGAGGGATCTGTCATCACTAGGAAAAAAACATGTGTTCTTATTTCATCTTTGCTAACATGAAGTACAATCCTACAGAAGACAGGATGGTCTTTAGTTTTCAGAGGGTTTGGGCTATTGAGGTAAATCCTAGACCCATAGTCCTGATTTTTACCTGTTGACTTTTTATATAAAACTATAAACTGCTCTGTACTTCACTTATTTTACCTTATGGTAGCAAATGTGTAATACTACAATATTGTGCAGTGCTATGTAAGACCATGGGCACATCCAGATGAGTGTAGACGTTTGTTTCCATAGGGACAAGTAGAAATGGAACACCATGTGCTGCTGCAACTTGTCCCTGGTGAATGCCCATGCCACACGTGCTCTGGTGCATGGCAGGTTAACCCAGATGGGGTAGGGGAGGTGGGGCCCAGCAACTGTGCTGGCCCCTGGAGCCTCACCAGGGATCCTGGGGGCCTCCCAGGGCTGCAACTGTGGTAGGAAGTGTGGCTCTGGCTGGCCAGGCTCCAGTTTTGGGTGGTACACACTGTGACTACATGTGCTACCCTGCTTTTTTCCAACATGGGTTTTTTTTACCTCAGGATTTTCTGGAGTCAAAAATACCCCCATGCTACAAGGGAGCAGAGTGGGGAATACCTGCATATGTGGTGCCACAGGTCTGCCATGTCACATACCACACGTTCATGCTCATCTGGACATAGCCCATACCTTCTTGCCCAGTGAAGAGACAACTTTGAATGCAGGAAAAAATCCAGCTTCAGAGTATGCATATAGATCCCCACCCCCAGGGTCTCATTTATCTTTTATATAATTCATTTTATTTTATTTGTCTTTCTATTATAGCATGACATTATGTGTTCTTGAGATCTGAGCCCAAAAGAAGTTGCCATTTCTCCATAGTTTTATATCTCTTTCCTGGGCTGTTCCTACTTCTTTATATCCCTCTTATTAAAATGGGGATAACATTAATATTTAGTTGCATGCCTCACAGGAGGATTTCTTATTTAATTTTAGTAGAAAACTTTTATGCAAAGTGCTAAATGACAAAGCCTGCCTTGTTTTCTTCTGTAAAACCACTATTCAAATCACTGGGAGTTTTGCCAGAGTGAGGACAGTAGCGACTGATCCATTGTTCCAAATCCAAAAAGCCAATTATCAATATAGTTACAAAAACAACTAGTTTTTCCTTTATTTTTTTGTATTTAGACTGCAAGATGAATTATAAAACTTCTTTCTTTACTGCTGTATCTGGCATTTTATGACATATGAAGGAAAAGAAATGTTTTAATACTAAGTAGTTAGTTAAGATGGCAAGGTTATGAACCCTATGCATGAAAACAGAGCTTGACCTCAATTAATGAATTATATGTTAAGGCATTAAATGGTGCATCTCCCGCTGTAAATTACCAAACTAATGAGGTACAAAAGTGACAAAATCTTAATCATCCCAAGATGTTGTAATCTTCATGAGGCAAAATGAACATAGGAGAGAATGCATCATATTTCTTTTTTCTGTCTTTGGGAATTCACATTTTCAGAATATGGCATGAGAAGAATGATTGTACAGATCGTTATACTGTTATGATCTCTAATTACAGTATGCATCTATATAAAGTTAAATGAGATGTAATAGAATACAGTGCTCATTAGGTAACTACAGCTGCCTCCTGTCTACTAAATTTGGGAATTTGGAGAAATGTACCCACTATATTTGTATACTGTATAGAGATAATCACAGAATGCCAAATGGGGTGATTGGGCTGCTTGGGGTTTTTTAAGCCATAGCAGTAGATTGTCATATTACCATCATTCTTCCTCATTAAGCAACTTTTATTCCCACTACATAATGCTCATATGATAAAATACTTCACAACTGCCCAAATTTCTTGACTAATGTGAGGCTCCCTTAAGTCATTGTTTTTTGGCATACCAGGTAATATGAATTAGCAAAATGTATCCATATGAACTTTGGGAAAATGTGACCCAGTGTATTTGCTTGTGTCTCAATTTTTTCCTCATTTTATAAAAAGCAGTCCACAGCAGAGTAAAGTCAGGGTAAAAATTGCTACCCAATACACACACATACATACACTGTTACCCAATGATAGATAGATAGATAGATATACACACACACACAAGCACTCAAACGAAAAGTAAGAGCAGAATGTATATATACAAACTCTCACTTATATACCTAAACAGTGACAGGCAGACATAGATATGACCCTTGAGGATATAACCCACACTTAAGGGTTATTTAGTGGGTAGTCTGGTGCCTTTCTAATTGGAGTTGCTTGGCACAGGAAAGGGGATGCAGTAGCTGTACTTCTTGCAGGCACACAAGCAGAAATATTTGCTTAGTGCATTTATTGGAGTAGCTAATGTCAAGTACATCACTTTGTTTTCCCCCTCTGGCATTGTCTAGATTGCTAAAAGAGTTTGGTATAAAACAGTACGTTGTAAACTTGTGCTTACCTTTTCCTTGACATTTGTAGATTAGATGTAAAAGGTGCTCAGTCATACCCTGTGTTGCTTCAGCCAGAAATCACAGAAGCAACACAAAAAGGGCCTGCATGGAACTCTGTTCTTGCTTTCTCTCTCTCTCTCTCTTTCTGAGTTGAATAGAAATACCCAGGTCTGGCGAGCCTCCCTTATATGGGATGTTGGTTGACCAGATTTCCACATACTGTGTTTTGTTGTTTTAGTTGCAATTTGTTTATGTGCTAGTATAAAAATACTAAAATATTATTTTGATTATGATTGTACTCATTCTGTAAAGGAATCACCCTGGCTTCAGGGTGGCCTGTGAACAGGATTTAAGTTCAAAAAGCAAAGAAATAATACTGTCCCAAAAACTAGGAGTCTCTCTGATGTAGGTGTAAATGTTTTTTGTTTTTTGTTTTTCTGAGAGGTGCTTTTTTTCCCCATCTTCACTTGTCTAAGGCACAGCATCTTTCACTTTGTATAAGCTTTAGGATTGAATTGTCAGGTATGCTGTTATTAACTTTTTTTATCTAGAAAGGTGAACGAGTAAGCCTTTGAAAAAATGAATAAGATATTGAGATGGTAAGAACCCCTTCGGTAAAGCTTTGGTTTGGGGGCAGTGAAGGGAAGTTTCCCCCAAACTATCTCCTTTCAAAATAACAAGAAAAAAATAGGCAACCATGATGCTTTCACTTTGCCTACTGTATTTTGTTGCATAAAAGACTCTCCCCATTAGACCTTGTCCTGTTTTTTGAAAGGCAGAATGAAAAACAAAACTTTCTTTGAAAGTGCTGCTAAGTAACAGTAAGTTACTGAGTAACAGCTTATACAAAAGGAGTCTACTGTGGAGGGGAGCAAAGAGGGGGAATGTATCCACAGACAGCATTTATGGAGCCCCATATGCATCATTGCAGTGTTATTTTGCTTTCCCCTGGCAGAGGCAGAAACAGCTTTTCCTGTATTTCCTCACTTATAATGTACACCCCAAATTCCAGCAGATGACTGTTGAAGAAAAGGTGTATGTTGTATGTAAGAAAATATGGTGCTTATTGCAGTGGAGTAAAGTCATAGGTTTAATCGTTTTGCTTACATTATACAAGGTGTCTTAGAAACACTATGTAAAAAGGACTGATTAGGTAAAAAGATTAATGTTAATACACAAACACTGTTCTGAAGTATAAACGATCATCTTAGTTCCACCAACAGTTATGTTTCTGCTCCAATGTCAAAGTCTGGATTTGGCAATACCATAGGCCAGCAAAATTCTGTAAGCCTGTATATTCTACAACAGGTCCCAAACACTTCTTCAGAAAACTCCCAGTGCAATGTTGTTCTGCAACTATAAACATTTTCTATTGAATTCACAAATTGCTCAGGAAACTCACTTATGAAAACTGGCTGGAGTTGTAGGACAAAGCCCCCTCATGTGGTTCGTGAAGCCCATTGACATACACAATTAGATAAATAGCTATTGGATGAGAGAAAATAATCTACCAGTATCCCTCTTTTAAGGTAGAAACAAAAGTCTCCAAAAAAGGCAGATCAAGCTGTGGTGAGTCTCGCCACCTAAGACAGGGACCTGATGCAGGAAATTGGACAATGTTCCTCACTACCCTGAACCTCCTTGTTGGGACTTGGGTCCTGTGCTGACCCATACCCCATGGGTTGGCACAGATTCTGGCATAGGATGGCATGGAGGCATGGGGTGACACAGGATCCAGGAAAATCTTGGTGACCTGCACCTCTGCTCCAGGACCCATACCAGCCTATGCCTCCATGTTGAACACAGGTTTCTGGTTCCTGGCAAGGAGGCTCAGGGTAGTATAGGACCTGGGGAATTTCTGGAGCCATGTGCCTGTATGCTGGGATCTGTGCTGGGTCCCATGCCGATCTATGCCTCCACGTGAAGCATGGGTCAATGTGGGTCCCGGAGTGAAGGCATAAGGTGCTTGGAATTCCCCACGTCCTGTGCCAACCCACACCTCCACAGGAAGGATGGGTCAGCATGGGTCCTAGCATGGAGGTTTAGGGCTCCCAGATGCAGGTCCCAGCATGGAGGCACAGCGTGCTAGGGAACCCATGGGTCCCATGACTCCAAGGCAGGACCCACAGAGATATGCCCCTGAAGATCCTAGGGTGGGTCTCCATATGTGGGGAAACCCAGCTTAACCTGCTTTTAGAGAAATGGCCTGAGATTTCCTGGGGCATGTCTCTGTGAGTGGGGAAAGCTGGGCAGGTGGTCCAGAGTTTGAGGAGCCTGATCCTGAACAGGAATTCCTGATGGGTGTGATGGAGCAGGGCCCTCAAGCCCCCAGCTCACCTATGCAAGGCAGCTGGAGAGTGTGGGAAGCTCTGGACTGCATGCACCCCCTCAACACAGAAAAAATAGACATCTGTTACAATAATGCAGCTTTATTTAACACTACCTCTTGTTGCACCACTGACATGGTGTGACAAAGGGTAGAGACATCTATTTTTGCACTATTTGTGCTGCTGTAAATTTTTTTTATAGCACAAATGTGGATGCGTACCCTTTCATGTAGGTCTGGAGCCCCACTACTGATCTTTACCATATAATAGAGGTAATAGAGGTATTAATTACAAGATAGAGGTAGAAATGATTTGCTTGGTCCAAAGCAGTGATAGGACCCCATGCCAGTGAAAATGACAACACAATGTGCAAATCAGTAAAAGGTGGGCTGAAGGCCTTTCAGGATCATATGTAGCTTAATTGCAGTTTATTAATTTGACTTGCTCAATAATTATACAAGCAAAGTAAAGAGGGGTTGCTGCTTCACCTACCTTTAATTCTGCTACTATTGAAAAGTGATTGCTAAAGTAGAGAAAGGGACTTTCATAGGCTATTCTCTGTGAGCCCCTATATTTCTGTAGGATAAAGGGGAAATGCAATGCACCACATACTGAGTGAGAAAATGAGAGCACTATAGAGTATTTAACACTCATATATTCTTATACTATTATAAATAATTTTGTAGACAACTGGTGTGTTGTTTGAATATTTGCCCAGGAAGGTATTTGCTAAGCAGGGTCAGAGCAGCCCCAACTGGCAGGGGACCCAGGGGGGGTCAGCCTCCCAGCCCTGGGCTGCTCCCACTCAGCTCAACATGCTGACCCAGCTGCCTGGGGCACGAAGGTGCTTCAGTGTGGGGGCTGCTAGCTGGCTAGTCTTGCACTGGAGCTCCCTCGTGTCCCAGCCAGCCCCCACAGTGAAGCACCCTCATGCCCCAGGCAGCTGGGTCAGCATTGACATGTGCCTTGTTGTGCACAAAAAACTCCACAGCAGGTTAGTACTTGTAAATACTGGATGTTCTTCTTACTCAGGTCCTAAATCTAAACTCATTTTCACCAGTTTAACTAATTGCACTTAGCCCTCAACTGTCCAGAGGTCAGGCTTAGCAAATGATAGTCCTTATATTTACCTAATCACTCCTAATCATAGAAGAGTCTTATTAGGAAATGTAAACTGTTATTTTTGTGAGGTTACATTGTGAAATGTTCATCAACTTCATCTTGGTGGGCATTTTCAGCTTTACTGATTTAAAAACAAACAACCCCCCCCAAATTCTAATAAAATCCAAAGTATCCTTATTTTATTATGATGATTACTATTGCACAGTACCAGGCAGCCTTGCTTCTCTTTTCTAGGTTTTCATACTTTTTGAACTATTCCCACATCCCCAGATTCTAACTTCCAGACTCAAGAGGTGTCATGGAGTATGGAGCCATGTACATTTGGACTCATTTCAGAAGGAGATAGTTTCAAAAGGACAGCAGCTGTTAAGTTCTAATTGTTAGGTTCAGACAAGCTAGGAATGATTCAAATATAGCAAAATTGCTCCAACTTGTACCTTGTGTCATTCCATGTTCATGCATAATAATTAAAATGTAAACACTACTACAGGTTTCCCTCACTTTATGCTGCACATGCGTTCCTGGAAAATGGTGCATAATTTGAATTTACATAAAGGGAATCCACTTTACAGTGTAACAAATAGGGATACATTCCAAGATCTCAACTGTACTGACTCAGTCCATAGTACAAGAAATAAGGTTTGTTGATAGTTGGACAGTGTATTCAGTGGGAATTAAGTTTGTTGGTGAGATTAACATTACTTCTGCACACCTATTAAGTCCTTTCTGGTGGCTTTTGCTAATTATTTTTTTTTCCAGAGGCCTATCTTTCAACTTTTCACATTCCAAGTGGAAGTTCATCCATCAACATCTATAAGTACATTCAACATTCAATGAAAAATATATTGGCATAGTGTATGTAAAACACAGATTCACTGCACATTGATTTTATTCTTACTTGTCAGCTCATCAATGGTATGATCATGCATTATACAAAAACGTCAAACTTGGTCTCCAGTTTGAGTATATAAAGATTATGAATTCATTTATTATCAATTGGTCATAAGTTTCTGATATACTAGTGCAATCAAGTAGTTACATATTTAAATGCTATTAAATATACTCACAATAATTAAGGCACATATTTAAGAATCACTTTTCCAAGTTAGGCTGCCTTAGGATAACATCAGCATCTGTAAACCAGAATATTAATATTTGTTAATGTTCTGTAAATGGCATCCCTTCATGCCCTGACACAAACCAAGAGAGAATGCTTATTAGACCCCTTTCATTCCTTTTTGACTTGTTGCTAAAGATCTGTGAGATCTGCTAAGATCTTGCATTGTTTAGAAAACTCAAAAATTCTTTCTTCCCCCTTCTGCCCCACAAGTGAAGAAAGCATTTGGATTGTAAATTTGCCCAATATTAATATTTTAAGCAAATATCAAAGGGCAGGTAGGAAGAAAATGAGGGAACTGAATAATATTATTGAACTGAATTATAGATAAAGCTTTCTGACAGAATTCCACAGATGACCTTTACTTCCATCTATCAGTTCTCATCTTCATATAGTTAATACTGTACTGTATTGATATAAATTGGTATCACTAAACTGATACCAAGATAAATCAATGATTCCTGAATAAAAAGATGTTAGGTAATAGATATGATTCCAATAATGCCACAGGAATTACAATGCTATAACTAATTTGGCTTACTGTACCCTGCCAGCTGCTTATATTTTGTCCCAGTATCAAGCTGTGTGTATTTTTAATAGAAAATTCAAAACTTTTGTTTCTATTTTCTTTCTGAGGTGAGTTATAATACATGCACCTTAGTAATTTGTATAACATCTTCACCCATGCAAGGGTTATATTTGAGGTCATCATTGTACTGGTTATTTGTGGCTGTGCTTGGACAAATGCAATAAAGTTACTCAACTTTATTGTGGTGGGTAAGAGTGCTGCCACACTGTCCAGCACTGAATATCATTTGAATGTAATGTAAAATTAGGAATTAGTTGCTATTGGCAGATACAACAAACAACAAGTTAGGCTTATAGTCCCACAAGTACATCCAAATATCTCACATTTTCCCTCCTTTTTGAAATGACAGCACCATAATGAGCAGACTGCAAGCTTCCATTTCATTTATGAGGAAACATCAATCATTTCCCTGAGATTCATGTTTATCATTCCCTTGAACAACGTCCTGAGGTGTTGCCTGTTTTTGTCTATGTCATTGGATGTTCATTATCATTAGATACTGGCCAGCATTGCTATTTTCTGACATAGCATTACTGGTTGTCACTGTAGGTTGGAAAGCTAGCATCGCCACAACAGGTGGGGCTCCAGCTGTTGCTTATCTACTGTACTCAGTAGTCATTCCTGTACTTCGTAGTTGGTCAATGTGGGAAAGCCAAAAGGTATTGGGTGCCACTTGCACTGCTTAGAACAAACGACCTGTTTGTTCACTCACAACAGTCAGCTACCATTTATTGAGTCCTGAGTAATCACATGCAAATACTTTTTGACTGACTTCTGCTGCCAAAGAGTGCCTATTCTCCTTATCATGACCTGATTTATCTGGCAATTTCTAACATGTTGCTGTAAATCTGTTTTTAATAAGTCCAGCCATGACCTGAGAGTCCTGCTCCTGAACATTTCTGCTGGCATCTCATTTGTTGTGGCACGTACTGCATTTTAATATATTAAAATGATGTGTTCCATCTTGGGCTGCACTGACATGAATTCTTGAAAGACTGTATCAACCATTCAGCCAACCACTTGTGGCTAGGTGATATGGTGCAGAAGGGATATGTTGCATGCCATTTTTCTTCATTAACCTTTGAAATTCAGCTAAACTGAATTGAGGGCCATTGTCAGTTAAAGCCTGTTTTGGCAATCCTGTTCTTGCAAACAGTCTTGGCAATTTTTCTACCATCTGGGCTGCTGTAATGGTTTTCATGCAAAACACTTGTGGCCATTCTGAGTGGGCATCTTGCAACACCAGATATATCCCCAGAAATATTGTCCTGCAAAATCAATATGGAGCCATTGCCAGGGAATAGATGGGCATTTCTAGGGATGCCCCTCCCTGTATGTATAGTCCTGTATGTATGTTGGTATCCCATATATTCTTTAACAAGATTCTTTATTTATGGGTCAATACGTGGCCATCATACAAAGCTTCTGGATGCTGCCTTCATTTTTACAACTTCTAGGTCACCTAGAAAGTTTTAGCTTTTCTAAAACTTTTATGTGCAATTTACTAGTTATAACAACATGAATCCCCATATAATATCCTTGATGTATAGTAAGCTGCTCTTTATGGCTAGAGACAGACATTACACACAAACTGGTATAAGTGATCAGAAACAGGTTTAAACCTGTAAAGAACAGAAGGTCAGCACACATAAATTGGTTTCAAAATGGCATAACCCAGTTTCAAATAAACTTGGATGGATGTAGTATTAGACTTAACCGATTTAGGTTAAACCAGGCCAGAATGTGGACAGGGGAAGGATGCAGGGACAGCCAAGGTAAGAGTTTCCCTCAGGGTCTCTGTTGACTCCTCTACCAGCTCTGGGCTGCCTGCTGGATGAGCCAAGGGTGTGTGGACTCTGAGGGAAGTGTCCAGCTTGGCTCTCCTCATGCTTCCCAACCCCACCCTTGCCAGCTCCAGGCTTGGTGCTGGCCCAATGAGGGCTATGCAAACTCTGAGGAAAGTGTCCATGTTGGCTCACTATGCCCCCCTTTGTCTGCTCTGGCCAGGAGCTGAAGCTGAGCAGAGGGGCTGTTGTCATACAGAGCTGAAGCCTCAGTTCCCTCCCTAACCCAGCTCTGGCTTCCCCCACACTGCCACCAGTCCAGCTACCAGACATGCCAAGACCCACTGGATTCAGTGTGGGGAGTGTCCAGAGTGACAGCAGGGGGTTAGGGATATGTGCCCCACAGCCAGTCAAGGATGGCCCCAGTTCAGCTAGGCTCAGCTGCCCTCAGCATCCCACCAGCAGGCAGGAAAGTGTGCAGGAGCACCCCCTAGCTTCTGGTCTTGGCCACTGCAGGCATCTGTTCCCTACCCCCCGCCAAAGAAGAAGTGTATGTTGTGTTCTCTCCCAATTGAATCTACGCAGCATAGAGAAACTTGCACAGAATCTATCAATTTCCCCTTGGGCTTTTTGACGGTCTGTACTTAGCATATGTGCAAAGAGAGATGCTAAATTAGGATTGTCTATATATTTCCAACCTTTCAGGATGGCTTCATACACTTGTGTTAATAAGTCACCTCAAAGGAACCTCTGTAGTACTGCAGATCTTTCAGAGAAAAATCAATGCCAGACAGGACCTCCACTGAGCCCTTAGGACTGTAGAGAGACACCTCAGACACAGTCTTTTCCACTGGTTTTCTAAGAAGAATCAATGTCTTTCAAAGCCTCAGCTTGATCTTTACCACAGTAGGAGAGAGCCTTCCTCCTTCCATCTCATCTATTTCACCTAGCTTTGCCCCAGGTTCCTTCACTCTACTGCTGAAGTCTGCAGAACTGTACTTTAACCCCTGGCACACTGCACATAATTAAATTTCTTCCTCTGTTTTCAGACATGACTGATAGTATTTTATCCACCTTAAACTCCAAATTGTAATGGTATCTTAACAAATTTAACAAAATTGTCTCTGACTATTAAATAATAGGCAGGTAACATCTTCATTTATTTACAGAATGAATACCAACACAATACTGATCAGCCATTTTCAAAAGCAATATATGTTTCTGGTATTCCATTATCAGTTTCTGAAAAGAATTATTACTGGATAGTATGATTAAGACTATCATACTGATTGCCCAAAACATGTTATTTGAGCAAGCCTCTTCTACAGCCAGAACACAAATGTGTTATAAAAACTGCATAAGAAAAAAAATCAGTAACACATTTTGTGTGCCAGTACTTATATATGTATTAGGACATATATATGGAAAGGAGCAATCACAGTCTTTTTCATAATCCCCCATCTGGTATTTATAAGAGTGCTAAAACAGGAGAGAACAGACATACTGCAGAGTATGTTAGTACTGAAATACATGAAATACTAGTGAAGGTTAGAAGTTAGAAATAATGTAGCTTACTGTTGTAGGAGTTGGAGCTGTCATGCAAGTACAGAGAAAAGAGGACCAAAGAACTGTAAATGAAAAGTAAGCATAAGAAAGCCTTAGTTTCAGCTCTACTTAGATTAAGTAGATTTAACTCATAGTCATAAGAGAGAGGCCAACATGAAAAATAAATAGTTGGATATGGCATGATGAACTTCACAGATGCAAAGAATAGATGTTTTCTTTAATTTGAGAATGTTTCAGGAAGTCAAATGTACTTCCTCCTGCAATTTTTAACTGCATTTGGCCATAGAAACTTGCTGATATGAATGTCAATGAGCAGGCGATGTTAATAATAGATAACTAATTAAAGTTCAGTTATTTTAAATGTGTAGGGTGAGAAAGTGCTGAAAAGGATACAGCCAATTCACATGTAAATCAGGAGAGATTAAATTAACGGAAAGATTACCTTAACTAGCTGGAGTGTGGGAGAGACTTAGATGCTCGAATGCCTGCTGTTCTGTCTGTCCACTTGCTCTGGGGAGCCTTCTGCGGGGATGTTCAGAATATTAATGGAAAACTCATGGCTCATCATATCTCACTAGCCAATTGCTTGTCAAGAATGACAGGGTGGGGGGGAGGGGAAGGATGGACAGGGATGGAGCAGCACCACCCAATGCCCTGCACTGCCACTGCTCTGCCTCTGGCCCCATGCACACCCCCCCCTGCTGCTGGCCTTCCCCCTCCACTCTGGCCCCTTAGTCCCCACTGTCATGGTGGCACCGTCCCTGCCATCCCCCTCTGTCTCGACATCCAGCCCCACCCCCACTTCTCATCTGACCTCATTTCCCCTATGCCCCCTCCGCCCCCCACTACATTGGATCTGGGCCCATTTCCCCGCCTCTCTGTCCCCCTCTGCCTCCAAGTAGCAGGGCTGGGGAGGGAGGCAAGGCCACCACTGTTGTCTTTTCCCTCCACTCCAGCCTTGCTAGGGGATGACAGGGACAATGCTGACAGGACAGTGGAGACCAAGGGGCCAGACCGGGGTGCCCCCCCGCCGCTGTGGCCCTGCTCCTTGGAGGCAGAGGGGAACAGTGGGAACAGTGCCACCATGACAGTGGGGAATGAGGGGCCAGAGCGCTGCTGGCCTTGCTGCTCCTCCCCTCCCGGCCCCTCAGTCCCCACTATCATGGCAGTGCTTCTGTCTGTGCAGAGCACTCTGATTAGTTGTTTCAGTAAGCATTGTGATTGGCTGCTGAGACAACCAATCAGAGTGCGAATAAAGTGTTGCAGGCAGACAGACAGACAGACTAAGGCTTTTATAATATTAGAATTTGTCATTAGTCTTCCAGTTTATTATTGTAACATTTATTCTTGGACTTATAATAAAGATTTGCATTTAAGGTAAATGTTCTAAATGGCAGCTCCTAATGGGCTCTTGTAATCATATCTGTAACTGAGGCTAAGCATTCTAGGTATATGCCCTACCTGGTTTTCATATTATACCAGTAATATGAAAACAGAATGTGACATCATAATAGACAAACCCACAAATTACTGCAATCAGATGCATTTCCCACAGCCTATACCTACTGCTTAATTATTTTATGAAACTGGGCATACTGGAAAAGGTCCAGTAAAGAGCAAAACTAGTTATAAAGTATATAAAAAGCACTCCTATAGTATCTGCACTCTTATAACAAAAAAATGGAAAGAATAAATTATTAACACTGAAACTTGTAGCAAAAGAAAATAAGGAAATGTCTCCATAACTTGAATGTTTATGAAAATCATAGAATAACAGAAAAATTAGGGTTGGAAGGGACCTCAGAAAGTCATATATTGCAACCCCGTGCTCAAAGCAGGACCAGCCCCAACTATATTAGCCCAGCCAGGTCTTAAAAACCTCCATGGATAGAGATTCCACACCATCTCTAGGTAGCCTGTTCCAGTGCTTTACTACCCTCCTTGTGTGAAGTTTTTCCTAATGTCTAACTTAAACTTCCCCTGCTGCAAAATGAAACCATTGCTCCTTGTTCTGTCATCTGTCACCACTGAGAACAGTTTAGATGCTTCCTCTTTGGAACCACCCTTCAGGTAACTGAAGGCTTCTATTAAATCCCCTCAGTCTTCTCATTTTCAGAATAAATAAACCTAGTTCCATGAGCCTCTCCTCATAAATCATGTGCCCTGCCCCTCACCATTGTCATTGTCTTCTGCTGGGCTCTCTTCAATTTATCTACATCCTTTCTGTAGGGGGGGGGCCAAAACTGGACACAGCACTCGAGGTGTGGCCTCACCAATGCCAAATAGAAGGGAAAAATCACTTCCCTTGAGCTGTTGGTAATGCTCTTACTAATGCAGCCCACTATGCCATTAGCCTTCTTTACAAGGGCACACTGTTGGATCATATTCAGCTTATTGTCTACTGTAATGCATATGTCCTTTTCTGCAGAGCTGCTGCTCAGCCAGTCAGTCCCCAGCCTGTGCTGGTCCATGGAATGGTTCTGTCCTAAGTGCAGGACTTTGCAATTCCTCCAATTTGTCTAGGTCTCTCTGAATCCTAACCCTGCCCTTCACAGTATCTACTACGCCCCCCCCAGCTTGGTGTCATCTGCAAACTTGCTGAGAGTGCACCCCATCCCATCTTCCAGGTTGTTGATGAAGATACTGAACAAAATTGGCCCCAGATCCAGGGCACATCACTTGATACTGGCTGCCAACTAGACATCGAGCCATTAACTACTAACCTTTGAGCCTGATGATCCAGACAGTTTTCTATCGACATTACAGTCCATTTATCCAACCTGTACTTCCTTAGCTTGCTTGTCAGGATGTTGTGGGAGACCATATCAAAAGCCTTGCTGAAGTCAAGGTATATCACATCCACTGCTCTCAGTCATCTCAGCATAGAAGGCAATCAGGTTGGTCAGGCATGACTTGCCCTTGGTGAATCCATGCTGACTGGTCATAATAACTTTCTTCTCCTCCAAGTGCTTAGAAAATTTCACACAGTAAGAGCTTTTTCTCTTGTTTTTTTTTTTTTTTGATATACAAAACAAAAAGTTCTTTTAGAAACAGTGAAGATATTAAAGTACTTGAAAGTGCTTCACACATTCATTGTAGGAAAAAAGAAAGTATATTTAAGGTTATTTTCTGGGGCTTATCTGTATGGTTCCTGGCACAGTAAACTCAACAGCAGGAGACTGTCAGGTGCATACCAAACTTCTTAGAAAAGTATGCTACTCTGGAGCCCAATAAGAGTTTCAAAAGACTGCACATCACTGTGTCACTCTCCAGTGACACCAATTGATCCTATTTAGCCCTCCTCCTGCCTGCTCAAATGAGGATCCTCAGCTGCTACATGCTAGCCATTGTCTGAGGGCTTTTTCATCCACACATTGCCACCAGGCTATTCCAACCAGCTGCAACAAAAGTGGGTTCCCTAAATAGACTGACTACAGTATTTCACTCTGTGCTATAGAAAATCAACTAACCCCTCATCACCTTCCCCTTCTTTTGTTAGAAAATCCCTTGGTAGTCATAGAAAGAAAGACATAGGAGCAGGAGGATGTGACCATGGTTCTTCATGGGCTTTATGTGCAGTAGCATAACTAGGGTGGGGTAAGCTAAGTTTCAACACTAGGTATCAATTTTTGCAGGGACACAAGCATGGGGGCAGCCCATTGGGAGCCTTCATAGTAGATGGTGTTCAGGGAATCTGTAAAGTGCCAGGGGCAGCTTGAGTTAGGGACTGCCAAGTCAGCAACTGAGTGGGACAAGTTTGGGAAGGGCTGCAGGAAAAGACTGCAATGCAGGTTGGATGGCCAAGCAGTTCTGACTCCCCCCCCCCCCCCCACCCTCCACCTCCAATATCACCAATACCCAACAGGGGGCAAGGGGAGGGTCAGTGGTGCATAACTTGTGTGTATTCTCCTTCCCTCTAGGTATCTTTTAGGATAGGCACTGACTGACAGGGAATGGATGGTGAGAGAGGAGCTACAGTTCATTCACCACCCTGTGGTGCAAAGGAATAGATCTTTTAACCGCTGCAGGAAGTTAACAAGAGACTGCTCAGTTGCTCTGAAATGAATTATGAGTAAAATCCCTAAGCAACAGCTGCTAATATCCAAATGAACTATGCAGAGTTTCCCCTGTACATTCTAATAGTGACCAGTAAGGTCTACTCTCAACCTGAACAGCAACAGCATCTTTGAGCACTCCCCTCCTCTTGATATTATGAGACATCTGCACCCTGTCCCTCACCACAGTGACTGAATGAACATTGAGCTTTACCTGGGCTTTCTCCCCAACTCCTTGGATCTAACACTTCACTTCCTTGGATACAACACAGCAACCCATCATTGAATGGAGCTTTGAATTACCCCTCCACCTTATGCTAACTTGTTATCATAAGATAACAACCCTCAGGTCCATCCATCCATGACCTTGGCCAGGGACAAAGCCAGACACTGATTGCCATCTGCACCACTATCTGCTTATATTTGGTTATGATAGCTTTCCCATGTGGAGTATTGGGTGCTTTCCTCACCCCAGATGGCAAATGTGATTCCAATCACATTCATTCATGGATCATTTTCCAGACATGGAGAATGACACAAGCATGGACATTCTGGGAATCAGCCATTGGTGTGGTGCTAAGTTGGCACTTAACATGTCATCAAGACTGCTCTGGTAGCAAGCTGTAAGAACATGTGACAGTGGAGTTCACAGTAGACCATAAAGGCATCACCTGAGAGCAACAGAGAGATTATCTGAAGCCAATATTGTCCTTTATGGAAGTCTTTTAGTATTCCATATTCATAGGCTTGACTTTTTTAGTTTCATCTCTATTACATACTGTTCTACACTTCCCCCTTCTGTATTCTTCTCCTGAATATGTACCTCACAAAGATTATTTCATTTTTTAGGAACACAATAGTCCTCAAACATATTCATTATTTCTGCAGGGCTTTTCTCTCTCCTCCATTTTTCTATTCTATTGAAGCAATCACACACATCCAGCACTTCATTGCCTGCAGCTGTTAAGAGCACAATAGTCTTTTACTCTTCCTCTAATTTATCTACTCTGTGGCCTTCATCTACAGCTGAAATTGTTATTTGAGTAACATTTCTTCTAATGTTCAAGAGCTGTGTGTGTGTGTGAATAGGAAAGGGGGTGGAGGTTTTTTGCAGTCTTGCAAGTTCTGTAACAGCTGTTTTGTGTATGTTGTCTCTCTCTGTGTTGTCCCACACAACCTACCTTCCACTCCTACTGTTACACAGTATCTTCAACAATGAGTGTGAAGAACATAGCTCTTTACTATGCATAGGAAGTTTACAGATAAGGTAAAATCTTAAACCTGCTCCTCACAGGAGCTTTGTGTCCCAAAGGTTGCTGCTCTTTGCCACACCATGAACTGTACAGAACTCTGTCACCCCAAGACTGCCTCTAGACATGCCACACTTCCCAGTGGTATATCCCCAAATTATATTTCTAGGAGAACTTGCTTCATGGCACATAGGGAACCAAGGTACAGTGGTCATCTCTGGGCGCATCTACATGTGCAATTAATGCACATGAATAAGCTCTGTAGTTTATTGCACTGGAGTTTTTTGCTCCCGAGAGCACTGTTTGAATGTGTGCTCAGGAGCAAAAACCTCAAGCTTACAAATATACCAGGGGAGAGCATTAGTGGCTAGACAAACAGCTATTTACCAAAGCGCCCCAGGAGAAAACCAGAAGCAATGGTCATAAACTCCTAGAAGAAATCTTCAGAGTGGATATAAGGAAAAACTCCTTCACGGTCCATGTGACCAGACTTGGAAATAGACTCCCAGCAGGGGTGGTGTAAGCACATACCCTGGAGATCTTCAAAAGGAGACTGGATGCACACCTTGCTGGGATTATTTGATCCCAGCACTCTTT
>NW_005841854.1:3735384-3739940 GCF_000455745.1 Alligator sinensis | reverse complement strand
CAGAGCAGGAGTGGCTGGACCCAATGATCTCATAAAGTCCCTTCCAGCCCTAAATTTTTGTGAATCTGTGAATTATCTCTGGAGTTTATTCATGCGCAGTATATGGAGCCCAGTGGGAGCAGCCTGAGCAGGCAGGGGACCCAGGGGTTCAGCCTGCCATCCCAGGGCTGCTCCAATGTGGCTCCACATTCTGTGGAGGGGCTGACTGGGGCACAAGTGTGCTTCAGTATGGGGGCTGCCTGCCAGCTAGTCCCTCACTGAAGCACTGTCATGCTCAGCCAGCCCCTCTGCAGAATGTGTTGCTCCACAGCCCTGGGACTCCATGTGCTGTTGAACAGCTGGCTGGGGCACAGTAATTAGTCTACACCAGCCTAATTGCCCTGCACATGTAGATGGTGATGCTTTATTGTGCAGTAAAATAGTCTACTGTGCAGTAAAGCACACGTGTATATGCACTCCCTGTGAGGAGAATACTTCTCCAAGCTTCCTAGGGTGGGCCTTCAAGGACATGAAACAATTTAGTGACATGAACTACTATGGCTGAATAGTCAAATCACTGTCACCATCCAAGTGTACCGTGTAAACATGATGCGGCCATATTAGGAATAAGGACTAGATATGGTCCTGCTTAGTAGGAAGGGACAAAGGAAAACCCCCTAGATGGTTAAGACAGGAGAGTGCATTGGAATCAATGCCCCTTTCTAACTACTTACCCCATGTGCAGAGATCAGAGATCTGTTGCAATCCCACAGAGATTTGCTGTGCACAGGGCAGAGACTGGGGTCAAGATTTCTATCACATGTTCCCATTTCAGAGTCACTGGGAAAACAGCCCAAAACCTAGCAAAGAGACGTGCTGGCCCAGGAGCAATTCAGCCATCCAACATTCCCTGGTGGTGCTGGTTCCAAGCAGTATGGCACAATAATATTGTGTGTGGATTATTGAAAGCTTAATGCTACCAGTGTCTGATGCTCATCCCATAGCCACTAAAACAGAAGAGTTTCTAGACAAACTGGGGGGGGTGATACAAGTTATCTGACCATCATGAGTGTCAAGAAAGACTTCTAGCAAATTACACTGGAACCAGATGTCATGCTTAAATCAGTTTTCACTGTACCTGTATGGGGCTATTTTTTAGTTTACAATCATAAGTTTTGGCAGATCCTCCTGCTTGGGTGTATCAATGGACTAATTACTGAGGTGAGAGGGAGGGGAAGGATATATTTGTTCTGGCAATTTGATCTTTGTGTTGTAATGGATGGTGTAAGCTAAATGTAATGCACTGTAATGTGGATGTGAGACAGCAGGGGGAGAAGCCCTGCTAACTGCATCCAAATTGCCAAACTGTGCTAACTGCTTGTAACTATAACTCACAGAGACCCTGGGGGCTGGGAGACAAAAGAAAGAGGAAGCAGGAAGCAAGAGCAGAATGCAGGAACTAGCTGTAGAGCACAGACACAGCAGCAGAGGGGCAATGCCTGGCTGGAGACTCCAGAGGAGTGATGGAGCCAGGACTGTTGGACGGTAGCAGCTAAACATGGGTGTGTGGACAGGAACTGAGAACTCTCAGGACTAGAGGCTGGACTGGGACATCTCTGGAAGTGTGGGAGGTTACAACTTTCAGTGAGTGTCTGTACCTCGGTACTAGTGTGTGTTATTAGTTACCTGTTCTTGAATGAATAAACCAGTTTTCCTGCTTGTTGTCTGTTATTCAGCTCTTAAGGTCATTTTTACATGGGCTCCGGGGGTGGGAGGGGGGTGCTTTAATTAGAGTCACTCCGAGAACCACTCAAATTAAAGTGCCAATGTGTCTCCTGTATCAGCATCCCCACACTTAAAAATGGTGGCGGAGGCGCTTGAACTATAGCTCTTTCAAGGAGCTTTAGTTCAAGCATCCCCTCCACCATTTTTAAGCATGGGGACACTGATACATGAGACAAAGGAGGCTTCTGGAGTACAGCAATTGCCACGATTCAGCAGACTAGATTAACTGAATCTGCTCTGACATACTGGAATTCCAGCATGTTGGAGCACCCTCAGCACTTGTGTATAGGTGCCCTAAGTGTATGTATTTTAATGTTTATCTAATTTGTTTATTTCTCCCTTGCCCATTGGCTTGTGACCCTAATCCCCAGCATTTTCTGTATAAACATTGGGAACCTTCCTTTTGGCTTCCTGCACCAGTTCCTGGGGTTGTGGGGCTTATTACAATATTTTCAGTCAAACATAGGAAGAACATGTGACGTATGTTCAAAGGATGTTCAGCTCCCTAAGGAGGCTGGGTTGACTGTGAAAGTAGAAGAGTATAAAATGGGGATGGCAAAAGTATTGTATCTAGGACACAAGGTAGAAAGTGGTCACAACATCCAAAGCCACAGCATTCAAAGACAAAAGCTATTACATAACGGCCTGCTCCCCAAACTAAGAAGTTAGCCCAATCCTTCAACAGGCTGGTGAGAGTATTGCATGAAGACTGTGCCTCACTTTATCTCCTTAGCCTCTAAATATAAAACAATATAAAGAGAATAATATAGATGAGATGGTATGAACCGGGGGATGTCAGAAGACCTTTTTTTTTCTAAAAGAAGCTTTAAGCCAGCAAGCTATTTATGGCCTTCACGGATACTTGAGAGACAGCTCTGGGCTAGTGTTAATTCAAGTTGATGCTGAGGGGGAGCAAATACTGAGCAGAAAAAATATTTCCCAGACAGAAAAAAATATTGAAAAGTAGTATGTGGCAATGGCACAAGCCCTTATGAATCATCACTGTGAACACAGATCGCTAACCACGGAGTTACAGTAAATGAAAAATACTAATGTTTAGAAGGAGCATGACCCTCCAGGATTATAATAAAGAAGTCATTCAATTTGGGAGAAACATGAATGCTATTGTTGTTGCACTGTCATAAATTGGTTGAACTACCTTAGATGACTGTGTCTCGGACGGCCAGACCCGACTCGAGTTGTGTTAGAAATTGGTCGTACGTCAGGGCGGGCTGGTGAACGGAGAGGCAGACACAACTTATTGGTTGCAAAAAACTTTACTCACGCCGCTTGCAATCACGACGCAGGTGGTCCGGTCGTCTGAACAACCACGCGAGTTGTTCCAGCTGGCGGGGCCCAAGCCAGTTAATCCGTCCGCAATTCGAAGCCGGCGGGGAAAGGGGTACGTCTGGGGTTGCGCTCAGCGATGGGAAGAAAGATCGATAGGTGATCAGTCTATCGATCGGCAGCCGCAAGTCAGATAACTTCAGAGGCACTCTGCAGCGTGCTCAAAGCTCTTCGACTTGGGCGGAAGTCGCGCGGAATTTTAAACGGCCAGCGAGCCAATTACTAGCTGCCACGTGTGAATAATTTAGCACTGGCCAATAGCGGGGCACAAATTTACATTCGAATAGCGGGAACTCTTTGCACCGTGCATTTCTGTGCTGCAAAGAAGAAATGCATCCTGCAAAGGAAACTGCAAATTGGCAGGAACTCTCTCCTACACGCGGGTTCTCAATTGCAGCAGAACACTCTGCCGTGCAAAGGAGCTCTCATGTGGCCAGGAAATTCCATAGTGCCGAGGCACCAAAATCACTGGGTCGTGACAGACTGGTCAGTGATTTACTCCGTTCATTTTTAAGGGGTGGAAGGATCTGGCCAACACTTCATGTCTGCCCTAAGGGAACAATTATTTCCTGATTCCAAATGTATCTATTAGTATGACCATGAGTGGACAAGCAAGACTATCTAATCAGGAACCTGTTTTTTTTTTCCAACACTGTCAGGTACATCACACCTTACTACAGTCCAGCCAACAACCCAAATCTCCAGAAGCAGGGGGAAAAATTGCCTAAAACCCAAAAGCATTCACACAAGAGAAAACATTTCTTACAGGAATCAGCATGCAGCCAACAAACCCCTGAGGTTTCTGTATTACAAATCTTCCCAGATACCTTCTACACTACAAGAACTAGCTTCATACTCCAATTAGGGAACTACAAACAGGGCACATCTACACAAGATGTTTACTGCAGAGTTGATTCCACAGTGAACTTCTCAGGGCATTTTTGCATGTGTATGTATTGCAGCACTGGGCGCTTTGAAAAGCACTTGGATGGTGCTGCAAACTGTGCAGTTGTATAAGCAGTGAAATGCACATTAGCATTGAGAAAATGGCAGTGGCACGCTTTTGTACTAAAACACCTCACAGGTGCTTTAGTTCTAAAGTGCACCGCCTCCATTTTCTGCATGCTGAGGCACATTTCACTGCTTATACAACTGTACGCAGTGCAATGCAGTTCACCTCAGCTCGCATGTGGAGCAGACTTGATTAATTGAGTCTGCTCTGAAGCGGCAGATCTCTGGCGCATTGCTGGAAAGAAGTATGTGTATAAATGTCCTCAGCATCGACACATGTGACCCTATTAGGCCACAGGAAATGAATAAACTCTGCAGCAGGGTAGTACTTGTAAATAGGCTAGCCAGGAACCTAGGAGGTCTGCCTGCTGGCTAGCCCCACACTGTACCACCTTTGTGCTCCAGCCATTCCTCCTGCAGCACACTGAGCCACG
>NW_005841854.1:3709440-3735114 GCF_000455745.1 Alligator sinensis | reverse complement strand
GCCCCCCCGTTTAAGAAATTGGCCATTGGGCCCCCCCACCATTCATCATTTGGTACCCCCCCAGACTCAGGAGACACTAGTCACCCACACACAAAAGAGTATCTCTCTCTCTCTCTCTCACACACAGAAACACAGGAAGACAAATCACACGCACAGTGCATGCACGCATGTGCACACACACACAATCGCTCTCTATGTGTGCCAGAACTCTAGCTTCTCATATCCTCCATCCCATACATTTATCCAGTTCATACTTAAAGATATGCAGCTTCCTTGCTCCCACCACTTTGTTTGGAAGAACATTTTAGAACTTCACTCCTCTGATAGAAATCTTCCTCTAATTTCTAAGGTACATTTGGGGAAAGAGCCTTAACTTCCTATCTAGTACCAAAATAATAAACCAGTGACGCACCTACTGAGTTGGTCTAGGTGTTTTCAATTGTATTTCTACTCTGTGAAAAGTAGTCATGTTAAAGATAGAATAGTTTTCAGAGGTTAAACACACAGTTTAAAATACTGGAGAACAGCTATTTCATAATAGCTTACAGTTGTAGTTGATTGTTGTGCCAGAACATTAACCCAAAGGTGTTTTGGAAAGCCACTGACAATCCTGAAATTTAACTTACAACAATTAATCACTGCTGCCTATTGAAAAGCACAGGGAGTTAAAAACATAGAGCCTGAACACATTCGCAATAGTTGAGTTCATACGTCAGTGTTAATGAAGCAACACTTCAAATTCTGGAGGGTACTTTTCCTGAGATACTATATAAATGTTATTCAGTTGCATAACAAATATTTATATTGCAGAGCATTATTTTATACCACTCATAAATCTATAAACCAGGTCACCAAAAATTAATCACCAGCCCAAACTTTATTTCACCTCTCCAACTGCATTGCCCATTTGTGAGCAACTCTGCAGTCTCCATGCCAGATAAGAATGCAAGGGAGGCTGTTTATACTGTATTTGAGCCAGATTGAAGAAGTAATTCTCAGAAATTTTGCACAGAAAAAATGGCCAATTTTTGGCGTATGCACTATACAGCTTATAGAGCTGGCTGAACAGCTGGGAGTTCCCTTTGCATGCTAAAAACTTCAGGGACCTGGGGCTGGTACAGCCAACAGCCACCTGTCCATCCCCCCCGCCAGCACCACGCTCATGGAGCTGAGTGGGAAACAAGCTGCTCAGCCTCTGCCCAGCATGCAGAGTGGGGAATGGGAACTGTCCTGGTCAGGCCTCCTGCCCAATAAGAGAGGCTGTGAGGCTGTGGAAAAAAGAGTAGAAGGAAGACTGCCAAACTCCTAAACCCCCCACCTGCTACAACAGCTTCTTGGGGCCATTGACAGCTGAGTAAAAATTAGAAAAGCTCTAAATCTTCTCCAAGTTGTGCCAATGGCTGATGCATTTCCTTCAGGCCTCAGGATCAAAACTGGCATCACATTTTTGCAGAAACACATTTAACAACCCCTCTCTCTTGCCCAATTCTCAAGCTGAGGAGAGTGCAGCTCAGCCACACCTGAGAATTGGGGTGAAAGCATCTGGCATTTGACAAAACAAAGAATCTAAGGCAGCAGTTCCCAACGTGGTGCCCATGGGCGACATGGCACCCCCTGAGGTTTATTCAGGTCTCCGCATGCATTTTCATGATCAGTAAAAATCATTATTTGAACAACAAATACTGTCATGTTAGCGCCCACTGCTTTTTCTTTTAAATTTGATGTGCCCTTGGGCATGTAAATGTTGAGAACCCCTGGTCTAAGGTTTTTGTTTGTGTGTAAACTGAACAGAAGCAGCAGAATGCAAGCTCTACATGCTTCCGATCAGCTTTGCATTGTATTTAAGAACAGACAAAAGATTTGTTTTCTGGACAGTATTTAACTGATATTAATAAAGAATACCAGTAATAGATATGCAGTAATAGATATGACTATAGCCTTGCTTGCTATCTATTCAGGACCCAGCTACAATGTGGTGGCTGGGGAAATACAATCATTGGATTAGCCTTGTAGTACCCATGGAAAGACAATCTCTGCTGATTCCAAAATAAATTTCTCCAAATATATACTGAGTAAAAAACACATGCATTTGTCCTATTGTCAACAAATAAAACCAGACCAAATGTTCCTCCCCTGTAAAAATATGGCAAGCCAAGGTTCTCTTCAAATCTGCTCTTAACAGCTATTTTATCCATGGATTCTTTAACCTGTAATCCAGATGGATCATCTCCCTTTTGGCTTCAGACAAGACTGATGTTTTCTTGCAAACATCAAGTAAGCTGCCTCCTTGCCTGCCAGGCAACAGGTATTTTAAAAAAGAAAAATTCTTACAGGTCCAGTTTATGACCTTTCTCTGAAAAATGAGGTGGGGAGAAGGGGACCCAAGTGTTTCTTGCTAGTTCTTGCTGCAGTAAATGATGTATAGTAGTTCATAAAATATTCTATCAGGCTGCAGACAGTGTTCCAAATATCTTTGAACTGCTTCAAAGGGCCAGCCATACAGATAAGCATGCCCTTTGAAGCATTCCAGGAGCACTCCAAAATGATACTTCTTTGTGTTACCGCTGCATGGGAATAAGGGACACAAAGGTCCTCCAGAATCCCACAGTTCTTCCCCACTAATTTGGAAAGGGGGAGGTCCTCAAGGATAGAGGGTGAGATACATATATCAAGTCTATCAAGTCTGACCCTATAAATGTCCATTTGACTTCCGTAAGGCACTTGAATGCCCTTAACTTGTATCAACTGAGGGAGTTGTTGAACCTTTGTGGCTGCATTTACGTGAGGCACTTAACTTTACATTAACATACTTTACCATGAAGTAAGCATGTGCATCTACACATGCATATTTACTTCACAGTAAACCTCCCTAATCCAGAGTAAATTTGCTACCTGCAAATGCAAGTAGCAAATTTCTTTGAGGTTACTAATAGTGCAGCACCACTCATGTAGATACCTAACCAGGAGCTCTGCAGTTGTGGGGCTCAGGCTGGGAGACCCTCATGTACCAGCATGAGCATTGTGGTAATGGAGCTCGGGCTGGGAGAACCTTATCTCCCAATGCCAGCTCTGCTACTGTGGAGTTCAGGCTAGGAGATAAGAGTCTCCCAGCCCAAGCACCATGACATGAAGCTCAGGCTGGGGCATAAGGGTCTCCCAGCACCAGCCCCACGGTCATGGAGCCAGCACTGGGAGCTCCCTGCTGGTGGGTGCGAGTGCGGAGCTGGGGGGGAAACAGGCTGGGGAGCTTGTTCCCCACTTAGGTCTGTGCTCATGGAGCTGGGTGGGGAACAAGTCCCCCAACTTGTTCCCCCCCGCACCCCGCCAGCACCACGCTCATGATGCTGAGTGGGAAAGAAGCTGCTCAGCCTCTGTCCATCATGCAGGGTGGGGAATGGAAACTGTCCTGGTCAGGCACAGGTCCTAGCCCCATGTCCCAATTGGGTGATCGAGACGTGGAGCTTGGAAAGAGCTTCAGGGGTGGGACAGCCAGCAGTGAAGGAGTTTCTGGCCTCCCCAGTGAGGGAGCTAGCTGCTAGCTGCCCCACCAGCAGATAAGGAGAAGGGGCTAGGCATGCCCCTCCCCTGCAGCTCTTTCCACATCCCCTGCACCTGATCAGGGAGCCAGGGCCAGGAGCTCCCTGCTGCCAGGGCAGCAGGACATTGTCCTGGGCCCAGGAGCAGACAGCCCCTCAGGGCCAGGAGACAGCTGTTTCCTGGCCTAGTGTTCCCTGCCTGCCCCTAAGCTAGCACCCAAGGGGAGCCCAGAACTCCCCCCCAGTAGCAGTAGGGGCCCATTGCAGGGCCACAGGAAACTTGGAGGAAAGAACAGCAAATCTGCTCCCTAATCCCCACATATGTAGACGCCTGCCCAAAAATGATTATTCTGAAGTAGCTTACACCAGCAGCAAATTTAGGCTGAAGTAAATGCATGTGAAGTTATGTTCTGTAACATCAGACCTGCTGGCATCCCTTCCTTAAGGAATTGTGGTAGATGACCTTTTCCAGGCCTATTTTTTATTATTCTAGAATTAGGCCTTTAATAAACAAGTGCATTGTATTGCCTGCTATACCAGCCTAGTTACAATAAATCCTTACATCACAAAGGAACAATTGAAGTTAATTTCTATACAGTAAGAAAAAGAATGATATTATTATAACAAAACTACACTGTATTTGAACAATATTTTGCTTTATATTAAAAATGCTTTCAATTTAAAGAAGCTTGAGCAAAATCAGGATCGTTCTGAACAAAGCTAAATCTTTGATCACCTGAATAAATACTGTATTCTGTACGCATACTTGGACCATACATTCTCTTGCAATTTTGCACTTTTCTTCAGGGTTAGGGGAAAGACACATCTGTGATGGGATGACTTGGATCAGGGCAATACAGATAAGAACCTGGATAAGAACAGATAAAAAGTGTTGTTTCTTAATGATAATCAAAACTCATACTCCAATTATGACAATACTGGAAACAATGACTTACAATGTATTCACTTCTGTTGAAAAGGGTACATAACATGAATTTCAGTTTTGGCTAAAAACAAAATGGCTGATGAAGTATAAAAGGTAATAAAAATCAAATCCAAAACCCATTTCAAATGAATAAGAGGTAGCCCATCAACTTAAATAATTGGATTATTCTCATAATAGACAATATGGGGCCACATCTATGCTAATCCTACTATAATTTCACTTGTTCCTTAAATGAACATGGCCCTTTATCTGTTATAAGGCTTGGCTGTCTAACTGTATGAGCAAATGCTTTTTAACTGTAAAAGAAAAATTATTTTATCAAATGGAGCCCTTTCACATGTCTATTGTCTTTAGAGGTAAAAGGAAGCACATTAATGATATTTTTTAAGGGGATCATCATTCTCTGCCTAACAGAAATAAGTAACCATTATTCTAAACTGTATCACACCCACTGTGATTGCCCAGTGGAAAAGGATAACAAATATATGCATATAAATCATATTTCTTATTAAAATCATCACAGTGCTTAGGAGCTCCAATGAGTAAACAGCTACTTGGAAAATAATACAGTGATGAATGAGTGCAGGTACCCTGGACTAAAATGCAGGACATGAAGAGGAGAGAGCCTATGTGTTAAAATTTACTCCTGCACTCTGAGAAATAGGATCACACAACACTGCTGGTGTCAAAACAGGAATGAGAAGAGAGCAAGCCAGAGAGAAAAGTCCAAAATATAAAATATCAACAACAGATAAACGTATTAAATAACTTGATCTCAAATCCTGAAATTAGTAGGATGAAGTTAAATAAGCTTTTGGAGAGAGTCTCACATTGCAGATTTAGAAAAGAAGAGTGTATCTGAATTAAAGATGGAAAACATGAGTTAGCATGCCTGAGAAAAATACAGCAATCAACATGATTTGAAAATGGGCTTTTTTCTGATCATCACACTTTCTCATTATTTCATCTTGCAAGCATCTGTTTAATAACCTGGAAATGTGTTAGATATCCCTGGGAAAAACAAGTATAACCTGCAATCTATAAATAACAGGAACTACAACAAAGCTCATTTCCAGAGAAACCAAAATTGTAATAGGATGTATAAAAGATATAATCATTCTCAAGTTTTCTTTTAGTGCAGTTTATCTGTGCCATGAAATTAATACTTATATTACAGTGCTTATAATTAGGGGGATTCAAAATTTATATTTTGGAGTGTAACAAAATATAGGCTACTTTAAAATTAGAATAGGAAATTGTTCAGGCTTAGCGATGTAAGGAGGAAAGAAAGAAAAAAAGGGTTGTATTATATGCTTCCTAATCTCCTCACAGAAACCTAGTGGTACTACATACCATTTGGTGGGCACAACTACAAATGGCACGTTTAAATACAACTCCATCAACTGAATGACTTCATTTATTGAAACCAGAACACAACATAACAGGCATTGGGTCTTCTTCATTGCTACTCTTCTATGCCTCAAAGACAGCAAGCACGTTTTATTGATTTGGGACAAGAGGTGCCAGTGATCACTTTATCTCAGAGAGGAGACAGGCTTAAAGAAAAAGGTGCATGGAAAACCCTGCCGTGAACAAGTACGGAATAGCCTTTCTGCACGTGGTAGAAGAGTTGGATTTCTTTCTAATATCCATAAAGTCGAGTTTGAATGATATCTTCAAGAAGGGGAAAGTCTTTTACAATATGGGTTTCATTTTGTCATTGTTTTAAAAACTGTATGATGCAAATGTGAGTGTTCACCAACTATGTAAAGAGTTTCATATTCTTTTTCAGTTGTTGTTCAAAACCACTTGGTCTCATTGATAACTTGGAGAATTGCTTGCCACTAGATAATTATGAATTTCATAGCTATTGGCTTCCATCAGTTTATGGCCTTCTGTTATTCATAATGAATTCTTAATTCAATACCTATTATAGTACTTAAAAAAGGAAGCTTACTAATATGAATAGCAGTTTGCAATGGTTTGCCAGAAGAAAAATTCTTTGCTTACACTTTTTCCCTTTCTTTCTCTCAAACTACTTTCTTTTCAATACTCTGCTTTCTATTTTGAAATATTTCCTTGAAATATTTCCCCTCTTCAAAAAATACTAGGGAAATATACAGGTCCATCTACCACACTCTATATATCCTTCTTTTATCTCCAGAAAAAGAAATTGTCTCTTTTTTTCCTTTGAAAAAAAGACAGTTTAGAACTGAATGCAAATTAGGCAATTTATCTTAATTAATTCATATTTTAATGTTTCTATGAGGTCTGACCTAACCTTTTCTCGGAGGTCTTCTCCCTATTGCAAGTTTAAGTGCCTCTAGTCACAGAATTAAGAGTCAGCAAGTGAAAAACACATCACAGCAAGCAAAACTGGCCCTCTGATATTCAACCCTGCATTGAGGTGCAAGTGTCCTCTTTGCTAAGCTAGGTCACAAATGCAGTAGTGAAAAGGGACATTTTTTAAATGAAAACATTACACAAGTTTCAAAGTGTCAAAAACATCACACAATAAGTTAAATGGGCCAGATTTTAGAAGTGTCTAGGGCTAGATCCAATAAAAGGTTTAGGCATCTACAAGTTAAATGTAACACTGATCTCTTGGATAACCTGCATGCAAAGTGAAATCCAAAACCAGGACTAAAATATGTAGTCTCCTGTCTAGAATGAAGTGTTTCAGAAGGACAGTCTTCTGCTACTGAATAAATATATATATACAAACATGTTGGTTTAGAACCGTTCAATAGCAAATGCAAAGTACAGTGCTGAATCTTAACTCTCCTTTCTCTGGAGCTTACTCACCTGAATCAAGGCTGCAGGGAGCTGCCTCAGTTCTGTCCCTCCCATAACCTGCCCCCCACCAGTAAATGCTCAAACCGGTGTTTCTCAACCCATAGGTCATAACCCAAATATGGGTCACAAGAATATATGAAAGGGTCATGAATAAACTTTAAAAATGGATTCTACTTTAAAGGAGATGTTTACAAAGGGTTTCTGGTACAAAAAAGGTTGAGAGCCACTGCTCTAATCACTTGACTACAAAGCTAAGCTCCCTCCTGCTTTGCTTTCCCTCCTGCAGAACAAAATCCAAAACCCAAACTGAGATGTGTAGAGTTAAGTGTTTCAAAAAGACAATCTTCTGCTTTCAAATAAATAATAAAAATGTTAGCCTAGAGCTGTCCATGGCCCAGTAGCAAACACTGCTGAATCTTGCTGCACAAATGGCAGTTTTATAAAAAGGGCTATACAGTGTCTCCATCTAGAATTATCTATAAACTGGTGGTTCAGGTGCTCTCTCAAGATTTAAGGGATGTGGTTTTGAATCTCCACAGCTATAATTGGGCTCTCATCTTCCGGGTAACTGCAGCATTTTAAAAATAAAGCAGCTGTGGCTGCATTTAGTGAAAAGCCCAGTTCTGTCGATGTGTGTTACACACCTACTGGATTGGGCCCTATCAGGACAGAGGCAGGAATGAATCAGGTGCTGGGACAGCTGCCAAATCAGGCTGTCCTATTAGGCTAAGACAGTTCTGGGCATGCACAGAAGCAGAACTGAGTTCATCTAGGGAACTTTCAGACTGAATGGGGAGGTAGCTAATGAGACAGCCAATGATTGGGTGGTGTGTTTTGGGGAAGGGCAGGAGGAATGGGGGTGGGGAAGGAATGTAGATTGAAATTTGGGATTTTGGCACCTAGACCCCCACCTATTTTATCTCAAACAGTGGTGCCCAACCTTCTGGACGGATGGCATGGGTTCAGTCCACAGGGCAAATCCTGCATAGGGTGGCACATGGGGCTGTGATCTGGTGTGCTGTCCGAGTCCTGCACTCACATGCCCAGATCCATCTATGGAGCAATTCTGTTGGACCAACCAAGAGCCAGTGCAATCTAATGTGCAGGGTCATGCTATCCAGACCAATGGGCTCCCCATGGGTCCTGAAATTCGGCAGCATGGGTGTGGCAATTAACGATCCCACCACCAAATTTCTCCATGTGCTGGATCTGGTGCACCACTGATCTCAAGGCACCTGTTATGTGTCAGACATTTTTGCTACTTAAGCAGATTTTAGATTCTATTCTTATTTCTAGACTAAACACTCTTAAGATACACACCTATATGAGGTGTGTCAAACATACAGGCTGTGGGCCATATCCAACCCACAAAGTCATTTCCTGTGGCCCACAGGTCTCCCAGAGGGGCAATGAGTTCAGGGACAGGGTGAGTGGGAAACAGGGCCTGCTATAGTATTTGGGGCTGCAGGGCCCCATTGGGTCTTTGTCAGCCAAAGGGTAGGCAGCAACTGTGCCAACACCATGCCACTCATCCTGCCACTCCTGCTGCCTGTTCTGTTGCTACTCACTCCACTGCTGCTTGGTCCAACCCATGAGGAGCCCCATGGTCTGGATCCAGCTGGGCCATAAGGTGAATTTCACACCTTGACAATAGATTCTTTTGTCATTCCTGGCAGTGTATCTCAAGAATCCTTGGGAGTTGATAAGAATAAAGTCAGGCCATATTCTCAGTGGGGGCAGTGGGGGCAGTGGTGGCAGCAATCCCTCATGGTCAAAGATGATCATTTTCTACTGGTCAAGTAAAGGATTGTAGATGAGTCCTTTCATGGCTAAGACGGCTGGTCCTAGAGCCACAGACTCTCTAGCAGATGTGAAAGGTGGTGGCTAAAGGGAGAGTTGGACCATAGATTTTTCGGTCTTGTTTCCTTCCCTTCCATTTCTGTTGTTTTTCTGCCTCCAGGGTGAGATTTTTTTTCTCAAAGTAAGACATACCTTCTTTTACAAGGCGTTGCCATGTAGCCTTGTCCTGGGCTAGTTTTTCCCAATTTGTGAAGGTGTTCCAAGCTTTTCAGCTGGTCCCTGTAAGTCACCCAAACTTCACAGCCATAAAGAAGAGTTGGGGTTACAACAGCTTTGTGTAATAGGACCTTTTTCAAGTCCTGATGTTGCGATTGTTGAATGCATGATGATAGTCTTCTGAAGGCAGAGCTGGCACATCAGAGCCTATACTGGATTTCCTCGCTGATGTTAGCCTTTCTGGAGAAATGGCTACCAAGTTCAACATTTTCCACCTCCATCACTGAGGATCTTTGCCAGGGGAGTCGATTAGCCTGGAGCAGGATAGTGAAGCATCTTTGTTTTTCTGATGTTAAGGGCCAGGCACTGATCTGCATGTGAGAAGCTGTTAGAGGCCATTTGTAGGTCCTCCTCAGTGGGCACACATACACAAGACACTTAACTATGCAGTAGTGTAGCTGACTGTGTAGTGAGCATGTGAAGTAACTGAAAATCTAAGTAAAAACAAATCTCAGGGCAGGGTTTTCAGGGCGCTGTGCCTTGGATATGTCAAACTCCTTTCCTTAGCCATCTCCAAATTTTCACATTTACGGAATGTTCACCCCTTGTGCATTTAGGGGGTTACTAAAGTCCTGAATCTCTGGCTGAAGGATCAGCTCAACAAATCCATTTCAAATCCTTTTTTGCTTTCTCCCCAACCCAGGGTTTCTTTCTCCTTTGCCTGGCTTGACATGCTTCTCTGCCTTTTAAACCTTCTTTCCAGTCCAAATCTTCAGTAAATCTCTTCTAAAGTGATTTATCTCCCACTAGGGATGCCTCCTGGACATTTTTCCCAGACTAGTCACTGGAGGATAAATGAAGTGAGTGAAGATACTAATGGCAATACTTTCCAGAAGTCTCTCTGCAATATGAGAAAAGGATCTACCATTTATATTTTGTTTTCCTTGTGAAAAAAGGAAAACATCCTGTTTTCCATCTCAGGTAAAATTCAAAGGCTGAAAACAAATTCCAGATGTTTGTCTTTAAAAATCAGTACACACCATTGTTCTAAGACTATTCTTCCAGAGACTGGCAATTATAAGAAAGCTGAAGTTGAACAAGATCAGCTCTTCTTCCCTTCAGAAAGATCAGTAACAACTTACTGTGAAATTGAATGGAGTCTCAGCCCCTTTGTGTCAGAAGAGATGACTGGTGTTCCCCATTAGGCACTGTCTGGTTTGATAAACCTGACAAAGCAATAGCATAACCAAGCAGATCAGAGATTGCTCTTAAACTCACAATAGCAGGCCCCAAGTCAAGCATGGGTAACTCCACTGTTCCTGAGATAATGTGATCATACTCACCCCATTAGAGAAGTACGATAACCATGTTCTTCAGCAAATTGAATAATAACTCACTAGCACCAAGTCTTCAGGGGGTTCTCTGTACTTTCATTTAATGCCCATCAAAGTATGCCCAAAGTAAAAGACACCCTTTAATAGGCCCTTGATTTATGAGACAATCGGCAGTTAAGAAATACTATAATGCCTACTTGCAGTTTCAACCTTAAGTTAACACTCCTTCACCAACACACCAGAGAATGTTTTCTTCCATCATTTTACAGTCGTAGAAAGATTTACTAACCATAGACTTTAAAAAAAGGTTAGAATGTCATTGAAGCTGTGATGGTCCAGGAAATGTGCAAAGTTTTCTTGGTGATAACTTTTATTGGATGAACTGCATAGCTGAAAAAGATGTTAGACAAGTACCCTTCTTCACATCTGAGCCCAGACACTAACAAAGTAGCTGGTAATTTTATTTATGCTAACTCAATATCTGTTACCTATATTGCTACCCCTTATTCCACTTAAAATTTTGTTTTCATTAAGTCAACTGTCATGGTCAAAAATAAGATTTATATGTCTTCATGAAGAAATTATAAATGGTAGAACCCTAGTTACCTACTACAACTGTTAGTTAAATAGACAATGAAAAGAGAATAGAAATTAATAGCCCATGTTTCTCCAAGTGAGATAAGAAACATATTAGGAAGCACTGACCCCATGAAATTAAAGGCATGATCCTTTTCCATTTTATATTCATTGCTTCAACTAGTATGATCAGCAGTCATAATTCTAATCATATGAAGCAATTTTAATCATATTTGAAGGGAAAAAAGCAATAGCAAAAATTCACTACGGCTGTCTTGGTTTAAATCCTCCTGTAATAAATGTGTCTTTTATAAGGAGTCCATCATACTATAGTCAATTTTGCAGTTAAGTGATAATCTTTACTGCTTTGTAGTAAACAAAATGATAAACAGCTGCTGTGATTGATTAAATACTGAAGCAAAGCTGAGGCTTTAATCAAATGCAAAAATAAGTTTTTCATATACAGATGGGTAAACATTTAAAATACAAGAACAAAACAGGCCAAATTAGAAATATTAAAAACTATTTGTGAATTCCAAACCAATTTTTGGGACACCGTTTATGATCTTGGAGCATGAGAAATAGAGAAAGAAATACAAAGATTTAGCAAGGAAACAATGAACATAACAATAACAAGGTATCTTTAACCTGGTTTCCACATGGAGTCTGGAAGAAATTTTTTCTCCCCTTTTGTTGCTACGTGTCAGGGAGGTGGGTTCACCTTCCTCAGACACATCGGGTGTTGGCTGCAGACAAGGCTGGACATTTTGACTGGGGTTAGTCAATGCTCCTACTGGGACTAAAACCAGGAGGTCTTGCTCTTTGCTCAGGGTTAGACCAGCTGCCATATTTGGCACCAGGGAGTAATTTTACTTGATGGTAAGATTGGTATGGACTGTGGTGGGGAGGAGGGGTTTGCCTTACTCTGCAGTGGGGAGCATGGCCCTCATCCTGGGATCTCTAGAGCATATTTTTAACAACCTTTGCAGCAACAGGATGTTGGATGCTGTAGTTCCCCCCATAAGAATGTAGGTTTGAGCAATGTGGTAATGCTCTCTGGTGATCACCAGACTCCTGCCTTCTCCAATTCCTGGAGTCCTTTCTTCTCTCTCATTCATCTGCCACGTCTTGGATGTTATTTGAAAAGTAAAGGATTGGGCAGCAGTCCAAATCTCCCAGGGAAACCACTTATCTAGACCCTCTACCTAACTCTGTCTTGGTGCCTCTTAACACCAGGTGCCTTAAGGGCTGGGTTTCTGGCATCCTATCTCCCCTACAGCCATGACCATATCTCACTGGTGTTACTTTTCAGCCACCTTCCTGTGTTGGGGCCTTGACCTTCTTAAATTCTGCCCCCTTTCCCTCACTGGGCTTTTTAGCCTATGTCCACTGTACTGGACCCAGCTTCTGGCCTCCAGCCCTTGTCTCACCTACTGTGTTTCTGTGCCCTGATTTGGGCACTCGAACCCTTGGCCCCATCTCTGCCCTGCTCTGGGCACTGCTGGAAACTTCTCCACCCCGATAGTTTAAGCTTAAACCATCAGTCTTAAACTACAACAAAGGAATGAGCCCACTGGCTATAACTAAACTGAGGGTCTAGTTAAAGTTCAGGGCCTAACTAAACCCTCTTCTCACTGGGTGAGTTGACATTGTAAAGAAAAAGTCAAGCTATCACTTCAACACAAGCAAAATCATCCCTGCTCAGAGAAGGGTGCTTCTCATTAAGCTTTAACCTCCTCCAGGCATTTCCTAACCCAGGTCTCACCCTGCTCCCAAGGCTTCTGTCTACTGCCTGAGTTCCCCAGTGGTTTCTCTCTCTCTGGGGGAAGCAGGGACAGGGAGGGCTTGGCGCCATGTGGAGCTCTGTCAGTCTGCTGCTCTTCTCACAGAACTCTATCCCCCAACTGCCTTGGAGTGTGCTCCTATCTAGCCCGTCCGTCATCACACCTGGAGGTGGTGAATCACTGGCTCTCGGGTCTTTTTTGCTAATGAGCTCCTCTCCCTCCCTGCAGCTGCCCCCGTTTACTCTGCAGGCCTTACCTTGACCGCTTGTTTACACACACAGTAGCCATTATGGTGTGTTTTCTTCTTGTCTTTAATGGGAGTATCTAGCTCCCTGTTATACTCCACTTTACCAGTGGCATATCAGGTTGTTATGTCTTGTGTTGTATCAAGATTGACTGTGTTTTTTCTAATGTGTTAGACAATAGATCTATATGGGATGGGATGATCCTGCCTCATTCAGGGACTTGGATTAAATCAGGGGCTGGCAAAATTCTGCCCCCAGGCTAGATTTGGCCTGCCAGGTATTTTCATCCAGCTCACAGCACCCACCAATGAATTGTGGCCTGCCCAGCCCTTGTATCTATGAGGATGGGAGTGAGGCGCCCATGTATGTTGGAGGGGCTGTATACCTTATTGTGTCTCACTCCCACCTCCATGGGCAGAAGGGCCCTGCCCAGTCAGCAGCAGCTTCTGGGTAGAGCTGCTGCTGCTGCTGCCACTGCTGCAATGCCTGGGGACCTGCTCCACTTCCTGGCATCACACTCGCTCCAGGCAGCAGGTAGGGAAGGGATGGGGTTGGAGCTGCAGCTGGGTGGGAGCACAGAGCATGGGACTGGGGCTGGGGCTGGCAGGAGCATGGAACCCACGCCCAGGGGGGCAGTGGCAGTGCAGAGTTCAGTTGGGCAGGGTATGGGGTGTGAGGGGAGGGATGTGGGACCCCCCCATACACACTCCCTACATGGTGCACAGACCCAGCAGGGAGTGGCGGCAGCAGCAGCACCAAGCAAGGGGACTCCAGGCTCTCATGCTCACTCTGGTGCTTGGCTCTGGCCAACACTGCACATCACAGCGAGGAGAGAAGCCAGCCCCCCACCCCAAGACCATCTGTATCATTGGCACTCCCTGCACTCACATGGCATGGACATGAAGCCCCATGAACAGGAGCCAGCTGCCTTCCCCACCCCATCTGGCTCCAGCACATGGGGCTTCCCTCCCCTGCCACATGAATGCGGGGAGTACCGGTGATGCAGATGGCCGGGCGGGAGGCTGTGCTCCTCACCACGATGTGCAGTGCTAGCCAGAGCCAGGCACTGCTGCACCATGGTGGGGGGGAGTCCCCACCCCCTCCCAATGTCCCTCACACCCCATAAATGCCAAACATCCACTCCCTGCCCCCACCCTCCCACATATACACAACCCCACAACATACCCTATGCTTCCCCACACACACAGACACACAAACCCATACCCCACCATACACACACACATACACACACAATATAAAAGAGTAAGAATTTATTTTGAGTTATTATTCAATCACCTTATATACAATACGCAAACACAAATCATGACAAAAAGATTTTTTGTAATAAAATTTAAAAGATGTTCTAGTCAGTGTTTGACTTTTAAAGTATGATTATTTTTTTTCTGGTTCTAAGATAGCAAACCCCACTCCCAAATGGAGTATTTCTGGAAGGCAAGGGGAGGGACTTCTGGTGGAAAACGTCAGGAGTTAGGGCAGGGACTTCTGGTCCCAAGATGGTTACCACGGGATGGAGCACCTGTCAAGGGGCAGGCTACCCTTGCGGCCCTTGATAGCTCACCACACCTTGTTAAGCGGCCCTCCACCTGAAATAATTGCCCACCCCTGGATTAGATGACCTCTCAAAGTAACTTCCAGCCCTACTTCTCTATGATTCTATGATAAAAGTAGATATTTTCTAGCCTAAACAGAGTCACCACCTGATCATCTTATTTCAGTTCAATCAACCTTATGGAAGTGGCTTCATTTCAAATAAGGTATAAATAAATAAAAATTGTCCTTAATATACTTGAGACAAACTCCTAGGCAAATCTGTCATAACTATGACTAATTCCACAATTTTAATATCTTCCCAAATGAGGAAGAGTCTATCATTCTATAAAACAATATGCATTAACACTGTTAAAAATAAATTATTTTTACAAAAAAATATAATAAAAAAAACTGAAAACACAATAAGAAATTGCTCTTATTATCAATTCCAGATATTTGTATTTATATTAAGTCCACTAACATGTACATCTAAATATTAAATTAGTGTGGCACGATAAACTCTGGCATTAACAACTCCCAGGCAGGGCTCCCAGGCACAGTGTCTATGCTTGCACCCAGGACCACTATAGTCTGAACTGGGGCAGAGCAGCCTTGGACTGGCAGCAGGCTTGAGAGTTCAGATCTAGGCTCCAAGTGGCAGCCTCAGCTGGCAGAGAGGCTGGCTGGGGCATGACAGTGCCCTAGACAGTAAAGCCATGTGGCTAGGTGGTAGGTAGGGGCCTGGTCCCTGCTGCCTAGACTGACCAGGTGCAGTTTATGCCTGGGTCAATGTTTACATGTGAATTTGGGTGCAGGGTTTTTTTACCCTTATAAGATAGTACTGTCCCTGACCGTACATACAGTGGCAAAAATTAATTTTCTGCAGTCTAATAGCATTGCACATGTAGACTGTGATACTTTATACCACAGAAAATTAGTCTACTAAACAGTTACACACACATGTACATGCATCCAAAATTTACTATTCTGGGCTAGGGACAGACATTCAAAAAGCCTGAGCCTGAATTGATTCAATCTTTGCAGGTTAGTCTAACTTGGCTATGGTGAACTGGTTTGCAACTGTACAGACATCCCCTCTGGACTGAGAAAACGTAGGCACATGCCTGCAGTGGCTCAGGCTAGAAGCCTGCTGCCCAGTGAGGGAGCCAGCAGGGAGTTGATAACATAGCGTTTAGCACCCCATTAAGAAAAAAAAAGCCTCTCTCATTAGTTCAGGCTCTTCTTAAACAGCTTTTTCCAAAGAAGGAAGGGAGGGACATTGCCAGCTGACCTGTTAATCAGTTCCAAAAGGCCCTAAGCAGGCACTGTCATGTCTGCCTTTGTCCTGTCTGCCTTACACAGATGCCTCTCAGCATTAGCTAGCATGCTGGCTATGGTCTGTGCTGGGTGGGGGATCCCTGCTTGAGCAGGGAGTGGCAAGGTGGGGACAGGGCACAGGGAAGTCATGCAACCCTGCTGTGCCTGCAGTCTCTGCCGGAGCTCTTTCTAGGGAGCAGAAGGATGGGGTCAGCCCTGCTCTCAAGCAGACAGCCTTGCCCAGGGCTGCAAAGCATCTGGGATGCTGGTTTAAGTTAAACCAGGAAGGGGTCTCGGACAGACATTGCATAAACCAGTTTGACCCAAATCAGTGAAATCTGATGCTACATTCAACCAGGTTCATCTCAAACTAGTTTATGTGCACGGAATGTCTGTTCTGTTACAGGTTTAAACCAGTTTCTGATAACTTCAACCAATTTATGTGTAATATCTGTCCTTAGCCTTAGACTTAAAACAGCTACTGCTTTCCAACATGATATTAAGCTATGGCATGGCATGCATTATCAGCTACTGGTTCACAAGAACTGGGTTGAATGAAGCATAAGCATTAGGTAGCAAAACACTGTAGCTGAAAAATCTGGTTCTATCAGATGTAGGAGAAGGAGAAAAATCTGAATTTCTGGCTAATCTGAATAAAATGATCTATTGACTATTTTTGTACGTGAAAAATGCTCTGCCCTAGAGTCCACGCTGATGCACTAATTATCCAGAGCCATCCTTTTCCCACTAACTGAACCTTCTATAAGTGTTTTGAACTGATATCAGCATGCAGGCCTTTGCTGTACTGTTTAGATCACTTACAGTAAAGTGTTCTTCACTAAAGCTCATTCTTCACCCACAAGGAAAAAAAAGTAACATATAAAAAGCACCATGTTAATACAGCTATTCCTTCTGAATCAGGCTTTTTACAGCATGATGCTCTGGAAATGAGCTTTTTCCCAGTGTGGGGAGGGGTGGTTGATATAACTTAATAGCTGTATGGGAAAGAAAGCTGACATATATTTAGGACACAGGCATATATTTAGGATGCCAAAGGTTAAGCACTTTAAATGCGTTGTTCCTTGCTGGGTCCTTTTCTCATTTCCTCTTGATGGGCTTGGAAGACTTTGGGAAGCTGCTCCTGTTCAGACATAAACATATTTTGTGATTCATTTATCGTAACAAAATTTGCCATAATGTCTTCCATTCCTTCTCCTAGAAAATTATATTTTCTGTTTTCAACAGAAAATAGAGTTGTCAGCCTGCAGCCAGCAAGTAAAAGATCAAAATTCATTAAATGCTTTTCTTGATCTTCCCTAATAACCAAATACCACCTTAGCAGCAAGCCAGAAACAGAGGACAATCATTTTTCTGCACTATTGGAAAGGTTTCCTTTTCCTCTAACCATCAGGTTGAGGTACAGCACAGGATCTAAGGAATGAATATCCCTTTTTGGTGTGAAGAGTCATAAGTAGGCATTTTGGCACCCTGGGCACAAATGCTGGAGACTGGGAAAGCAGGGGCATTACTAAACACCAGAGCCTTACAGTGCGACTTGGTAGACTCTTACTATCAGAACCCAGGTTTGGTGCCTGACTCACCCACCCCTAGTTATGCTACTGCAGGTGTAGCCACTCTTATGCAACAACTTACTGAAAAACCCAATTTCTGCTGGGTATCAGTTGTTTTACTGTATTATATTCATTCTTGATCTACCAAAGTAGACATTTTAACACCTTTTTCACTACATGAAAAAGACAACTACAGCAAAAAGACAAACAGATTTTGATTGTTAATTAGTAATTTGAGAAGTTGCTATTTAATTCCTAAAGTCATAAATGACTGGAACTCTGTGAAGCAGCAGAATATGAAAAATGCAATTATTTGCTGTATTTGGCAGCTTGGGAATGTTGAGTTAACAACATAGCAATTGACAAATGGATTTACCGAACATAATTAACTTTCAATGAGTTCTCTCTTTTGGTGCATACGTAATTAACATATAATAATGGACTTATTAAATCTAAATAATGCTTTGTTGCATTAGAGCTTAACTGCTGCTCAAAGTAGTATTTACTTGCCTACATGGTTTGTAAATAACTTACTACCTCCATATTTTCCTCAAATATTGTTTTTTAGGGGATAGTAAGGATAACCGCTTCTCCTGTAGTTTAACTGTTCCTCCTAAACTTTGCTGTCATCTAACTTCTTTCTATGCCATCCCCATGGATTTGCACATCTCAACAGCACTGTTTTCAGAAGCATTCCTATATTCAGTAGGAGCTGAGGAACTCTGCTGAATCCACTGTTTTTTCTACACTATTAAGCCTGTGACAGCAGCATCCTGTGATGGGAAAACATTGCATAGGTTTCTGGCATATCCAAGAAATGAAAATCCAATTGAGGAATATTTGGAAAGGTAGTGCTATAGGGAATTGCATTAATTAAGAAAGCCAGAACTGTTCAGCACTGTAGTTAGCTGCCTATTAGACGGCTGTTCTTTGCCAACCAAACCCCTTGTTAGCTAACTCTGGCTATAGAGTTGAACTCTTCTACCACTCAACAGCTGTCATATGGTTCTCAGCACATGAAGAACAAAATGCCTACAGCACTACTTCAATATCCATTTCAAGTTATGCAGATGAATAATCTTATCCCCACCCCCCCGCCATTCCCTCCAAGTCCACCTAAAAGTAGGAGAGGAGGAAGGTATTCCTAGACACTAGAACAGAAATTCCATTTCCCAGTCAGCCCCAACATGTATGTTTGTGTTTTCTTAGTCAAAAAAGAGAGAGAATGAGCTCCTCTACAAAATGGGATAATTTGTTTTCATCACTCCATCATCTAAAATATATTTTTGTCATTTGTGACAAGGCACTTAGCACACCTGTCACTTTGAGAGGAGAGAAGGGTCTAGAACAGAGGTGTTAAAATCCAGCCTGCCAGGCCATTCTTTCTGGCCTGAGGGGCCCCTAAAAAATTTAGAAAATATTTATCTACTCCTGGCTGCCTGTCAAAGATAACAGGAGCCAGGGGCAGTAGGACCCAGAGGGAACCTACAGCAGCCCAGCCCTGCTCCACCCCCAGGCAGTTCCCTGCTTTCCTACCCCTGCACTGCTCCAGCACCATGTGGCTCCCAGCTGTGTTGCCAGAGCGGGGAGCACGGGGCTGTGCTGGTACCCCAGGGGAGAGGGTATGTATAGGGAGTGTGTATGTATGTGTGTGTATGTGTGTTCATAGGGTGAGTCCCACATCCACACCCCACCATACACATACACCCACACCCCCTCACACTGCCATACACACAGCCTTCCACATCCACACCCCCTCACACATCCCAGCCATCCTCCCCCACACACATAGCCCCACAAACCCCATTCTTACCCACACCCCACATATCCACACACATGCACACACATGCTGCCTCACCCAACACACATCCACCTCACACACCCCCCTTACTCCTATCCACTCCCCACAGGCACACCCACATCCTCCCCCACACCCCATAAACCTATACCCACCCTCTCCACACAATATACAAGAGTAAGACTTCATTTTAAACTATTATATACAGTCACCTCTATATACACTATACAAATGGATGTAAACCAGGACAAAATATTTTTTGAAATCAAATTAATGAATGTTGTAAATGTTCACTTTTTAGAATACAATTTGGCATTTTTCTGGTTCTGAGAAGTTAAAACCCCTTGCTGAAAGGAGTATATCTGGGGGAGAGGGAAGGGACTTCTGGCAGCAAAGGTCAGGGGTTAAGGGGCAGTATTTCCAGTCACAAGATGGTGACCAGGAGGCGGGGCACCTGTTAATGGACAAAGCTACCCATGCAGCCCTCAACAGCTCACCAAAATTGGTAAGCGGCCCTGTGCCTGAAATAATTGCCCACCCCTGGTCTAAAAACAGCTCAGGCAACCATCAGAGAAGATACATGACCAGAGGGGGACTGGGCTTGAGATATTGAGATATATATATAAGCCCAGGGCCTGAAGTAGGCAGGCAGTCTTATCCTGGAAATTGACAGGGAAGGAGCTCCTGAGCAGACTGCTGAGAGAGTGACTCTGGCTCATAGCCAGTATGCATGTGGGTACACAGCCTTAAAACTGGGAGTTCAGCCTTTCGGCTGGCAGAACAGCTAGCATGCAGCCATTGGGCTGAGGAACATCTCATGGTTTGTGGAAGGGACTAATCAGAAATAAGGAGGTCCCAGCTGCCCCATGGAGAGAGGAGCCAGAAGGTTAGAGGGCTCAGAAAGACAATAAAGGGCTGGAGGCCCTTGGGAGAAGGTAGGGCCAGATCTTATTGGCCTAGGAGTGGGGCCAGGGGTCAGGAAGGGCTGATGGCTGAGAATGGCCACAGCCAGAGGCTGGTAGGGCTGGGATCAATTATCTGAGGACTGGGGCCAGGATCTAAAGAGAAGGACCAAAGGCCAGGAGAGCCACAGCTGGAGACTTGAAGGGGCCAGAGTGCCCACAGCCCAGAAAGCAGCTGGTGTAAGGATGAACAGAGCCAGGTACCTGTAGCCCATAGGGATGATTATGATTTAGTGTGTTTGACAGCTGTGAGGCTTAGGTGTGGCTATAAGATGAGACAAGCAGGCCACATAATTAGCTATTAAGGTGATGAGCAGTGACGCTGGCATTCATGAGTGAGATCTGGCATGGTGAGCCTCAGGAAGCCTCCTGTTTCCAAATACTGATATAGCAAGGCGTGGCTGGTAAGTAGAAGGGGAGATCACCAAAGAGGGAGTGTTAAAGACATTGAAGGTTGAGGGATCTCCATGGGTGTCATTGACACCCCTGGGGCAGGGCCCCATTATACACTCCATTAGTTCACATTTTCAAACCCTGGAAAACAAGATTATAATTATTTAAGGCTTGGTCTTAGTATTACAAAATCCAGACTTCAATACTACTGAGATTTTTGCAAGCAACCTTCTGACTTCCTTTATTATCTCCATCAGAAAGAGAAAACTAAACCACGTAGATGAACCCAAACTGGTTAATGGAGACTATTTTCCAATCCTTTATATACGGCCCAAAACAGGCAACACTGGCCAGTTTCACTTTGTACCAAACATTTTATGATACTTTTCTTTTCACAAGCCAATATTATATACAGCAAGATACTTTACTATAGCCATAGGATCAAGGAGGAAGCAAAAAAGGATTGTGTTTCTCTCAGTTCCTTCTCTGTACTGCTTTTGGAGACTAACATTTGAACAATATCCTTTAGATTGAGAAGCTAAAAATGGACTGTCTCAGAACTGATCCAATTTGAAATATGTGACTTTGACTCTTTCAATTAGAGAGACTGAAATTGCTCTTGTAATCCTTTCACTGTTTAGAAGTGGGTTTTGTTATACAAAATGAAAAGCAAGACAAGAAGCCTCCCATTGAATACTCAGCATTCCAGGCTCTTCCTCCTCTTTTTCAGTGCAAAACCATTGTTCAAAGTAAAACAATCATCACTGGAATGATTTTTTAATCTGAACATGGTTCTTCATGTGATAAACGCAAGTAATGTATTGCCACTCAGAATCAATATTTCTATATATATTCTCTACAGTCAGAGAATGCAGTGGTGAATTTAATCCATTATAGCCTTTTCTTACCAGGTGTTTTAGCCCATTTCAAGATGGTGTGTGTTTCCCAGGACCCAATATCCAACAATTTACTCTAGTAAAGGTTCCTTTTGTATCATTTATTTATTTTCTCTAACTTGCTAGATCTATCAGATGACTTTGGCCCAATATTCAGGTTTGGGGTTTTTTTTAAGTTTGCAAATGTATAACCAGGATAACAATATATATTACAAAATGCATTGTGAAGGGATGATTTGTCCACATTACCATCACTCTACTTCTCAAAGTCTCAAAAAAACAATATAACTAAATCCTGCTAATATTATTCCAATCAATAGTTCTATTGACTCCAACAGGATATTCTGAGTATAGTTCTTCTGCACAAAATATAATATAAATAATTAAAGAAATTTTAAATACAGTATATTTAATACAATTTCAGAAACAACAGTATCTATATTTTGGGCTTAGGATAAGGGCCATTTAATCACATGTCCCATATGAGCAAATGCCAATATATAAAATTTGACTAAACCACATGTTAAGGAGATTAGCAACACCTCAGCTATTTTTAGGAGAATATTGTTATAGTTTACTCAATTTGAGATTAAGAATGCAATAGCAAATAAGTTTGCCAGGTGTTTTCTACTTACCAAAATTACGGATCCAGTTTGTTTATTGTAGGCCTTGCTGAAGCAAGGATTGGTGCGGCTATTGATCAGTGCATACAGAAACCATACACGAGGCCTTTTAGTAGCATGAAACAAAGGAATCCCAGAGGGTGCATCCACACATGAAATTAAGGTGAAGCAATAAACTCCAGAGGTGTTTGAACTGGAGTAAACTGCTCCCAGGTACAGCATCTACATGTGCACCTAGGATAGCAGCAATTTGAGCCAGGGTGGAGCAGGCCTGGGCTAGCAGGGGGCCTGTGCATAGAGGGGTGGGGGGAAGGGTCATCCCCAGGCTTTGGGTGACAGCCTCAGGTAGTAGAGGGCCTGGCTGAGGCACAATGGTGCAGAATCTGCAGAGCTGTGTGGCTAAGTGCAGCCAGGAGTCTGGCCCCCAGTCGGTCATCATCTACACATACATTTCAGTGTGGTTAATTACTCCCCAACAGTACTATCTTATGGCAGAGTTAATTAGTCTATTACACCCTAATACTGGCACACATGTAGATGGTGACACTTTACGGCATAGCTAATTAGTCAACTGCAGTAAAGATCATGTGTAGATTAACCTAGTAGCAGCATGTGTAGATTAACCTAGTAGCAGCTTAAGCCATAAGTCTTGGTGTTCAGAAAGGGCAAAGTGGAAGTGCTGGGAAAATGAGGAGGATTGACTTTCCATTGATCTGAGATGTCTAGAACAATGGACAAGATGGGTACAAGATACCAAACAGTGCCCAAATCATCCTGGTAAAGAGTAGGGCTGTGTGAAGCTTTGGTTGCTGATTCAATTCAGAGGAAATTTGGCCCAATTCGGCAGATGAATCTCCAAATCCAAATCGAATTAGGAGACCAATTAATTGGAAGCCTCCAATTTGATTCAGAGAGATTTGGAGAGATTCAATTATTCAGCCATAGACACAGCTTTATATGTTTTTTCTACATACCTCAAGGTACCAGGTGGCTCGTGACTGCTGAGATGGTGGGGCAGATGGAGTGTCCCATGGGAATATGGGAGGGATCCCCAGCATGCTTGGCAGCAGACCCAAAAGTGGACCAGAAGCACTTCCGGTCTACTTCCAGGTCCACCAGGGAGCGCACAGAGGACCCCTCCCCTTTCCCCACAGCTCAGTGACTGGTGCCTCCTGGGCCTGAGGGGGGGCACCTGGGGTCTCCCCACAACTGATTGCTGAGCCGGGGGGGTTAAGGGGGGTCCCCCGTGTGCTCAACAGCAGACCCCAATGTGGACCAGAATTATTTCTGGTCCACTTCCGGGTCCGCCAGTGAGCACGCAGGGAGGGGGGGCCCCATACTCCTGTGGGATGCTCCATCCATCCCATCATCTCAGCATTCATAAGCCACACCTGGTACCTTGAGCTATGTAGAAAAAACATTTAAAGCTGTGTCTATGGCTGAATTGCTTATTCTCTGAATCAGAATTGAATCTTCAGATTCAGATTCAGCCATATTGAATCAGGACAGTGATCCAAATCAGCGAATCAAATCACTATCCCCCTAATTGGGCCGAATCCAAATCTGAATAAAATATGGCCTGCTTCGCACACCCCTAGTGTGTAAGAAGTAGGAGGCATATGTTGTAAAGATAAAGTTGTTTTGATCTTGTTTAAAGGGACCTTGGGAACTGTGTATACTTTTCACTGAGCTAGGGGCCATATTTTATGTTGGTGATATCTCTCATAAATGAACCTTGCTGACACCATGCTTGATGTATGATGTTAATGTCTGACTGTGAATTATAAAACCCAATGAGTCTTTCTTACTAAGAACTGGACTATATGCTCTCTTTGTTGCAACTAATGAGGTTTCTTCAGTATTAAGGATATAGTATCACTGACAGTATCCTGACAGCATGCACACAAAACATCCAAAAAGAGGGACCCTGACGTGACTGGTACTACTACACCCCTGCCCACACCTAACAGGTGTCTGATAGCTGTACAGTCTAAGTCACTAACGACACCTATAATGGGACGTGCCAGGCATATTATTATAAGACCATGATTTAAGTTGTTTATAAAAAAAACCTGTCACATGTTGATCGCTCAGGTTGATATTTTCCAAGCTGGATTCCTGCCTCAAGGTAAATTTTTATGTAAAATTTCAGTTAAATGAAATTTCAGCCATTTCAGAGAGTGACATTGGAGAAAAAGATGCTGTTCTTGCCAACAAACATGCTTCCAATTCTTCATTCAGAAGCTTCAGCATCTCCAAGCTTTAAATTAGATACCTGAAGTATCAAGCAGGGTTGGCCTGCTATTCTTTATGAAAATTCATCTGTATTTGGCCATGTTATACGCATCATAACAATTTCTATTTACAGTACATAGTACACAGACATGGGTGTGCCCAAACATAAGAGGAGAAGGAAATGGACATCTGCACAGAAAGAAAGAAAGCAAGTATAAGCCAGAGATGGAAAAAGAAGTTGTCAAAAATGGGACATAGGAACATCATGGACTTTGTAAACCTACTCTTCTGGAATTGAACCCAGAAGTCCCAACCCTCACCGTTCTGATGTTCAACAGATACTTTGCCTGTGGGTTTTATAGCTGTGTGTCATGCCCTTCTTTTGGCTGACCCACAAAGAACTGTAGTGGGCAATTACTGTCCATTAGGTCAAATAACTTAGGCCATCTATTGGCAGAAAAATCTAAACTTTACTTTGAATCCAAGCTGACAGCTAATAAGATGCTACGTTGTGGAATTTGGTTTTTATTCTTTAATTTACATCTAAAAATTATGCCAAAATGTTGCAAAGTTACTTAAATGGTAAGAATGCCAGAATTAAGATTACTTATGCAACCTGCAATTTGTCCCTCTGTGTATATAAATTCCAGTACAGTCTTGACATTTAATGATTACATGCAACTTGGGTAACTGGGACATCCTGGGTTTCTGGGATGATCAAGGTCAGTATATAGATTATGGAAACTGGGACTAAAGATTCTGAAGCAGCCCACCTAAGAGGATACTCAGAAACTGGGAGCTCAGGTTGCTGACATGACCAGGAACCCAGGGAGCTAGGGTTCAGGGCTTTCAAATTCTTTGCGCTCCATCAGTCTGCCAAAGAGCTTAGTCCACAAACTGGTGGGAAACTAAGAAACATGCTTACTAGGCACAGATTTGTGAGAAAGGTGCCTGGTTTCCATTTTATTTCTGTCAAAATCCACTTGCTTCGAAGGCACATTGGGAGCATTTTTCTCTCAGACAAATGCTGTTAGAAAATTTCCAATCAGCTGTAATAACTAATTATATGCTTAATGAGGCAGGAGTACTGTAGGG
>NW_005841854.1:3708992-3709409 GCF_000455745.1 Alligator sinensis | reverse complement strand
GTAGGGAAAAAATAATATGAAAACATGTAATTAAAGGATTTCATAATGCATATGAACATAGGACTTAATTGAGGTTACATTGACAAGCTTAGTTTGGGATTTTCTTAACTTTTCTGCACTCCAAATTGGAGCCTTAAAGTTATCTTCATGTAAATTGTTTTGTAGATTATTATCTTTACTGTGTTTGAAGAAAATATAGTTAGGTTTCATACATTAAGCTTTAGATATTATTTAGAAAGTGACTTTTCACTCATTCATTTCACTGAAATTAAATTTTTAAGTGCAGATGATGAGTAATTTCCATTTCCACATGGAGTTTCTAATTTCACTTCTCATCCACATTAATTCCAGAAGCTCAGTGCCATTTTCAAAAATGGGAAATCTGGAGGGGAGGGAAGTCTGTAAAAAACTAAAGTA
>NW_005841854.1:3700146-3708961 GCF_000455745.1 Alligator sinensis | reverse complement strand
CTCTTTCCCTGCCTTCTTGATCTTCATGGAAGAGTTTTTGGCAAAGTTTTGTCATTTTATTTAAATATTAGTCTGACTTCTAAAGTTGTACATTTAAAAATCCCATCTATCCAATCTACTCCAAGAAATGGTAAAGATATTCCACCTCTAACCAGGCAAGGTTTAGATTTGGTCACTGAAAGAAAGAATCTAGTATTATACCTCATAATAGGCATTAGCAGCAAGGAATCACAAACAGTAAATTAGATTTTCACCATTCTTTTTTTCTTATAATTCATTTGTAGCATGCAAAAGTATTCTAAAAGTGGTAGTACAAATGATGCTTTTTTTTCACTGAACAAACAATGAATATATTGAATGTAAGTAAAAATATGGCTTTTAACTCATGAAAACTCACCCCCTATCCTTCATATTGAAGATCTGCATTTCAATAGATATGACAATTTAGATACATCCTATTCCACAGAGATATTTGCCAAAGGGCAAATATCTATATGGAATAGAGGAACATAGGCAATAAACTACATACCCGGTCTAAGATTTGCACCGATCAAAGGGCAAATATGTGTTCTGTCCACTACTGATCTAAACCATGTTGCTTACAGAAAACCACATAACTTAGAACAATTTCTGCCTTGGACTTTTTGAATGTCTATACCTAGCCACTATGTTAAAAGAGTTAATACAATTTGGTTTATACAGACTATTCTCATAATATAGGATCTCCATTACCCGTGGCATTCTAGTTACACTTCTATGCCACTATTCCCATTCAAATCCATCTTTCTTAAACAAGGGTAACCAAAATTGTATGAATGACTCCAGACAAAATCTTGCCAGGGTCGTTATAAGTCTTACTTCTACCATCCAAGTAGGAACCTCAGGGGAAGTTATGCCAATATATGCCAATGGTTCTCAACCTTTTTAAATTCAAAGTAGCCCTTATTCTCTGTTAGTTTTTAGATTCAAAGAACCCTTCAAAATAATTCTTCCATAACTTGTTTATGAATTAAGTGGCATCCCATTAAAAAAATAATGCATTTATTACAGTGCTTACCTGCTTGGAGAGGGGCCAAGAAGTGGGGGCAGGGGAGAAGCCATGCAAGGAGAGCCTGAGCCTTCCCTTATCTGCTTCTCTGCTGTTAGGTTTGGGAAACATTTCATTTTATTTATCTGAAATATTGAGGGTTTTTAATTCACATGTAATCTTTAATCAAATGCAGAATAGACAACACATTTTTAATGTTTTGCTGTTAAAATATATGCAATAGTTACTGTATGATCCTTTTCAGTACTTCAAACTACATTATATTCAAAGTCAGATATGCTCTCTTTGGAAATGAAATATTTTACTGGTCCCATGCATTTTCTTGACAATCTTCCCAGAGCCTCCTTCCCCATGAGAACCTGTAGACTTGTATCTTATTATTCTATTTTTCAGTTGTCTTTAACCCTGTGTTTAAAACTCCAGTTTAGCCAGCCATTTATCTGATAGGATTTTATTCAACATTCCTGATTAGCTCTTTTGAAATGTACCTCTATAAATTCTCAAACAGAAAGCTTAGCCATAAATCCAAAGAAATTGTATTGTTCTTGGTATTAAAAAGTAAAGTAAGAACATGAAACACTATCTCAAAAGAAGGTTAAATAGGGCTTGAAGAGTGTAGTGTTTGATTTTTCTTCTTCTTGCTTCAGGTACTCTATTACATTCCCAGACATTGTCTTCTGTTTTTTACTTGTATATTATTTATTTATGTCTTACTGTAATGCCCAGAAACCCTATCTGAGATCAGAACCTCATTGTATAACCCCACTGTTACAAAATACTGTAAGGGAACATCTCTACAACAAAGAACTTATAGAGTTTAATATACGACAGCCAGAAAGTGTGAAGCGAAGGACTGGAACAGAGAGGTCAAATGCTGGGCCAAGATTACACAGTGGCTTGTAGCCAAGGGCCCTACCCGCGGCCGCTCCTAAACATTCCTCAAAACTTGGTTTAATTAACTGATTGAATATAAGAATGAACCCCATCCCTCATCCCCCCCCCCCCCCCCCCCCCCCCCCCCTGTAAAAAAAAACCATTCTTGGATAACAATTTAGCCACAGTGTCACGCCAACATAATATACATTAATGCATCCATTGAGACATTTGTTCATTTACTAGAAGAGCTAATTTTTATCCGATTTGCTATGGGCTGGTTCAGGTTAACAGAACATGGATAAAATACTGCATTCACATGGGCAAATCCAGGATTTTGTAAAGGGGTATGTGGGAGCAGCAATGGACACTGCAGGGGTTGCTGAACCCTCTCTTCCCAGCCTCTGTTGCTTCTACAGCAGCACTGACTGAGACGGGGGGTGCCTTCTCCACTGTACCTCCTCTGGATCCACCAGCTCCTCAACCTACCACATCTCCCCCACATTCATATTTATGAATATCCCTGTTTGTTTTGCATAAGCATGCCTACAACTGAGAAAAGACATATCCTGGGCACACATCAAATGGCAGCTACATCATATTTTTCAGGTTGTAGTAAATATGGAATGGATATGTTGTGGCTGTACTATGGCACTCCTTAGCATGGCTGAAGTTGATACACATGTGCTCCAAAGGCAAGATCCTATTCTGCCTACTAGGGATCTAAGTGAACTTAAGCACTAGATGCAATTCTGTTCCACCCTGCTGAGGGGTGGATAAGGGACCTAAACAACTCTCAGTGGGCCAGTCATGGGGCCCAAGTGACTTTGAGGAAACTGAAGCCTTGTTACAAGCTGCAATAATGTCATTATTCTATGGCCACAGTTTTACTGTCTTTACCCTGTGACAGCCTCACTTAAGTCTCCTTGTGAAGCTGCATATAAAGATACTTTCAGTGGTGGGTTTGCCATGTACCCTGCAACATCTTCAGGGTTCAGACTTCCTACAAGATAGATCAAGCAAGGACATACCTTGCTGACAGGGTGGTGCCTTTGGCACCACATGCTCTGTACTGTACTAGCTAATGCCTCCATACTTACAGATGGAGCAGAACTCTGGCATCCTCAGGATCCCATGAAATGGCACCTTTAAAGCACATGACATTAGTAGGGTGACTTGCATCCTTGGGCAACCAGGGTCCCCTGGGGAACTCTGCTCCCCCCTCACTGGGCAGCCCCTTCAGTAGCAGCTCTGTTAATGGGGTGATCACCAGTTGCACTCTCAGAGCTTATTTAGGCAACACCCCCAGGATGCAGGCTATTCTACAAAGCAGTGGGATGAGGTAACCTTGAGGGTGGCTCTAGGACAGTGCTGCCCTGCAGAATCCTGGTCTTTGTTGTGTCTCCAGTCCAACCTTTCTATATGGTCTTCTCCCAATATTCTGCACAGGCCACTGCTTCTGGTGTTGGTATTGCCAAATCTTGTGGGGTGCACTGTGGTGCTACAGGGCATCTCAGGAGATGATCCATGGTTTGCTTCTCCTGATTGGTTGTGTAGAGGCCCCATGATTTCATGGTAAAGTTGTATCTTCTGAGACTGATTCTCAATCTGTTCAGGCTCCACTATGTGTGCCATTTGTAATTGGAGCTGGATGCTAACCCCTCCCTGAGGGTAATTCTGCACCAGTTCAATTCAACAGCTTTGTTGCCTAGTTTCTCCCATTCCTTTTGTCAGAAGGTAGTCCTGGCTGATTCCAGTGATGTGGTCAATGATATGGTAGAAAATAAAAAGCTATTTCTTGGTAAGAGATGATGGTACACTGGTTCATGTGCATATAGCGGGTGGCAGTTGTCCTGGTGTCATAATGGAATGCCAAGTGGCTGAGGACTTATTTTGGGATAGTGACATTGGAACCCCATATTGGAATGCAACACTGAGCACGCATACCAGAGGGTTCAGTGTAGGGAAGCATTGCTGCATACAGCACTGCATGAGGGGTGTCTTGCTGTTTCTGGGAGTACCCACCATGGAGGGCTTGTTGAGGGGCAGTGATTGGGTCAATCCCACTCTAGAGTCTCTGGACCTGGAGTTCATTGTGGGGATGGAAGTCCTGGTCTGGGGCTGTCATGCTGGGCTAGGCCCAGGCAGAGGCATAAATAACTTTTTACTCTGGACTAAACCTTTCTGTGACCTGAGGTGTGTGGTAGGGTACCAAGCACCAGAGATCAGTGAGAAGGAAGGCATGTGGTTAGTTTTACCTGTCCCAGACAGGCAAAGACCTGAGCTCCTGCCCTTGATGTGATCTATACCCACCTCCTACAGGGAAGAGAATAATACAACTTTTTAATACCAAGAATAATACCCATGCAGCATGAAGCTTTTCCCTTTTCCCCTCCCCTCCCCCAGTTTGGTGGCATCAGGCTGTTCCCTCCTCTGCCCCTCCTGTCAGCCAACAAGGGGCTTCCCCTCCCCACCACTTACTGTGCATAAAATCTTAAAAAGTCTGAGAGGTCAGTGTTGGAGGACACCAAATCCTAGACTGCAGCTTCATTCAACCTCCCAGTACAAGAAGGCTGCCTCATTAACTCTGTTGTAGCTATAGCCCAATAGTTTACCTATAAAGGGATTATATTGTGTTTTTCCATAAAAAAATCAGTTAATCCTGGTTCTCCTGAAGTCTCTGTCTCCCTTTTTCCCCTGTTCTACTCATTCACTCTGGAAAGGGTGAGGGAATTCCATGGTGAACTTAGGTGCTTAGAGATGCAAATAGTAACTGTGAGAGTCTGTACCCGCTGTGCCTATCTCACTAACACAGTGACTCCCAAAGGGTGTGCCATGGCACATTCATGTTTGGCAAGAGCAACAGAAGTGTGCCATGAGATTTCCGTGTGAGGAGGTAAATGCTCTCCTTCCCCATCCAACACACTGCACCTGTCCTAGTTACTCCAGCAGTACCTGCAGCTGCTCCTCTGGAGACTTCTGCCAGTGCTGCTGCTTTCCCCTACCCTTCTTATCCCAAGGCAGCCTCTGCACTGGCCATTTCCACACTCTGAGAAGCACACTCTTCTACAAGCCGATGAGTGGACAGATGCAAAGACAGAGCTACCTTTGCAGCTTGGCTCATCAACTGTACTCTTCTCATGTTCCAAGGGCTAAAGCGTGCCTAGAAGAAAAGGGGACAGAAACAGCTACCTGTTCCCCGCTCCAACTTGCCCCCTTTGTACCTACCCACCCTCAGTCTCTGGCCACTACTCTACTCTGGCCACAAACATTTCCTGCTCACTCCTTAACCCCCAACAATGCTTTTGCCTTGGCCTCCACCCCCCACCCTCTTGCCCATTTCCCCTCCCAAGCCTCTACCTCCCCCCTGCTCCTCCCTGCTTACCTGTACCCTGGTGCTGGCAGGCTCCATCCCTGCTCCAGCCTGGACACACAGCAGGGCTCCAGCCCAGCCCCATAGCAGCACTGCAGAGCTGGCACTGCTGCTAGAGACCTGGGTTGGGGCCTTGCTCCATGCTGCAGTGGGGATGGAGCTTGCTGGCACTGGAACAAAATAAGGGGTGCAGGGGAGAGAAGTGTCACAGAGGCAGATGGGAGAAAGGGGTGGGAAGGCGACAGTGGCCCAAGACTGCAAGGGAGGAACAGAAGATGCTGCACAGGTGATATGGGGGAAGGCAGCAGCTGTGGATCCAGCCCTGACCAGGGGTTGGATCTGGAGCCAGAGCCACAGCAGGTGCCTGCCTCCCAACCCTCTCATATTCAATTCTAAGATGAAGGGCTTTATTCCCTCCATGTTAAATAAAGAAAAAAACCCTCATCTTGGTGTTGAGTAAATACAGTGTATGAAGAAAGCTGGAAAGAACTGGGATTAATTTAATCAAGAAAAGAAATGACTGAGGGGAGATTTGATAACTGCCTTCAAATACAAAAAAAAGTTGCTATAAGGAGTACAATAATCGGCTGTGTTTTGTCCCATCCTCTGTAGATACAAGTAAAGGGCTTACATCACAACAAGGGAGATTTAGGTGAGATCTAAGGAAAAGCTTTCGGATTCAGAGTGATTAAGCACTGCAACAGACTATCCAGAGACATTGTGGAATCTCTGCTACTGAAAGTTTAAGTGCAGATTACACAAGCATTTGTCTGGTAAGGTTTAGACTACAGGTTGCCAGCCTGTGGCACATGCACCACAAGTGGGCACACAGCCTCTGTATGAGGAAGGCAGCAGATTGAAAGGGGACAAGTAACAGGTAGGGCAGAGAACAAAAAGCAGAAACAGGGGATCAGAGTGACACTAGAAGAGTGTGGGGCGAATTTGTGACATGCCTGCTGAAATTTTTGCAACCCACACCATTGGTTTAGACAGCAGTAATCTTGATCATAGATTTAGACTGGATGATCTCTTAAAGCATCTTCTTGCCATATTGTTTTAAGGCTGGGGAAAGTGCTTTCCGGAAGTAGGTGTTAGGTGGCATGTCTACACATGCAATTAATGCAACTGAATATACTTCAGCTCAGTTTGAGCTGAAGTAAACTAATCCCAACATCACCACCTACACATGAGTTTAAGCACAATAATTTACTGTGCTGCCAGATTCCAGCTGTATCTGACAGGACTATCTGGCAGTGCAGTGAATTAGTTTACTGTGCCCTAATTGTGGCACATGTGTAGGTGGTGATGCTTTACTGTGCAGCAATTTAGTCTGCTGTGCAGTAAAGCATCTCATATAGATGCACCCAGGAAGATGGACATCATTTTAGTCAAATGGTATAGGGATCTAGAAATATAGGAATGAGAGAGAGAGAGAGAGAGAGATCAACATACCAAACATTAAGCACTTTGTCAATAGTGGAAGGGGAGCCAACTTCCCAAGATTGTACAAAGCAGATAGCAAAAACAACAGGGAATGAAAGGATTAAGATGCACTAAAGTCCAGGGAAGACAGGAAAAATATGTTGAGGTGACTATGAAAGGCACTGGCTGGATCAGACAGATGGAATGACAGCCTGGAAAAGGAGAAAAATAAGGGAAATTACATGTTTTGTGATCTACCCAACTGGGTAAAAAAAGAAAAAAAGAGTGAGAGACTGACTCTAAGGGTAGGAAAAAAGGTGGACCCAGAAAAAAATACATACTGAGCCAGCAAATGATCACTAGCAAATTGCTACCAGGAGACTAGCAATGAAAAGTTAAATCACCTAGCTTGACTCTATTATTAATGCTAGTGCTATGCGTCAGCTGGTAGCATAATCAACAACTGCATCTGAATACTTAGTATGCAAAGTAAGTGATCTCCTGGATCATTCAATTAGGGACTCCCCAAATTCACATTAACATAATGCACACTAACTATACCCAGGGAACCATTATGAAATGTTATATCTATATACTGCAATCCAAGGACTCCCCAAGCAGGAATTATCAGGATACACTGTAAGGCCTTCATTGGAGCCCTTTTAGCATATTGTATCTAAAATCTGTGGATTAAAAACTCCCTTAATAATCTCTATTGTGATGAAATGTAGCAGCTACTACCTTTAATGTCAGTCATCTATGGGTAATGGAAGAAACTAATACTCTTCAAATGGGATTGAAAAAAACAAATCAAACTGAGGCAAGAAACACAATCACTATCAGTGCTAGTCAAGGTTGTAATAGAATCAGGTTTCCTAGTAAGATTTCAATGAGCAAACTGTTTTTACATTACCATAAAACAGTCAGTTAATCACAAAGATAATCTCTCAGAAATAACAACACCTATTGCAAAAGCCCTCAAAAATGTACATTCAAACAAAATGTTTTTCTTCATTCTCCATCTATTTTTGCGGGGAATGAGAGTCCATGCTTTTATTTTGGGAGCAAATTTTGCACCACACCTCCAAAACGTCTTTTTGAATTGTAAACAAATTAGTAAGTGTGGTATTTTGCATATTAAAATTATGGTATGATTGTTACTTGAAAAAAATGTTCTTTTTTTCATTCATTTAATTACTTCCAAAATTTATTTTGATATTTTTTCCAAAAATTTTCTAAAATTTATCCCTAAAAAAGTGAGTCTATTCAGCCCATAGTAAAATGTGAAGAAACTCTTTGCCTATTTAATTAAAACTAATTATTAGTATTTTAAACACATCTATAATGCTTTGAGAACTAGATCATGTTGTACAACTATATACAGTTCCTTTGCAATAAAAAACACTACACCTCAATGCTTCAAGTATGCAATTAGGAAAAAACTCCATAATGGAAAGCAGCAAAGAAATTAAGTAAAAACACAAATTCTATCTAGTTATATCAAGACTAGCAGTTTACCAAAGTTATCAATAGCGCATGTTAACTGATGGTATTGCAACAGTGGGAGATCCCATTGTCTCGGACGGCCAGGGCCGACTCGAGTTACGCTCGTACGTCAGGGCGGGCTGGTGAATGGAGGGGCAGACACAACTTATTGGTTGCAAAAAACTTTACTCACGCCGCTTGCAATCACGACGCAGGTGGTCCGGTCGTCTGAACAACCACACAAGTTGTTCCAGCTGGTGGGGCCCAAGCCAGTTAATCCGTCCGCAATTCGAAGCCGGCGGGGACAGGGGTACGTCGGGGTTGCGCTCGGTGACGGGAAGAAAGATCGATAGGTGATCAGTCTATCGATCGGCAGCTGCAAGTCAGATAACTTCAGAGGCACTCTGCAGCGTGCTCAAAGCTCTTCGACTTGGGCGGAAGTCGCGCGGAATTTTAAACCTCCAGCGAGCCAATTACTAGCCGCCACGTGTGAATAATTTAGCACTGGCCAATAGCGGGGCACAAATTTGCATCCGAATAGCGGGAACTCTTTGCACCGTGCATTTCTGTGCTGCAAAGAAGAAATGCATCCTGCAAAGGAAACTGCAAATTGG